>NC_142213.1:4386363-4696590 GCF_049639895.1 Pseudopodoces humilis | reverse complement strand
TTGCATATTTTTCACTTTTTCTTAGCAAAAAAACTTAAGAACAAACTCTTGTGTTATCATGCCCCAAACACCAAATTATTATTTCTCTATTACAGTGCTAATAACCCTCAGGCTCAGTTTATATGCAGATTCCTTCTGGAAGGATAAGGAATAACACCTGCTGATCTTCTTAGGATCAGCTACAGAGGGCTGTTAGCACACAATTTGTCCTTACTGACTTAATTGGGGACCCTTATCACCATAAGAATTGGCTTAACTCTTCCCTGACACTTGTACTCTATCTCACAAAGGACTGGAAAATATTAGAGCTATTGACAGAAACCTGAGATGAAAAGAAATGCTGCTTGTCCTGAGAAACATTAATTCCATTTATTGCTAATTTGTCCCATTATTTTTATACAGCCCAGAATTTGCCTGTGACTATTCCAAATCAAGCACCTGCATGAGAACAAAAAGTCCAAAGGAATTCCTGTCCTAGAGTAAGAAATATATGGTATGCTGCACATCTGTTCACAACTGTTCTTTAGCCACAGGGATTTCACCATATTTGTGTTCAAAGGAAATTTGACCTAAAAACGTACATGATGTCCTCTTCACACAGCCATGAATTGCTCAGGCTTAGACCTCAACATTGAAGTTTCTCACAGAGTTCAGCTCTCCAGAGGCTCAATTTGAAGCTATTAAGACCATATCAGAATGCTGAGGTGGCACAAATATCACAAATAATGTGATAGACCCAGGTCCAAAAAATCATGCTCAGTGCATCGCATATGCAATTAAAACAATAAAAAAACTGTAAATGTCCAAAGAGCAAGGACAGAGCAGATAGGCATAAACAAATATTGCAGAGCTGGGAAAGGGGGGAGGATCAATACCTGCGCAAAATTGCTGATTCCTACTGTTCCAATGCCATTTTCCACAGATATCCATTCGTGCTTGTCTGTGAATTTGCGGGCTAAAAGGAAACAAACTTGACATTTCAGAAAGAAGTGACATGTTGCTCACTTAAACACAGTAACACATTTACAGGCTTAAACTGTGGGGCTTTTCACCGAGTTTGTTCATTTTTCTTGGAAAATATTTTAACCAGCACATGCAATTTACAGAAGCACAGAATATGCTCAGTGACAGGGCAGAGGCTCACTGGGTGTCCTGCTCAGAGTATTATCAGTTCCTGTGCAACCATCTGGAGACTGATAAAGTACAGGAGCAAAAGGAGCAGCTCTACTTCAAACAGAAGTACAAATCTAAAGCTTAGATGTGTATTTTACTCATAGTTATACATTTCTATGATAGCACAGTGGCTTCTCAAACATATTTAGTGTTTATTTCTGATAACTACTTTATTATGGCTGGGAAGGCCAGTGTTAGTGACTCTAGAAACACTGTGAGCATTACAGCATCTCATTTAAAGTGCAAAGCTGGCACACTTCTATGTAGTCTTAAGGCAAATTAATACAGGACAAATTAATAAAGCAACTCATACAGGCAACTGCTACTTAATAGAATTTGCTCTCTGTTAACATTGTTACTGTGAGAAGAACGCAGTCGTTATTCTGTATCACTTTAAAATAGGTCTGTTAAAACCTTGTTAAGTCTTTTCACAGCAAGGTTACAATTCTCTTTATATTTTAGATCTGGAAGATTCAAGACAGCTATATTAGAGTCAATTGTTTTTATAAAGTCATATGGAGAAACATCAAAAGAAGTAACTGAAACAAGCAACATTTTTCTTGCTAACATTTTTCCCAGAACTTTTCTTACTCTGAGAATTTTCAGCCTGTCACGTCTGTTTTCTCACTTCTACACAATTTTCCTCTAGATACCTTCCTACTTTTTATGAAAATTTTAATTAATTTATTTTTGCAGCTCCAGTCAGGCAAAGGATGTTGCAGAAGCTGGAAAAGGTAACTTCTGAAATAGCTCCCCGAGTCATTAGTGCCAGAGCAGTACAACTGCACCTTCCTTTTGAGTTCAAAATTCTCTCAAGCTCATCCTCTGGGCTGGACTCTATGGCAAACACTAGAGAAACTACACTTCTGCAAATTGTTATATATTTTCTAAAATTGTACACAAAGGAAAACAGATGCTCTCACTGTAGACCTGCTAAAATCTTTCCAGACAGTCAATACTTTAAGCTTCTTCAGTTGCAGTGATCCTCTTGTGTCTGAAAAGTTCAAGAGTAGCAAGTCTCAGATAAAACAGTTTTTCTTAGAATCAGGCCCAAGTTTTATAGAGCTCAGTAAAACAATATGTGGGATTGCAAATATAATACACAAACAAACATGAGTAAACTGTAAATATATTCTCCCATGAATTATCAGTCAAAAATCCACAGAATTTCATCTAGCACTACTTATAACTACAAAAAATCTCATTACACACTCTAATGAACAGAGCCTTACATGTCTCAAATCATTTCGGGTCAAGATGTTAGACCCATGGGAATTCAATTGGAAATGAGTAATGAACCGTAAGAATGGAGAATGACAACTGACAGATCTTAAACCCAAGCTGAACATTAGTGATGTTACACATGACACAAAGAAGCCAACCAGTACAGTTTTATTTAGGATAATAATATTGCATAGAATCTGTTTATAAAGCAAGGATAATAAAAACCCAGAAGATTTTCACATGAGTTTGGAATACAGCAGTGAAATGTCCTGAACAGTTAGAAGAGCATATAACTTTCTTGCAGGACAAACAAAACAAAAAACCAAATCTGAGCATGCAACAAAAACACTGCAAATAAAGAATAAAGTAAAGGTCAAATTAAAAACAGTTAATAAGTAATCTCAAAATTTGAACTTTGAGCTTATTTGGTCAGTCCATTAAATAAATCAACCTAAATGAATATGAAATGTCAATGCATACCAAATCTCTCTCTGCATTCCTTTACAGAAGAGCAGCTGAATTTACTCTAGTTTCATTCATTTCAACAGGACTTTGGTTTCAGCTTAACTAGCACATTCTGAACTCAGCCCTTCATTTAGTGTAACCTGCCTCTATTAAATATTTCATATATACCTGAACAGTGAACTCACACCTCCAGAAAGAAGTATGCACAACTTTTCCTCTCTGCCTCAAACGCACTGTTTCCTTCAAGTGATGTGTATAGAAAAACAATGAATACATTGACCAGAATAGTGAAAAAAAACCCTTAGATCTTGACTCAGTTTGCAAGTAACAAACAATAAATATTATTTCTTTCACTTGCAGCAGAAGGCAATTAAACAGGTAGGTTTAAGATTGTCTGGAAAGAAACAGATGAGCTCTTAGTGGCAGTCATTACTTTTACAGCATATTCTCCTCCTCGCCTACTTTTTAAACATTTCTGTTTGCAAGAGTACCGCAGATTGTGCTTTTCAGACTTTCACGGGTAACTTCCATTCAAAGAGAGCTTTGAGAGCAGTGGATGCTTTCAGAACTAACTACACCAAACGCAAACTCTCAGCAAGCACTGATGCACGAGCCCATCCCGTGCCGCTGGTGCAGCTGTGGCTGCCCAGGAGCCAGAGCCAAACTTGTGCAGCCCAGAGGGCTCAAGGCCCTGCAAGCCTGGCTGGATCTCTCTGGCTGCCCACGCCAGTCCCTGCTGCGGCTCTGCCTCCGCCAGACACCCACCCCTGCCCCTTTCTTGTGCTGCTGCTGCTCCTGGGAGCCAACATCATTGTTTGGCAATCCCAGGAAAAGCGATCCGCTATTTTGAGCAAGAGAGTGTGCTCCCCGCCCGGCCCACTCCGCGGAGCCCCTTTCTGGGACCAGAAAGAGACTGAGCCGCTTTGCTCAAAGCTGCAGCGTAGAGATGAGGTTAAAGGTTTCTGGCCAACTAACGGAGTTGAAGCTGCTCCTGTGGGAGCGGGGTCGGGAGTGCCAGAGCGTCCGGGGGCAGGTGAGGGGGTTCAGCCATCTTGCGAGGTTCTCCGAGCCCCGCCGGCACCGGGGGCTCCGGGCGGCTGCAGCATCGCGCTCCGAGGGGCCGCCGGGACACGGCACGGCGGGAGGCAGGGAGGAGGGAGGGAGTGACGGACGGACAGAGGGACAGAGGGAGGCTGCCGCCCGGGGCAATCAACGGGACCCACGCTCCGGCCGCTCCGCGCACCCAGTCCCGCCTGACGGGGGCTCCCCCGTGGGCTGGGCCGGGACGAGCCCCCGCAGCCCACCCTGCCCACCCTCCCGGGGACGGGTACGAGCACCACCGGCTCCCCGCAGAACCGGGCCGCTGTCCCGCCCGCCCGCCGCGTACTTCCCTCCCTCGGCGCCACTCACCGGACAGCAGCAGCGAGCTGGTGCCCAGCCTGCGGGCCGCGGGCCCCCGCGGTGGCAGCGGGAGGCGCGGGCAGCGCGGCACCAGCACCGGCCCGACCCGCCGTAGCGCTCGCCACGCCATCTTTGCCGGGGGCGGGCGGGGGCGGTGCCGGCGGGAGGTGGCGATGGCGGCGGGGCGGAGCCGGCGGAGGCCGAGGGGACCCGCGGGCCGTGAGGAGCGGCCCAGGCTCGGCTCCGCGCGCCGCCAGCCCCGGGCGTGGGGCGGTCTGAGGGAGACGCCATGTTCCGTGCGCCGCCGCGGCGGAGAGGGAGAGGATTTAGCCAAACTGTGCAACAGCCGCTCGATGTTTATTAAATAAATACAGGCGCCAAGTCTACAGAAAGTGCACGTGGGACGTTTCGCCTTAGGGTTACCGCTATTTCTTAGCTATTACTCCAGAATAACACGCCGGCAGCGCTTTGGGAGTGAACGCGGCGCCGTTTTCCCAGAATCACAGAACAGGCCGAGTTGGAAAGGACCCACAAAGATCGAAGTCGAACTCCTGGCCCTGCAGAGACACCCCAGCAATCCCACATGTGCCTGAGAGCATTGTCCAAATGCTTCATGAGCTCTCTTAGGTTTGAGGCCGTGCCCATTCCCTGGGGAGCCTGGTCAGTGCCCGAACACCTTTCCCTAATATCCGACACAAACCTTCCCTGACACAGCTCCAGCCATTCCCTTGGGTAAACCCATTTTAAGTAGAAGCCGTAATAACCTAAGCTTATAACCTAGCCTAACTCTAAGCACTGCAGCAAACAATTAAATACTTTGCCCACAAGCAAAGTGATTTTTCAAGGTGGTCTTCATTCACTCGCTGACAGGTTGTTCTAGTTGTTCACCAGTGGCTGGCTTCTCTTCCTTCTTGCATTTTATCCCAAAGAAACTGAAGAGTTTCATTACCATTAGATCAACAATCTCCTCTTCTTCTGAAGCCTGAAATAATAACAAATAAGTTGCTCAGAGGTGCACACCCAAAGTGGATTCAGTCTCTGCTGAAGCCGGGGCAAGTTGCAATACAAAATCTCTTCTTGACAAAGCCAACTTTCAGCAGAGCATGAGTGACTGCCAAGAAAAACATTCTGCCAGTATTTTTATCACGACAGAAGCCCCAGATAAGTATGGACACTACAGAAATTTTGGCTGTCAAATCCCATGGAAATCTCTCTCTACAGGAGCCTGGAGTGCACTTGCCAGCTCCCAAACAGCTCATGGTATACACAGTGAGACACTAGATGAAGTAAATGAGAAAAATGAAATATACATTGTGTCTTCCATCAGTCATATCCTTTGTTTTCATTTCCCTTGAACTTATTTAAAACACAGAGGAATTCCGGGCAGTACTGGAGTGCTAAGATGGATTTCACATCACACTATCAATAGCTTGAATGGGTCAGGCACTCACAGTGAGAGTTTTAAAAGGAGCTGTAAAGCCCCATGCACTTCAGTAGCAGTTTTGGCACAGATTTCAATATAGCCCAGCACAAGCCTAAGAGATTTTTGATCGATGTAGCATGCAAACAGAAGGCTACAAATCAGATACAAAACAGGGACTCTGGTCTGAGCAGGGATGGACAGTGTAAATCTGGAAAATCTAAAGTGTACTTCCTGAGCAAATGTTGCCTTCTTAAGAATTGGACTGAATTTACATGGTTTTCATCCATGGTTGAATACATAAGTACTGACCAAAAAAATGTTAAAAGCAGAAGAGCTTAGATGAACAAACCTGGTAATGCTTCTGCTCCTCACTAAAAGCAACCAGAATCACCGAAATGAACAGATTCAGTACCACAAATGTCATAAAAATTATGCAGGATCCAATTAAGAAGGAGCCTAAAATTGGATTGTAGTCCAAGACCTGTATAAGGTAAGACATAAAAAAAACCAACCAAAAAAGTGTATATACATACCTACATACATACATACATGCAGTTAAGACCCAATAAGAAGTCTGTCACCTTGAAAATTGTGTGTCTAATCAATTATGATATATGTATTATACACATACGTTAATTTTCTACTCTAGTATTGTCCTTTGTTGATATGATATTGTATGAAGACAACATAATATTTTATCTATATATGTGTGTGTGTGAATATGGGCAATCTTTGGAGGGCTTTAAGTATTTGCATTTTATTGTAACAGTATGACAGTTTCACATGAAACTTGACAAGTGTAGAGATCTATTTATTCACAGAACAGCTGAAGCTTCCTAATGCTTCAGCTTTCAAAATAGATTAAATCCCTGTATGCAATTAATTTATTTTACTATATGCTTTACAGAGAAGCACAGTCAGACTGTCAGAGACACTTATAAACCAAAGGTTGTGAAAAATCAAAACACTAAATTTCATATAAGCTACAACATAGGAATATATTTTCATTATTAACATGAGTGGGATGTGGAGGTGAAAATGTGCTAAATTACTGATCTTCAAAGCCACCCATATCCTCTTTGATCCATGGTCTAAAAACATGCATCAAGGAGGACTTTAGAGATGTCCAAGAATTAATCCACAAAGAAATGTTCAAAGGATGTTGAAATATTTAAAAGATCTTACTGAAAAAGCAGTATATGTAGAATAACAAAAAAAATTAGCAGGAAGTTTTTTTGTGGAAGGTCTTGCCCCTCTTGGGACGATAGAGGGGGTGTTCAGAACAAACACAGGGCTTTGCTCACATTTCTATCTGCAGCTTTGTAAGGAAATTGCTCAAAACTTTTTTGTAATCAATTAGTAACATCTGTAGTTGAAATGTGAGCAGGTTTCTTAATGAAAGGTTCATTATGAGCCTCCTTGTGGCCAAAATAGGACATGGAAGAGGTTTCACTTGATGTATTTTTCTTGCTCAGAAAAGGCGGCTGCTTTAGGAAGCTGTGGAGCTTGCAAAATTAGATTAATGTTTAACACTAATTGAAAGTTCTTCCATTTGCTGGGTCAAAGCATGTTTGATAGCTGATGTGCCAATTGCATGGCTGTAAACTTCCCAAAATTAGATGTGGTACCTCCTCGTAGTTGAAGATTCCCAGCTGAAGACTGACCATGGTCTCTGCCGAATCAAAGAGAGTTTTGTAAGAGTAGAGCTTCCAGCCAAATATCAGGTTTGCCTGCAGAGGACAGAAGTCATGTCTTGTGTCGTTATCAGAGTCCTTGCTGTAAAATGTGTTTAGCTTGAAGACCTTTTATCACGGATATGAAAATGTCTTATATCTGCTCAGCCTGCCACTAGATGTGTAAAAAAGATAATTATTTCCCACTTATAAACTAGTCAAACAGAAAATGGCACTTTCTGAATGCTCCACAATTTAAACTTTATCCAGAAAATCTTTCTTTCTGTACTTTGTTCTTTGTCATATCTATTACACATAGAGAGTCCTTATTTTTCAGCTTGGTGTTTGATTTTTCACTAAATTTCTGTTTGCAAAGAACAGAAGAGTGGATGTTTTAACTTCTCTTTCACTCATACAGAAGACTTGGGCTCCAAGCTGCTAAACTTTTGACAAGCAGCTTTATTCCCTTTTACATGGCAAAGCTATATTGCTTTAGCATTCAGAATAGTTGATTTAACCTGACAGTACCTGGAAGCCAACTGCAGACAAGAGAAAGCACCATGGTACTCACAGCAATGGAATAGGCGAGGAACATGATTGCAATAACAGTGATGAATCCAGAGATATCACCCCATGCCCTCCTTAGTGTTGATGTGATCATGTTCAGTTTAGGGTTAAGCCTCAGCAGATGCCACAGTTTCACTGTGGAGAGAAGCACCAGGAATGCAATTAGGTAGCCAAGAACGGCATCAGCTCTCGCTGTTTCACTGAAGCTTATGGAGCTGTTAGGAAAAAAAAGAAAATACATAATATATACCATGCATACAGAATCCTTTGAAGTGCATAAATGGGTATGCTGGAAAAGCCAGTCACCCTGTTCTGGGGTTTCAGTGGAGACCTAATGAGCTCCTGCTTGAGTGTTCCCATCTGCACTTCCTACTGTGTGCACACAAAAAGCTCACTTGTGCATGGCTAAGATTTTTAAGGAGAAGAGGTCTAGGATGTAGCCCAAATTCTGCTCATTATCCTGTGATTCTATTGTCTCTTTCCTGTGTGACCATTTTTTAAAAGATGTTACAATTTTCAATTCTGTACTAAATATTCCAGTATTCCATTGGTCCTCTAACCAATGGCTTTTCATAACGAAGAACAAGGCAGGTTATGTGCTTTTTGGGATCATGTGCTGTAGCAGAAAGGCTTGTTGGTTCACAAGAGGGTGATGCAGACAGAAAAATATGAGCTAAAAAAGGGAACTTGGTACTCAAGTCTGCTGGATTTTATTAGAGCAGTATCAGAAGAAAATCCTATTGCTGACACAAATCGAGGCCCTGACACACTTACAGTCTTCATGAATATATAGCCATCTAAAATAGCAATATCTAGCACAGACAAGGTGCTGTCTGGTAAGAGGAAAAATATATTTATTTCTGCATAAGTAGCAACAACAAAGGATGCACTAAATAGCATTAGTACTTACTCCTCCTTGTGTTCTTGGTAGTAGCTGATGTCTCGGGTCCCAAGGACTGTCCGTTTCACAAACACTGACAGAGCACTCCAGCTAATCAATATAATGGCCATCTCCAGGAGATTCCACTTGCTGTGGAAGTATCTCCATCTCAGACTCTTCAGCAGCTTTCCCTGTGAGGAGTTTTACTGTTTCAGTCTCTTGACTCCGTATCATACAATGCACCTCTGAACATTAGGGCAATGTCTTCCACAATAAAGCAGACTGCTTTGCATTAATAAAACCACATCTTGCACTAGTTTCTCATTATCTTTCTCAAAAACATCATCCAAGCCAAATGAAGTGTTTCCTTCCTATTATTTAATACTGACACTATATCTGTTCAGTCTTCCATTTTGTAGCAACATCAGCGCTACTGAAATCAAGTACAGTCCTAAAGCTTTTGTAAGTGAAATCAACAGCAGGCACAAGATAATGCTCTCAGCCAAACTTTCCCTTGGCCTCACCTGTACTATCATGTAGTACACAATAAAGAGGAAATAAATGACTTCTGCTGCAACCACAAAGATGTGGAGGCTGTTGGTGTAGGGGTAGAGCCGGACACTTTGCAGCTCTGCACTTGTGAAGAAGGCCCCTAAAAAACAAACAGGGATCACCTCAGGGCTCCTTCTACTTTCTTTCAAACAACTCTGTTCACCAGTGAGAATTCTGTACTTGCTTTCACATCATTGTGAAGCTGAATCCAACCATCAAACTAAGATTTAGACTTGACTATGTCAGTAACTCTCTAAGTGTTTGAAAATTTCCTCAAACAGGAATTTCAGAGCATCAAGGCTTTTAGAGTGGTAGTGCTTGTCTGCTTGAGTCTTGTGTGATAGCACAATAGTAATCCCAGCAGGACTGAGTTTGAATTGGACTGCAAATGCAGAAATACAGCAGGAGGACTTGGAATTTTTTTAAAAAAGCTGAATCTCATTCCAAACCTGAAGTGAGCTCAGTTTGGGCATTATCCAATACTTGGACACACCCTATGGAGGCTGCTGCTCAGACCAAATGTTTTCCTATGGTCTCTAAATCAGAATCTGCTTTCACTAGTCTCTTTGTTGTATCCAGATTATATATTACATGATTACATAGATATATATTCGAGGTCATCTGGAACAAAAGAGACACACTGTTATTTGTATTTTTTGTCTTAATATTGTATCGATTAGCAGAATTGATTAGGAAACAGAATTTTTCTTGTTCTTGTGTAAATTCTGGAGATCAAGTTTCAGTATAATGTTTTCATCATCAGCAGATGATCACAGCATAAGCAAACATAAGATATTCCATTATGGTCTATATTACTGTGATGCTGCATTTCTCCTAAATGGTTTAGAAAATTTGCGTTGATTCTCTTGTGATTTGATTTATTAATACACTTGTCCTTAGTGAAGAAAGAACGAGGAAAACACTGCTAGTGTGTAAATCTATTTTCTGTAGGTACACTGCTTGCTGTCTTCAGAAATGTGTAACTTAGGAAAGGCTCTTACCTAAAGCATTGCTTTCAAACATCAGACTTATAATGCAGAAAAGGTTCACGTTGGCATTGTAGACTGTAAATTCAACAAACACTGCTCTTGTGAAGGTGTCAAGCCAGATGTTGTTGAAAAGGTATTGGAGAATTCTGCCAAAAGAATGTGTAGCCAGTGATCTAATTCATATGGGAATGAGACAGTATCACAGGGAGGATGCACTGATAATTTCCAAGAACACAAGTGGTACCTGGAGGCATTTATAGGGTCAGTTCCCAGGTGAATCACATATCCCCCTCCGCTGTAGATGGCAAGTTTACCCCAGCTGGGGTGTCCTCTCAGTCTGGACTGACTCTGATACTGCCATGCTGAGCTCAAGTCAGAGGAGTTATCAAAGACTGAGGTATTCCAGTGCTCCCCATAAATGGATGTATCTTCTGTTTGTAGGGAGTATGGAGCGTGGCATTCCTCAACTATGTGCTGGAGTCTGGGAGAAATAGGGCAGGTGTCTCCTTTCACTCTTACTTGGCGAATTCGAGCACTACCCACCAGCTTGGAATTGCCATCTGTAATGAATCCTAAACAGGAGATGGAAAAGAGCAGCACTGGCAATATGACAAAATTAATAATATTTCTTCATTTTATTTATGATTCACTGATGCATTAATATTTTTCCATATATTCTTTTCTTGGAAACACCGTAAGCAAAATAGTCATGAAAATGAAACCCTCATGTTGATTTTAACTGGGGTCTTAAATAACATTCTCAATAAGAGAGTTCTGTGTCACCCCCATCTGTATTTTATACAAAAGGAAAGTGAGGCCTGCGGGAGAAAAGTGACTCACCTCGAGTCCCATAGAAGAGTAGCTTTATGCAGTGTTCTTGTGGCCTATCATGTCCAAAGAACAGCTCTGCTAATATATTTCAATACTTACCCTTAAATTTGAGCTGGAAAATGGGTCATATTCTACTGGATATGGCTAGATAGAAACATGTTGATATTGCATAATTTGCCTTCACATTGACCCAAGTCGTGATATGAACAACTCCCCTGAGGAAAAGCTTTATGGTGCCACCTGTCTGCCATTCTGGTTTTGTTGTTTTGTGTTTTTTTAATTATGGAAAGAAAGATGTGTAAAACTGAGGATATATCTGAATATCTGGAGTAAGTAATATAAAATGTGAAAAGTTTAGCATTGCGATGAATAACTTTTGGGTTATATTAAATATAAGGAAGATATCAGGGGATGTTTAACTTGGGGTCAAGCTGTGAGGTTTTGTTATCCACTGGTATTCATATTAAAAGATTCCTTGCTAGCCTCATACACTCACAGTCCCTTTCTCCACTCAAATATGCAAGTTAGAGATAAGCATTAAATATAATGTTTCAGAATCTGGCAAGCAGAAGGGAAACAATGTGACTCTGCACCTTTATATGATCCATAAAGATTTTTGAGTAAAGTAGTGTTCGCCCACGTGAAAAAATCCTGGTAACTGTAGACATAGTGGAATCCATCCGTAAAGCTGTCCTTAATATGCTTGTTTAAATAGTAGGAATTGGGATCTCTCTGCCCATAGGCAACCAGTAACAGCATCCATAAAAATCCCAGATAGGCTGGAAAGAGAACAGGGAGAGACAATACATGTGAGCTATGGCTTACCAATACTGTTCAAAACAGATTGTATGAATGATTGCTGCTGCCAGCAGCCATTAGGCCAAGGAGGTGCTTTGTAGACTCTGAGTGGCCAGTGCTAATGAATGCACCCAAACTGCTTTAATGTGCAGCAGTTTAAGCATTTCACATTTGGAATATGAGTAGCAGTCAAGAAAATAAGTGGGAAGGCTGAATAGAAGTAGTCATGGCAGCTCCAAATAAAATGAGTGGACTAACTTTGTTCTAAGTGAAGTTGAGGTAATTTTTTTTTTTTTGCCATTGATTTTAGAGGAAATAAGACAGGGACATAAATCATTATCTATAGATACTATCTGCTTTTAGAAAGATGGCCTCCATCTTCTCTTTGATTTCAGCTTCATTAACTACTAACCTCCTCCTTTTATCCTTTCTACTTTTCTTTAATCTCTCATGTTTGTGATGTGTTTCTTTACCATAAAATGAAGCCTTAGCCACACTTTTATCTCCAGCTAATATTCCCACCTCCCTGCAGCTCCAGCTGCCATGGAACAGCCTGTATCTACATCACAATGTCTGACAGAAAGCTGAAGATATGCCAAAACTTTGTCACCCAAGAGAACAATATTTTCACTGATGTAAAATTCCTGATGAGTATTACTGAATAAAACAAGATAATTTACATATGGATAATACCCAGGATTTCTCTGATGAGGGCAAATGCTTTCTGCTCCTTCATGCAGCTGATTTTCATTTTCTCCACATCAGCAGCAGCAGGTGGTTGGTAAATATTGCTTCTACTGTCCCTTCGGACCCCAAAAAGAGGGTGTGAATCACCTGTGAGGGAGAGCAGTGAACCCTGGAATTAGTCATTTAATGATCCATGTCCTGCTTTTTGTTTGTTTGGACTTTCTAAGGAAATGGTTCATCTAATGCTTTCCCTCTGAATACAGAGGATATGATTTAAAGCAGTTGTAAGGCAAACAGTGGGGAGGGAAGGCGCTCACAAAAACTGTGTATTTGGTTTAGGACCAGATGTGGTCCAGGTGTCTCTCTAGGCTGAGCATCTCAGAAGGTGCGGTATTCATAGCCTGAGGCTGAGCAGGGACGAAGCTCTGGATCAGATAACTTTGCTGTGCCCTAGGATTCCTGTCTGCTAGTGAAGGCTTTATTTAGATATGATTATGATTGCACAAGCCACTGTTCAGTTTAGGGGAATAATACAGATAATTGTGGCTGTGGAAAAGTATGTGACCTGAGAACCTCCATATAGGGCTTAAAGGATGTGGGAAATTTCTTTATGAGAGGTTTTATTTGGATAAAGAGCTACCAGTCTACATGAAGGGTGTGTTTTGTACAGAGTCATTTATTTTCACAAAGCTGTGGAATAGTTACAGGTTTTGTTGCAAGCCAGTTGAGCTTAGTCACAAATTCATTCATAAAGCCCTCCAAAAGCTTGGAGAATTCTGCACTTTCTTTAATAATTTTTAACTTTGCAGGCAGTTACCTGGTACAGATAAAGACCCATCAATAGCTGTGTTTTCTTCATCCTCATGTTCCACGTTTTTCAGAACCAGAGCAAAAAAAGCAGCAAATCCCAGCACCTGGAAAGAATCAGCTATAGAATCACCATATTCCCATTTCATATAAAGAAGCCTTATGCTTTGACTTGGGTCCCTCTGGATCCAGGCACTGCAGGAAAACAGTTGAACTCTGGGTTTGTTGAACCCATGCAGCTGAATCCCATAAACGATGCACAGTGCTGGGGTTTGTCCAGCTGACTTTGTGACACATCCTCACTGGTCAGAAACCTCATTAAACCTTGACAAAGCAAGGAGGGTGAAATTAATGGAGTTAATGTCAGCAAAAAGTAACTCTGTAAACCACCTGCCTGCTCTTGTTTTGAGGGTAAAGACTTCTCATTTTATATGTTAAATCCTGTAGCTCTTTAGAACATGTTACATTTTCTTCCTGCAGTGGCAGCAGGTGAGTTCATCTTGACCAGTGGTTGTATTTCTGAGGCTCTCACCTTTAAGGGCTGTGTGATGAAAAGACTTTCCAAGAAGGAGATGACCATGGAGATGAGCCACTTGATGGAGTTCTCCTTGCCATAATGGAGTCCATAAAGCATGGTAAAGAACCCAGACACACCGCTGGTGGCTGCCACAAGGAACCAAGCAATGAACACAAACCACCAGGGCAGCCCTCTGGGAGAAGAACTTTTCTTGTCATCACTGGGCAAGTTTGGAGTATGGGACCACCTTGAAAGTCAACCAGAAGAGAAAATAAACCACCAAAATCACAGTCATCAGGTTCACTGGGAATAGGCAACATCTTATGATATAAAATCAAAATATTCTTTTAATTAATGCAGTTATATAGGATATATGGATACCAAAAAGTACGGTGAGAAAAAAAGAGGAAGCATGCAGAGATCAGCTAAAATCAAAATAAACATGATGAGCCTATTTACTCCTCAGTTCATGCATAACTGAATCTCCAGTAGAATTATTGACAAAGCTCGAGTGCATTAAAGCTGCTGAATGCATCTCTTGTGATCACCATAATGGTCAAGTGATGTAATTAGTGCAATTTTTCTTCAATACTTCCAACTTAATTATCATATTTAACTGAACTATTTTTGTCTGGTTATTAATTTTTCTTTATCCATACATTTTAAGAGACTTCTGTAACTTTGGAGCTGGGTGATTATCCCAGCCCTTCACTATCACATAGCATTGTATTGTAACTTTCCACTTTGGAGAAAAAAATGACAAACAGCAATGATCTGTCATTATTGCCTTTGCAGTTCACAGTACACGGAAATGTCTTTGTAGCTCCTGCAGTAGTATAGTAGTAAGACTTATTTTACAGATGTAATAGTAGTTACTTAGCACATGTTAAGCAGTAATTATTTGGGCTCAGTCATCCTGTCCAATTTTGATTTTATAACCTGAATTTACTTATACTGAGAATGAGAACTGGCTTACCTCTCAGCGATGGATGCTGATGAGCAGATTTGGTTCTCCAGGAGGTTCTTCATGTGCTGGACCTGACAAACAGCTTGTGTGTAACTCTGAGGCATCTGAAATTTATGGGGCCCCAGTAATTCCAGCTCCATCTCTACCTGCTGGAGTTGTTTGTACAAGCAGTGATGGTAATCACTGTATTTCAGCTGGTCACAAGCTCTCTTCTCTGGAGTTGGACTTCTTGTTTTTTCTGCAGGTAAAGATTGATTGATTGATTGATTGATTGAGAAAATAAATAGTTTTTAAAAACTGTTCAATACAAAGGGTGGTAGAACTGGAGCTACAGGTCATGAATGTGATGAAGACTAACATTTGAAGGGACATGTAAAAGCAGCTTTATTACTAGAGCTTAATGCTCTTCTGCTGGAATGGCCTGGAACTTTTTCCAGAAGGCAACTGAGTTAAACAGCAGTCCTAAAAGCTCAATAGACAGGTCTGATCAGATCAACTTTTAATTTGTTCATGGTGTACCTGTGCAATTAGTAGATTGGAAGACTCCCTGGAAAAGCCAAATGAAATCAGTGAGGTTGTTTTTGCTCATATATTCTTGTTAATTTAGAGTCAGACTGAAAGGAACAACAGCACAAGGCCAAGAAGAAAAAAAAGAACAGTTCAAAAAGACTGTGAAACAACTGATAATTGTGAGGTTTTTTGCTGGTAGATACTGATCCGGCACCTGAGCCAGACTGATAGCAAACATTTGATTCTACAGCACAAGAAGCAGAGATTTTACAGTTGTCTTTATTTAGTTGGGTGCTCAGTGGTGCAGTGAAAGAACAAGAAGCAATGGGCACATCTTAAAACATGGGAAATTTCTGAACATAAGGAAAAAAACATAGTTATGGGACTCTGGAGTAAGTTGCTCGGAGAAATTGTTAAGTCTTCATCCTTGGGGACATTCAGCATCTGACTGATTTTATCTTGGGCAATCCAGTTCCCGCTGACCCTGCTCTGAGCAGCGTGGTGGGATCCAGAGATCCCTTCCATCCTTAGCTATTCTGTGATTCTGTAGTTGCCTTTGAGTCAGAATGTAAGAAGAGCTTGGATCATCACATCCAGTGCTATCGTCATCTTCATTGCAAGGGTTTCAGCAGGCATTTCACAGTGTGTTATTTACCTTGGATATCCATAGCACCCAATGTGACAATTATGGGGCCATCCTTCTTGCTCTCATCATAAAACCCTTGCCCAGCTCTGTTCTGCTGACAGATGATGTCCTCAACCAATGACAGGAGTGTGTTGATATTCATTGATTTTTCAAGGTCTGGTGCTGAGGTGAGAGATGGAGTCTTCAGGGCTTTAGAGAGTGAGTTGGCAATTCTTCTTATGTCCTAGGAAAGACAGCAGCAACACAGCAGTGACTCTGGCTGCAGTGGCTTAAGCTGATGTGATCTGACAGAACCACTGGCTGGGAGCTGCACCAACTGCTAAAATCTCCAGAATGGATAAGAATAGCACATCCTACAGTGCTGGATGTGACAGGCAGATTTCAGTGAGTTCAGCAAGGCAGCTTTTGGGGTTCAAGAGGGCAGCATGCCTGCCTGAGGACCTAAGCTGAGAAAGATGTGGTCCATGATACCTTTTATCTTCACTGTCTTGTTTAGTGTTTGCTTTAACACCTGAACACAGTGATTTGGTCACACACAGTTACTGTGCAGGGGTTGGGACGTACAAAGGCAGACCTTAACCAAGGATTGCATTTAGGTGGGTAAATGAATGTTTTGCACTAGTGATAATTGGCTTTTCTCTTCAGACAGGCTTGAATGGCATCGGAACAGGGAAATTTGTGGAGCTGGGGAAGCCGGTAGTGCGTGGCAGCAGAGGGCAGTGCAGGACTCACTGGGACTTGCCTTTGTCACAGCCTCTGGAGTGAGAGAGGCAGCCTGGGTGGCCCCTGGGGTGGGAGGCAGGCTTGGGGACACTCGGCCACTCTTTCCCGGCTTCTCTCTGCCCGGCTGGGCTGGCCGAGGTCGTATGTTCCTGAAGATCTGCACAATGAGCAGGTTGATGGGGAACATGAGGAGGGAGCTCTCAAAGCCAATCATCACTTCCTGCCATGTGAATTCAATCTTACCTGTCAAGGTCAAACAGAGCAGAGAAGGAAAAATAACCCCAGGCAAAATAAACCATCAAGTCTCTCTCTTGTGGGAAAACCTATTTATTCAATTCTTGCTTCCAGATTCTGCTGTCTTTCTATTTGCCTGCCCAAGCAATGGTGAGGATTGTTACCCAAATCCATTTTCTGCTCAGCAGGATCCTTTGGCACACCCCAGAACATGATGCTGGTCAGCATGGTGCAGAGGAGCAGTGAGAAGCAACAGGACACTCGCTGGGCTCGCGTGAAGGAGCTTCGTGGGGAGCGGCTGAAAACCGAGTACCAGATGTGCCCATCCTGGAAACCCTTGGAGGTCTTCATGAAAAACAGATTGCTGTGAAGGAGAACAGGGAAATGAAATGGATATGTAGAAAGGAGAAGGAAGAACAAAGCCCTAGTTCAAGGTCCCAACCTGTTCATGCTTCTAGGCACTATCAGCAAAAATAATAACTAGGTGAAATTAGCAAATATCATGGCTTAATTTGCATGGAATGGTCATAGCTATTTATGTCCTTTCCTTTTGGCCATGGCATAGAGGGAAAGTGAATAGTTCCTCTTTAAATTGTTCAGAAAATTTCACCTAAGAGAAGATGTTTCAGTTTCTCTAGGTTTGTCAGGCTATCCTTCTTTAGCACCAATATTTTCAGTGTGGTAGAGTAATGATTAGATTTGTGTAACCCTCCTCCCTCCCTCCCTTGTTCAGAGCCCTTTAAGGACAGTGGAAAGACCTTCCTTGTTATCATTTTTTTCTAGGGCTGTGGTCTATTTTTTTCGTGCTTGTTTTTCCAGACTGACTGCTATCAAGAGTAAAAAAATCCATGGAATAGGAGGTACCTGAACTGCTTCATGTCCTGTTCAGTTGCTACTGGGAATACTTTATCTAGAACACATTCTCCAATATCAATGGCTAACCAGGAGTTACAGAGGAAGTACCATTTCTGATCCCATGCCAGATCATGGACTAATACTCGATTCACATACCTGTTGAAGAAACACACAGGGCACAGTCACAAGTCACAGACCTCAACAAGACTGTGGAGGACAAACTCTGGCCTTCAGCTTCTTAGGGTAACTAAACAGTAAGGCACAGGACATATCCCATCCTATACTGGACATGGGATATAGGAAACACTCCTGGTCCTGCAGTTTAGACTGTGATTTGGTCTATTCAGCTGCAAAAACTACAATCTAACACATTCTTTTCTTTCTAGAACTGCAGAAAGGATAATTTTCAAGTGCTAGAAAAGTAAAGCTGTTGTCATTATAAAAAATTATTTGTGGATTTTTACTTGCCAGCATCTCCAGACCTCCACTTACCAGGATGGACTGTCACCTGAATTATCATGCCACAATCTAATAGTCTGCAGTTCCCCAAGAGGGAAGAAGGTACAAAGGAGGAAAACATCCACTCCTCCACGTTCAAAGACTGGTGTATCAGGATCATTTAGATGATGGGGCTCACTTTCTCCATCCACTCCATAGAGGGTGAGGGTCACCTGGAAAATAAAAAGGCAAAATGAAGATTTGCACATCTCGATCCTATGTGTGATTATTTCTCCTTTCATCAAACCTAAGGGCTTTCTGGCTCAGACAGTGCATTTGAACTGTCCTGTTTAATAGCCTCAGGTGCTCCATTATTCATCCAGCTCCCTAAGGAAATAAACTCTCCTCCCACACAGTGCCACTGATACCTTGGAGGTTGTGGCTGCGCCACGGCGGTGTCCTGTGAAAACTGTCACAAGGTAACGATACTGAGCAAAGGGGTCATTGTCTTCCAGGACTGTGATTTTCACCTGCAGAGCCACACAACACGAGCAACATGTTAGCTGTCCTGTAAGTACAGATTCCTGAAAGCTGTGAATAGGAATTTGTGATCTTGTGAACAATTTTTACTTACCAGTGAACAGAGAGGTTCAGGGAAAGGAGTAGGATTGGTTAAAGACTTCATATTAAAACAGGCTAGACATGGTGGGAATTGGCCTGAATACATTGACTTTATTAGCTGGAGACTTACTTTGGCATCATCCTGGATGTCTTTCCTTCGAGCCCAAATAACTACAAGCACATATATCAGAAAGATGCATCCTACAGTTGTCACCACCACAGGATTGTCCACAAATGTACCAAACAGCTGTGTTGTTTTGCTGACATCTATGGCATTGGGTATGACAAAGAAGGAGCTCCCAAAGAAGGTCAGATGGTTGCAGAGGCACTGCGTGCTGCTAGGATTTGTTTTTGGTCCTACCTGAAACCCAGAAAAGATTCCTGATGAAACATCTGGCTTCAAAGTATTAGATAACTTACAAAGCAAATGAAAAGACAGTGCCGAGATTGGTAAATTAGTGTAGAGAGCTGCTGTGCATCAAATTGTTCAGGGTCCAATAAGGAATATTATTTTTAACAGCTAACCAGTAACAGTCACATTGTCAGAATGGTTCAATTTCTTCTTACATAGAAGTTCACTCCAAGAAATAGAAATGGGAATGTTGTTTAAAGGTTAGTTCAACATGACTAAACTTCTTGAGTTAACTAAAACATCTTAGAATGATCTTGTTTTATGGTGTCACTTACTACATGACGGTGGTTATGAGGGCTGGCTTTGAAGTGTGTAACAGACACATTGTTTTGTTTTGATCTACTTACATGACATCCATAGCTGTTCCAGCCTCCCTGGTGCTCGTCCCAAAATGCACAGCGGGATGCAAAGCAAGTGGCATTTATGGTTAGCCCATTGTAGACTCTTGAATCCATTCCCGTATCTTGTAAAACCATGAAATAGTAGGTTCCTTCTCCAAAAATGAGTTCTTCTGGGCTGAGAACCCAACTGTTTGTCTCACCTTGAACATAAATATTTTCATTTCAATGCATGTATAGAAAGCCTAATTCAAAAGTATGCATCTGTATTGCATGTAATAAATAAACCAAAGAAACAGACGTGAAATCATTCTTAGCAGCTCATTGATCAAATCATCCCAGATCTTTTCTCCTGTTAATGAACACTTTATTCTAGAGACTGGAACTTTGAAGCATCAGGTTTTTTTCCAGCTAGACACCTGAACTCATGGTCAAGGCTCATTCTGCAACTTCATGGGTCACTAACCACTTGTCTTACCTCCAGAAGTTTTCTTATAAAACAGATGATTTTTCATATCATAGTTGGTTTCATTTGGGTGATAACCATACCCCAGGTAAAATATTAATGGGATGTCATGTTCAGATTCCAGGTGGATCACTACAGATGTGTTTTCTGAGGTAACATTGACTTGAAAAGTGCTATAATTGCCCAGATTCAACAGAACCTTATCTTCCTGAGTTGCTGAAAGCCTTGGTAACATGATCTGTTTTTAAACAGAAGGACATAGGTTTAAATACAGAAAAGCATTTTCTTCTTAGCATGCAGCCACATGCTAGATTATCTTTTTCATAACATCAGGAAAGCATGGCCAGCAAAAACATCACTTTCAAAGTAATTTTCCTGATAATGTCAACTAACCTCTGAAAAGTTAATTTGAAATCTGTGTAGACTCATCACAAAACCTATGACCCTTAGTGCATTTCTGAACTGAGAACTGTGATTATGATTGAGACATTGGCTGCATGAAGTGCATGTATGAATGATTTAGATGTCAGTTTATACATGGGCTAGGAAGCAAAAGAGTAGTACAGATGATGAAATCAGACTTCACATTGTGGTTTGGGATGACTGTAATCTGGAATCTATTTCCATTAGCATTCTTACATTCATTTAAAGGAAGAATAAAATGTTATTTGTTATTTCATTCACCACATCACATAAATCCCTCTGTTACAACTACAGACAGCATCAGCCCATTATCTAATGTAATGACCACTACCAGCATTTGCATCCACCTCACAAATGATAACACAAATGATTCTGTTAATGGAGAAAGGAAAAAAATAGGAAAAGAGTGTGAGTGGTAGGAAATAGTGGATTTACCTCAATGTTCTCTTTGAGATTGCTGACTGGTATGATCAAACCATCCAGACCAGTTAGACTTAGACCTCCCACTGTTCCACTGATGTCAAAACTGCTGTCACTGGAGAAAAAGGGATTCATGGCAAAGCTCACCATCTGTTAGAAGAATTAACAATCAGACAACTGAGCTATTGTCAGTATTTCATTTTATTCACACTCTGAATTGCTGAATAGTGAAAGCTTGAGCTCAGACCTAAATAGAAGTAGACTTCCAAGAAGTCTGCATCCAGATTTAAATAAAACTCTACCTTATTTCTAAAGTGAGTCTATAAACCTTAGAAGTGATTTTCATTCTGAAATGTGTACAACAATCTTTATTGTTTTCATACACTGACACCTTTTTGGCAGAGTTGGAAGAGGTGCAATGAAAAAATTGTTTGCAGGTACTTTATGGGTCTCCTGAGAGGGTCAAATCAACTAGAGAGATCTTCAGAAAATTTATTATGAAAATATGGCACTTATATGCAATCTATTGTTCTGAGGGAAAAAACACCACATCCTAATTCAGATGGGGGACGTGCTACCATAAGCCTATTTGTCTCTTGCAGGATCTGAGTGCCCCACACTCAGGTGTTTCTCGCTGGGATGAAAGAAGGCTGCTGTAGATTTGTTTGAATGTGATATGGACTCTGAGGTGTTGTATCCTCCTCAGAGCATAAGATATAAACAAACAGCAAATAGATTTGTAGGTATTGATTCATTCCATTGCCTGCTCCTGCCATGTACGTGTGAATCAAAGTGTATGGAAGGGGCTGATGGGATGGGGAATTTAAGAATTCAGTTGTCCTTAACTTGCTGAACCAAACTCATGCAATTAAGATAAAAGAAGGCTTCTTTGACTAATAATTTCAAATTATTTTATTGGCATGACAGGAAGAATGACATGGACTCCTGTGTTCATGATGACAGGATAAATGAGTCTAAAACCATTATATCAGGAATATAAGCTGGATATCAGATAGAGTTAGATAAAAGCTGTTTACTTGCCCTTATATCCACTGTTTCACCATCAACTCCTGGAATGTTGAGAGAGGAAGCAGGCGGGAGAGTAAAACTGGCAGAGCTGGAATTGGAGATGGTAATGGATGTGCCATCCATGTTTTCTGTTTGTAATCTGTCCAGTTAGGGTTGGGCATAATAAGCAAAGCAGAATAAAAGAGAAAAAACAAATAAAGGAACAAAAGTCACCAGAAAAAACCCAAACATTGATAGCATGGACTTCATATCTAGAGAGAAATCTTTCCCTCCTCATGAGTATAACTCAGTTGCAAAACTATTTCTACGTATTCCAGTAAATACTTCATAAATGAATCTGTCCCTGATGCAGTACTCCATGTAACATTACCATAGAATCATCAAAAAAAGGGATGGAATTGGCATATCTGGAGAGGAAGTTTTACCAAGGTGTACTTATCTGAAAGTTGGTTTTTGTGTGAACATGGTCTTGATTTGAATGCACAGTTTGATGTGGATGAAAAACAGGCTCTCAGGGAACAATTCAGGGATGATTATAGGGAATGGAGAATGCTCGTCAGGCTCCTCAGGATTATATTTGCTTCTGCCAAGCTGATTACAGTTCCATATAACATGTCATTATCGGGAACTTAGAAAAGGAAAGAAACCCTTAGCTTGCATGACATGAGTTTTCTACATAATTTCAAAGTGACTACTGCCTCATTCAGGAAATCGTAGTAAATTCTCTGCTGGTTAAAGAACACATAGCATGTGAATTTCTGGGGTGATGTTCCTGGAGTCCAAGCTGCTCTTACTATCAGTCACTAATAACAGCCTTGTTGCACTATTGAAATTGTCGTTATGCTACAATATTTAGTTAATTCTGAACATTCTGTTTAAGCACAATGGAATTAACATTTGTGGCTCTCAGAAGCTTCAGTGGAGGACACTGTAGCTGTTACCTGTGCATGTACATTGTGGCAGAGGGAGAGGTGAGGACTGTTGGCTCATCACCCAGTGGCTTCCCAAACAAAAGGGCACTCTGGAGGTTTTCAACTGTGCTCAGGAGCTGGTGTGACACTGAACTCTGGAAAAGGATTGGCAGAGGAAACTTACAACAAAGGTACTCAGGATCATGAAGCTGCACCTTATTTGTCATTGCTACCATTTAATTTTGGTGTCTTACTAAACTGACAAACTTGGTGATGAGCTTCCTAATCTTAGAGCAAGTTATTCTATTGCAATTCAGTTTCTGTAATTCTCATTGAAACATTGTAGATGGCAAATAAATGCCTTACAGATTTTACTTTTATATTGTAGTATTTGTAACTTCTACACATTGAAATTACAAGCATGACATCAATCAATATATTCATGTACTTTTGTGTATTAATGCCCTTAGCTGCACATGTTAGTGTTTGGTTACTTGGAAAAGCAAGACCTAATTACATATAAATTGTGTATTATTAATGGGTTATTGTTGGGGAACTCATCCAGTTCATACTCTTTTCTCTCAGGTTAGATTTATTTCATCCTTACTCCCTTGCAGTGACAAAATTAAAATATGTTCAGCCCAGGAAACTCACAGAGTTAGCTGTGACAATTCACATATAGATAGGAAAGGGTAGGACAAAATAAATGTTACATCTTTCTGAACAGATAATCAGAGCTTTCTGCAAAAGTGTAAGCAGCAACCAGAGCTGGTTCAAGCTGTGAAGTAGTGATGGCAGTCATGAATATTTAATACCTGTGGCTTCCTTGAATTATGGGGCAAAAGCAGGGGATAGAAGCAAATCTGAAAAAAATCACAATGTTCTTGTCATTGATTAGAGGTCAGAGCTGATGCTGTGTTTTCCAATGTAGCAAATCTTAAGAGGTCTCTATCATCTTCATTATTCAATCTAACATATCTAACTGGGGAGAAATTTCCTCCAATATTCAAATCCATCATGTTGTCACAATGAACTCGTTCTGGTGCCAATTCAAAAATACAAGAGGCACCAGAGATTTTTAAAAACCTCCCAAAGCAAATATTCACACATAGTACGGTACAAACTGGACCAAATCTAAATTACCTGTTCTGCCTCTGGCACTGAAGCGTTCCCAGCTCTGATTTCTACAGAAGCTTTAAGAACATTGCTCACTGCATTAAACAGATAGTTGGCTGCTTCCTTTAACTCCTGACCATCTCTGCTGTGCTCTGTGTTCACAGCGAGCAAGGAGGCACTGACATGTTTCAGAGTGTTGCTGGCTTCCACCTGCATGAGAAACACAGGGAGCAGTTTATATGTGCTGGCACTGCAAATGACAGAAGTGACACTTGTGTCATTTACTGAATATTGCAACGTCAGTAATCTCTTGGGACTATTAGTGGGTAATGCCGTTTTTACTATAATTATCTGTGCTAGGGTAATAGTTCAAATGCTAATAAAGATGAAATACTATTTGTTTACCAAAATGGAATACAGGCATGAAAATGCTTCTACAGGTGTAACCCATAAAAAGATGAATAACATCTGAAGGAAGCTTCTCTGTCAAACTCTGGTCAAGGACAGCTTTTAGATTTACAGTAAAGTAGTAAATTAGGTTATATGTTTCGATCTTAGGGCCAAAGTGCTAAGTGCCAAAGGAGAATGAGTTTTACAATTTTTATTTTGTGCCTGGATACAGCTTTGTGACTGAGAAAGCACTGGCCAGATTTTAGCCCAGGAGAGTGAAGGAACCAAGCAAATTCACTGCAGGCTTGGACACATCCAGCCCCACAGCCTGTGAATGCTGCTCAGCCTTTCTGTAGGGTGAGGGCTGGACCTGAGCTGTGTTCTTGTCTTGCCAAAGTTAACCACATCCTGCTGAAATGCTCCCAAGCCATTGTCTAGCTCCAGCTCTATAATACATCAGAAATCAGGACAGCTGTTTTTATTTGGGAAACTTCCCCCAGTGACAATTTGTTCTGTCCTGCCATAGGCTCACCCCATAAGCATAAATAGCACCATCTACTAACAATGTCTTGTTGCCAGACAAGATTCAAGAGATACTTTTGCGAGACCAACCTACACATTTGTGCCCAGTTCCTCTGGGTGCTGACATGTCCCTTGACCATTGCTTATGTGCATTTTGTGCAGTGCCAGGATCAGGGATGAATGAATGTGGGCAATTCTAGAAAAACCCTCATGGGACAGTTCTTCAGGGTTCTAAAATTGCTTTACAAGAGAAAACATGCACCCTGACATGTTTCTGACTAAAAGTTAAGGATTCTGTCTCAAAAAAGTATGATAAATGTAATGGTCATAGCCTGGATTGTAGAGATTGCTGAGACAATACCAGAAAAGTCAAAAATGCTGCTGGTAAAGATACACATGCTGGTACAGTTGGAAAAATGGGTAAGAACAGATAATTATAAGGCTCTGAAACTTCCAAGGTCAGTGGGATAATTAGAGTCTCTACTATTAGTGTGAGGACATACAGGATGGATTGCTTCTTACCTGTGCTGAGACAGACAGCTCTTCACTCCTGTAAGTGATTTCTTTCAATACCTCTGACATCTTCAGAGCAGTCTGCATTGATGTTATGTTAACAACAGAGAGAGTTGTCAGCATCAGCCCTCGGAGCTTGGGATGAAAAGGGATAATTAGGCAAAGGAACAAGATGCTAATTAGGACTGTGAAAGTAGTGCTGTGTATTGACAGCCAGGATTTCCTGTAAGTTATGCAGTAGAGTAAGGCTCCACAACAAGAATCATTTGAGCTGATATTAGCTCTACTGACAAGATGCCACTTGCCCTAGTAATTATATAATCATGAGTTTTATGTTACCTCCCAGCAAAGAGAATTCATACACTTAACATCCATTAAGAGCAAGGAGAGTTACTTGTGAGAATTTGTACTAATGTATGTGAATTACTGTGTAAATGCCACTTCCAGAGAAAGCAGAGCCATGTGTGATTGATGTTATTCAAATAATGAATCTTAATTGAAGGATACATTCTCCAGATCTCTTCATCTGAGGCACTCAAAGCACTGTACAAATATCAGCTTATGACTGAAACATCAACTGGTGACTAAAATGGACAAAAGAAAATTACCTGCCATCTAGTGCTTTTGGGGGAAATTAGGATATTTATCTCCTTGGAGCTGCCATGTTATTGATTTTTAAATTGCTTTGGAAAATCAGGTTTAGATTAACTAGTTTAAATTAATGAAATAACAATTGAGAATTAACTGTTTTGCTGATGAATGATAAAACAAATAATTTATGTAGACAAGTAATGCAAACTAGCTGAAACCAGTGCCAAACACTGAGACAGATGCTAGAAACTTGAAACCTTAATTGATTTCAAGTGGTGATATGTGAGATTTTTATTACTTAGGAGCTGTAAAAGAATATGAAGAGTCCATTATATGACATTGTACTAGGAGAAAGCAAGAGCTTTGCTGACCTCTTTTCGTGTATTTGTCTGTAAAGACATGTTAAAACTTTCCTCCTGGATCTGCTGATTAAGTACAGATGTTACTGACTTGTACAGCTGGAAAAGACTCATGCTGTTGTTCCCATCTTTTAGGATGGTGTTTGCCTTCTCAGATATCACAGCCTGCAGGGTCAGGTTCCCATCCATCATATCTGCAGGTCCAACCTGATGAAGGAATCAGATGTGATCTCAACATTGCCAAGGCTGTTAAAATTTTCTTTGAGCAGCTTCCATGATCATTTAATGACAGCCTAGATAGAGTGAGACATAAAACTTCATGTTCCTCATTTTAGATGTTTTATTTTTAAGGGCCTGATAAGGGTCTCCTTACTGTGGCACTGGGGAAGAAGCAGGAGTCTTTTGGGGCCTACACAGTGTAATTCCATACTCAGTAAATAGGTTTATGCTGCTCAATCAACGTCCTAACAATTCTTGTAGACTTCTGTTCTAGAAAAAAGGGCAGTGGAAGGTCTTTTGACCTTGAGCACACAGAGTCTCTGTTAGATAGAAAAATGGTGATTATGGCACATTCAGAAGGAAGTTATATATCTAAAACAGGAAGAAGCTCCAAAAGTCAATTATGGGTTAGTTATCAACTTGAGAGTTCTTGAAACTTTAATTCTATCATGTACCTTCACTGAAGCATTTGTTTGAACTCTGTCACCGAAGTTGTTGCTAACAATGATTGTCACATGTAAAATAAAATTATTTTCCTCTTCTCCAAGTGGAAGATAAACTGGGAAGAGTTCAGGATCCGGGCTACAATCCAGGAGAGAATCTGAAATGGGAAAGAAGGGGTCAGACACCACAGAGACACCTCCTGCTCTCTGAGAACAGGGGACTCAGGGCATGGTTCGTCATGAGCAGTCTCCCTGCAGAGCAGGGCAGGCTGTGCCTTTGCTCTTGTTAGGAGAAGCCAAACACTTCTCCTGGGGACTTACGGGGTGTCTCATAGAAGCAATATGTGAGCTGCCTGCTAGGACTGGAGCGGCCCGAGCGCTCCGAGCCGGGAGCGCTGCAGGAGACTCTGAAGGCGGTGAGCACGGAGCCGTGCCCGGGACTCACGGCACAGGCGGGGCGGTCGGGCGGGGGCACGGTGCTCACCAGGAACGAGCCCTCGCCGTAGCCTCGCTGGGTCCTGCCTGGCACAGGAGAGAGCGGAGCATCAGCCAGGGCCGTGCCCCAGCGCTCTGCATCGCGAGGCTGTCTGCTCCGCTACGAGGGCCTAATGAGGAGTGAAATCCTGCTACTGAATAGACCATAAGAGCAAAAGAACTATTTCAAATATGCTAATGTTTGCGTTATAAAGCAAAGTTCTATTATTTGATCAAGCATTTAGCGTAACTTCGTTTCAGGTGAGCCTTAACAAAATTATTAACAGCTTGGAGTAAGGTAACTGAATTTCTCTTGCAGTGCAACACCCAAGAACAAACTTATCAATACTTTAAAGAACTCACATATAAAGTAACACCTTTCAATTTGTGGATTAATTTACCTTCATATTTATCAGCGAGGCTATGCATGTGTGACAATAACATGATGTCATGTCAGCAGAAACTGCCTTAAAGGAGTCTGTAAAATGCTAAAAATCCTGTTAGCCCCTACCTCTTACTTTAATCTGAAAAGCTTCTCCCTGTGTCTGCAAGAAGGAGCTGGGCATTCTCAATACAGATGTGTTGCTTTGAAGCAAATTCAAAGAGTTCTGCTGGAAACCAGTCAGGCCACAGGCTAGAGGGAGGGTTGTAGACTGGAAAATCAGACAGAAAAGAACACATGGCAGTAGAGGCTCTTTGCTGTTCTTTCTGTTGTGATTTATCAGGAGCAGGGTGGCAGTTTGGTGCATTTCATTATAACCCCTCCCAACCCAGGCACCCCCTTTTCTTGGTCATCACTAGTATTTTTCTAAGTATCCACTTGACAAAATATCCCTCTGAGGCCATACAGCCTTGTGGATATTTATTTTTGTGTGTGCAGTATTTCTGACAAATCTGGTGCTCTCACCTTGTTTATGAATGTGTTATCTAAATACCAGTTATAAGGTATGGTATGGGAGTCCTCCTGTCCAGAGACACTCAAAACAACTTCATCACTAACATTCACTGGATTGCAGTTTGCCTCACACCTGTAAAGAAGTAAGATGAGAGTTACACATGGTATGAGATGTCTGGGAGAAATTTCATATTTACCTTATGGCATTTATTCCTGTTGTTTCAATGAGGTTGACACATTGAAATGTCCAACACTGGGAGGATGCAGTGCGGTCAAAAACCCCAAAGTGATTCTTGGAAGAATGCATTTCAGTTCATAAAGGGATTGTGTTCAGAAACATTGACTGAAAAATGCAGCAAGGCTTATTGGTCAGTAATTTTTATAATGGTAAGGTGTAAATGGATTTAGAACAATAAGTTTTCTGTACTGTGAGGGTGTTGAGATCCTGGCATGGGTTGCCCAGAGAAGCTATGGATGCTCCATCCCTGGAAGTTTTAAGGCTGGGCTGGATGGAGCTCTGAGTAACTTGATCTAGTGGTATCCCTGCCGATGACTGAGGGTTGGAACAAGATGATCTTTAAGGTCCCTTCCAACCCAAACCATTCTGTGATTCTTTGATTCTATGATTCTGTGATTCTTAAAGTACAATACCACTTTATTATCATTATTATTGGAAACCGTGGACTTGCACTATGCTTGTGCAGTAATAATTTTAATCTGTGAACACCAGGGTTTAAAAACAAACCTGATTTCCAGTTGCAGTTCTTGTTTTGCAGTCACATAGAGACATTGCTCGTCCTGCCTCTCTTCACTGCCGTGGCTTCGGACAGTAATCCTGACCGTCACTGCTGATTTCGGAGGAGGAAGGCAGGAAGGTGGGATTTGCACCTCACTTTGGTTGATTCGGATTATCTGTTGCTTCACACATTCATTCCAGGCAGGCCAACAAGCTCCTGCAGAAACATTTCCTTTATGGTTAGAACAGCATGTTATAAGGACTTTCCTGCCATAAGTTTAAGAAAGCTTTATAGACAAATTTCTTGAACACAGTTTAAAGAGTTCGTAATCTGGATTCAGAGTACAGGCTTTTCCAGAGTCATGTATGAGGTCAGGGATAATTATGGGGTTAGAAACAGATGGCTTGAATCCCAATCCTGTTTTCAGTCAGAAATGTTTTTGCATCATGTTTAATGGTAATTATTGCTGTTTTATTGAGACACATGTACTTTGCAAATGCTTAACTGTGTAAGTCACTTGGGACTAGTCCTTGGCTATGAGAGTGAAACTTAGGACAGGTAAATCTTGAAAAACTGAGAAACTGAAACCTTTGGGAGAAGACAAAATGGAGTACTATGCCATATTATATACCTTAATTACTTTGGTGCCAAAACTAGGGTTGGGTAGAAGGACATTCTTCATGTACAGTGAGTGGCAAACTTAAAAACCAGGAAATGAAGCATCCTTAAGTCAGATTTTTCAACACTGGATCAGACAACTCACATAACAGTGAGTTTGTTACTCATCAAGTACAAGATGGTAAAAAAAGTTTGGGAAATGCACATACCACAGGTCCAGAGAAAACTGGAATTATTGTTGTTGTCTGGCCAGCCAAGTGTAACAGTTGTGAGAGGATCCACATGGCGACTTGGTTTAATATATATTCTGTGATCCTAAATAAGAAGTAAATGTATCAGTTAGAACACAAACATGTATAAACACACATATATGTTGCTTCTTTATAATGAAAATGGTCTGAAAGTTGAGACCCCAAATCACTGGATGCAGATCTGTAGTTTAAGTGATCTTCCCCTTATCAGAGATAGTGTGGAAGTAGAAGCTATGGGAATAGAAGCAGATGGCACAGAAAAATTGTGTGGTAAAATTTTCCCAAATACAGAATTGGTTTTGGAGTGCAGCTCCCATTTTCAAAACTAGGTACTTAGGAAATTAATTCCTATTAAACCTTCACATGTGGACAAAGACTTCTAACCCTCGAGCAGCCATTTGTCTTCTGGTGCATGCCTTTTTTTTCTGAATTTGACACATTGCAGCTATAAACAAAGAGAAGAAGGGGTGGCTGAGCTTGTCTTTCTGTGTACAGAACTGTGATACACTTGGGTTTGGATTAGATTTATATTCCTGTGATGCAATATATTCTTACAGGCAATTTGTAAAGCATGATGGCTTCTTGTGAAGCAGTGTATCTCCCACAGCAGATGTCTGTCTGCTAGTGTTACAGTTAAAAACTAGATTTTTAAGATGATAAAATATTCTATCTGGCATTTTTATTATTTAAATTTGGACACCTGCTAGCAACTGGTGCATCATTAACTTCTTAGTTTGCCATAAATTGGAAAATGTTTAATTGCAAAATAATTTAAACACTCCAATACAGAAAATGAAAACACTTGGGAACCATATAAAATATATTAAACTCTACTTGAAGGATTACTCTTCAGAGAGAGGTTTGCATTCATCAAGTAGATGAATTAAAAATTCATCTTGTTTAGATCAATTTAAACTTCCAAAACTGAATTGTTGTGAAAAGTTAATTTTCTTTAATCTTTTTAATGAATTGTAGATGGATGCCAGTAAACACATTTGTCTCCAAGACTTGTGTTGTAGATTTTGTGTTAAACCATATGGGGAACAGAACATCTACTCCATAATTTACTATGCTACAAATACTTCTTTCCCCTGTCTTCTACGGTACTTTCACTGGTAAGAAAAATTTCTAGGCAATTTTAAAGAAAGATCCTTAAATAATACTTACATTTTTCTTTCGGATATTTGTTTTGTAGATGCCTTCTTCCTCAGCAGAATCTGTTTAATGCAAAGAAGACCAGAATATTTTAGTTCTACCTGTAAAGCTTTCAGACACCCTCAGTGAATATGACTTAAATCCACAGGATTTGACTACTGACAGTGTGAAAGATGGGGCTGTAAGAATCAGATTCCAGAGCTGTGATAAACTGCACAGTCAAATAGGTAAAATGGCAACAAGCAGCTCATCACAGACTACAAAGGAGATGATCCTAATTCTTCAAACATAATGGTATAAATCAAAATATATTCACAGAAGGTGATGGAGTTTCATGGATGTACAAAGGAAAATTGATGGAAAGCTCTGAAAAACTTTCAGTACAATTAGTGCTAAGGTTATTTTATTTCTGGTATAATCTGCTCTTGTAAATGTAAGGATGAGCCATCTAGAAGCCATTAGTGACAACAATTTATGAGACTGCTGTGATGCAAATATTTTCTGGTTTCAAAGCTATGTCCCGAGCCATAAACTGCACTCATTATTTCTAGGACAAACAGCAAATGTGCAATGTGTTTCATATACAGAGTGATGCTAATTTATGACTACATCAAAGTCAGGGAATCTGCCTTCATCAGGAAGAAGCCTCCACAAAAGTTTTCAGCACTGTTGCTGGAAGGAAAGCAATTACTACATAAAACCCATAAACACTCCATGAAATGCTCTGATTGCTAAAAGACACTTACGTGGTCAAAACCAGCAAGGTCAGATTAATGCAATTACCTTTTTTATGGGAACCGTTTGCCAACACAGTGACGAATCCAAGATCCAGACTCACATTTGAAAAGGCATTCATGGCCACCACTTTCACTTGGAAAGTACCTAGAGAAGGCAAAGGGCCAGTTAAGAGTAGCATGGGCTCAGTCCAACATGTTTGAGGTATAATATACAATTTGTAAAGAAAACCCCCTTCTTTTCTGTTAAGAGTTTTCAGGGGGGTTTCTGATGGATGTCCACTGCTGAAAGGCTTTTCCTGGAATGTTTTTCCCCTTTATCTCAACTTCCTAATAACTCAGCTGCCCCTTTCCTAGCCCTTGTCATGCTATTCTTTGTCAGCTAACTATGATATCACACAGGAAACGAGAGGTGTACAAACACTGGGGGACAAATTAATTTAGGCATCTTGAGACAGTAGCTATCTTGTTTGAATATTTCTGCCTATGGGGAAAGGATGTTCAAATGGGTACAGGGAGAACAAATAGAACTTTAATATTGAATAATTTTAAAATATGAAATGAAATCATAATTAGCTTCTAATGTTTCCACTTCGGCATGGGGTTGGAATAGCTCATTAAAGGTGGTAACTTCTTTATCTTCTGACACTGTTAATTAACTCTTAAGCACAATCTGCCTAATTCCACATTTTAAAGGCCTTGACTATGTAATAATGGAAGGATAATATTACTAAAATATTTATTCATAATTAACTCCAACAAAAGTTGTGTTGGAAACAGACATTTAGAAAAATTACGCATTTCTTTGTCTTTGACTACTGAGAACTCCTCAGATTATGCGGAGTAAAATGCAGAGCAGTCTAAACTTGAAGCATTATGAACAAACAGGAGGAAAACACTTTGCTATTCAAGAAAATGCCCTCATTTGTACTTCAATCAGATGGTGTCATGAAAAAATAAACCCTATGTCTTTCAACTATGTCAATTCCATCTCAAGAATCAGGTGAAGCCTTGCTCTGAGTGTGCATATGCAGACACATTTGTCAGCTCCATTTTTTAGCTCACTTACATAGGACTATGCTGTTCATCCTGCTCTGCAGACTGAGTTTGAGCAGTCAGAAAAGCTGCCAAATTCAGCTGTACATTACTGTCACCAGGATGCTGTGACTCTATATGTGACCTGTACTCATCTGTGATGTCCTGGAAGCACAGGAGGTGTCAGTGTGCTGTACCTTCTGACGGAGCAGGAACGCTGTACGTCTGCAGCTCCCCACGAGGGCTGTCTGTTCTGTGACAGTGGGTTTGGTTGGATCCAATCACCTCAAACATCAGCTGCTCTGGGGCACCATGGGACACAGAGACATTCACCTCCAAATCCTCCCCCAGCTCCAGAGTGTGGGAAGCTACTGCAGCCTGAATCCCAGATACTGGTTCAATTAAATGAACAGCAATACTCCTGGAGATCTCTGATGCTGTCATGTTCCTCGATGCTCGGATTTCCAGCCAGTGCATCCCTGGGCCTATCAGCTTTTGGGAAGCACTGTTGAGTGTCAGGTTATGGGGGACAAGACCTTCCTCTGCACTAGATTCAGTCAGTGTCATGTTATCTGCAAATACGCTGTAGGTTACTCCATTGCCTGCAAACACACAGATGAAAATTTCTCACAGCTTGTACAATAGGCCAACAAATTCCAGCTGCTTTGTGCAGCTTTCCAGTGTTTATACAGGAATCACAGGAACACTGCAGCAATACAATCATTTTTAATAAAGTCACTTAAGGTGACTTAATGAAAATCTATCACGTGTTTTCTGCTGGGAATGTTTTGAGAAGAGAGTTCAAACATACACTACTGAATTTTGGTTTTTTTCAGCACACAAGCTTTGAGGAACTTGAAGAGAGAAAGAAATGTACACCAGCAAATGTGTCCAGCTCAGAGTGGAATCCTCTTACTCTAATCAGAGGAGCATTTCCATGAATTTCTAACTTCAAATACAGAAATATTCTGACTGGCATAATGTGGATTTTTGTGACCAAAGTTATGCTTGTGCTGTCAGCTTTGGCAATAAGAAAAAATGGTTTATACTTATGCTTTAGGTGGTGAAATATCTCTGAGAAAGAACTCCTTCAGTGGAACTGAGGGAATTAAATTGCAGGAATACAACAATTAGAGGGAAAATATTCACTAAAAAGAAGGATTATTTTGCATAATAAAAATCCCGCTTCTATCCCATGGATGGCAATAATATTTACCCTTCTCTTTAAATCATGCAGAGAAATTATCCTCACCTCCACTGAGCTGAACTTGGATCCACAACACCTCTCCATACAGGGTACGGCAGTGGGAGCTGTTCCCTGTTTCATACTGGCTGTAGCACCCAGAAATGCTGAGCTGATCCATCTGATCTTGAACAGTCACCTGCCTCTGTGCCATCACGTGCCACTCGCTGGTGGTGCACTCCACAAAAACCGTAAACTCCCCAGCAGAGGAGTACCTGTATGTGAGGTTGCTGACCAGTCTAGAATAGAAAGAGAACAACTGCCTGCTGTGGAAGACCATCCTGGGAAATCCTTCGCCTTACCTGACAACACATCCCCAAATTTCATTCATTCAAATGTCATTCCTACCATTAAGACAAAATCTGATTATTAAATCCAGCAAAAAAAAATGTTTGATCTATTAAAGACAGGATTTTTATGCAATTAAAACAGAAGAAAAATTACAGAATTTCCTTGATATATTTTAATTGTTATCAAAAAACACTCTTTAAACATAAGGGAATAATCTTTGCTTGTAGTTTGGCAATTGCTGACATGTTTTCAGTAATTTTGAGTCTTAAGGTCTGGAATAAATACTCCTGGAAACAGGAAAAACTTGTTATAATAGAAGAAAGATTGTTGTTGGCAGCTTAATGTAAAATTTTTTATTGATTTCAGAACAGATTTTTGCAAGATCCAAGTCTCTTGTATGTATGTTCTATTATTAAGCTATCTAGTTTTTAACATCTCATTTATGAGACTTGGCACATTCAATACAGGGCAAGCAAAGAAAAGTACTTGTCTGAAATGAATGCAATGAAAAGTGTTTTTCTGAAGAGAAATGAAGGCTATTTCTTACGTTAGAGGGTAGTAAGGATCAATAGTGTAACCATCCCCAGTGCTAATGGTACAGGAAAGGTTCCCAGAGTATGGTGAGAGCAGCCAGTTCAAAGTGACCGTGGTATTTTCAAAGACAAAACATGTGTCTGTCATAAACAGCTGCAGACCTGCAAAGCGGAATGACAGAATTCAGTGCCAATGTTTGTCTACTTTTCTTACAAAATTTAATTAATTTTCAGGCATTGAGAGCCAGCCTGCTCCATACTACAGTTGGTACTACTGCTAATTTGTGTGCATTAGTGGTGTGACAGAGAGCTGATTCTTTTCCATATCTACTGGTCAAGATTCTTGTTGGAACGTAATTTCATCTAAATTTGTTTTATGTGTCTGAATTTCTGGGCTTTGTATTCTACCCAAACCCCTCAGTTAGGACAGGGAATCCACATTTTTGTGCCTATTTTTAGTGATCACCACTATTCTGGTTTCTTCCCTGAGGATGGAACAATGATAAATTTTAAGATAAATATCATTGGTCACAGTGCTACAGCAAAGAACAACACACGGTTTTGGTGTGGACAGCTCCCCCACCCCTTACCTTCCTTGCAGTGGTATTGAATAGACAAATAGCTTCCCAAAGCCGGACAAGGATTTCCAAAGAAAGTGCCATCTGCTGCCACCTGGCAGGCCTGCAGACCATGACACTGGCCTGGAAAGGGAGAATTTCAGATCAGCAAGTGGCTTTTGCCTTTACTGTCACTGCAGCTCAGATGAAAGATGACTGAGAAACAAAAAAGGCAGGAGGACCAGTATCATGTCTCTGATTTCTAGACAAATTTCCACATCACTTTGACTTTAGTGTGTTACTTACTGTGTGGCATTTCTTAGCACCAATTCATTTTATTGGAACAAAGCTGAATTGGAAAAGGTACCAAGAAAATGCTTGTGTATTTTGTTTCATTTTGGCTGGAAGCCCTAAGAATCATCCTGGGGACAGGCCACAGTCACTGTTTAGTCTCCAAGCCCTTGGCTCCAGCAGGGTGGGTGCCTGACATGTGGCAGACAGCAGCAGGCTCCTCCTGCCCTCGTATCCCCATGGGCATCAGCCTTTTCACCCCCCCTGGTTTGGAGTTAGGTTTGTCTGGATGTGCTGCCTTCCATCTCTGTCAAACCTTGTGTATCCCACTGAATTTGTTACGGATATCAGTGTGCTCACATATTTTCTTCCTACTGTGAGAACCAGGCACACCCTTGTCCTTCATTTGCTCCTCCCCTCTTCTGAATCTTTGCTTCTAACAAAATCCCTCCTTTCCATCCAGCCTCTTGTAGCAACATCCTCCCTGTCAGAAGTTCTCTGTGATTCCCTTCATTTTAGGAATAATCCACTTTCCCACTTGCTAACCCTACTGGAATACAGGATAAAATAGTCGAGGGATAAAGAATTTTGGTACACACTGTTTCTGACAAGCAATACTGTAAGACACCACCTGCCACTTCATCCTTGACACTGATCCAGCTGCAGCCTTCATCTGTTTCAAGCTGGAGAGGAGTCTCTGACACACAGTAGTGAGGGGTCTTCCGCCCGTAGAAGCTCTCTTCAACTTGAATAACTTCTCCTGATCCACACTGTACAGTGGCATTGTAATTATCACAAGCAATGCTCTGGCCAGAATCTAATAGGAGAAAAAACTCCAAATATTATCTTTTTGAATTTCTGAAAAATCCTGCTACAATTCTATGTCATGTTAATTTTGTTTTGTTAGTCTTTCTTCCCTTTTCTCCCTTTTAAGCCAAACAATTAAGAAAACAGACGGAAATTACAAAATAATTAAATATTTTTATTTTTAAAAAGTCATAATTAATAGATTTATGCTTTTACTGCCTTAGAACACTGAGGACATTTTAAATAATCAAAAATATTTTAATTATAAAAATAGCATTTTTGTGGAAAGCTCTTAGCATTTGTTTGACCTGAAATACTGGAATGTTTAAAATTACTCCTTACTTCCGAAAGAGATGTATGGATTGCATAATATTCAGGTAATTGCTTTGGAGAATAGTTTGCATATTAAGTATGGGAGCTGATCTCATTTCTGCTACAGAGACTCCTTTGTTCCTGTGTGATATTTGACTGACTTCATTCAACAGGACTGCTCAGATGGGTAAGGTCATAGCTCTAAATGCATATACCTCATTCTTTGATTAATCTGGGACAGTTAATTATCTTTCAGAATTCTTAGTATCATGTAGTAATCAGGATGCTTAATACCCTGAAGAGGAGGATGTGAATAACTGCTCTCATATGGGAGTATTGCAAAAGGATGTTTTTGTTTCAGCTGCCCCAGGTTTAAACACATTGTCCTCCCGCTGTTGTTTGGATCATTCCCCACAAGCCCCTTGATTAACAGTGCCAATGTGTGCACACTGCAATAATTGTGTGCTATTGTTATTTAAAGGCTAAAGCTAAGCCTGGCTGTAACTATAGCAACATGATCAGTTTGCAGATTAGATCTCTCTAAATAAGCTTGAAAAATAACTTGCTGGTAAATTCTAGTATGGACTATTATCTCATGCCTTTTTTGTTCTCCCTATGAAGATTTCTCACAGTATTTGCTGTCTCGCACTTTTACATGGAAAGATGCACAAAACTTGGTCTGTGTTTCTAGGTACAAACCCTGGTTTGATACAATAATAAACTGCTAACCTACAGAGCACCAAATAGTAGAATTACCTCAATCTGGTCTTGGTTTCCTGGGTAGTGGAATGATGAATGTAGTGTAGGATATTGTTGCTCTTTGAATTTAATGGGCTCTCAGTCAGATCCTATGGTAACAGATGATAGTTTCCTTACAAACAGACAGTTGTCTACCGTGGTTGGAATGGAAAAATAATTTTAGTCTGTTTTTGCAGGGAAAATAAGCTTAAGGGATTGTGCTGTCTGCCAGTTTCCTCTCCCCCAGTCATTTTTAATGTTAGTCATCTTCAGCTTAATTTGATGCATAGATATAAACCTCCAACACCCTAAAATTTGATTAAATGCAATATCTAGGGAGAAGAGAAAGAGCTACATCAATGCCTCTTCGAGGAGTAGGAATTATAAACCTATGTTTGCCTATTCTGGGACATGAAATTCAAATGGCCAGCACATACAGCTGGAGCTCTGGAGCAGCTGCAGGGGAGGGAGCTGAGGCAGTGAAAAGTATCTGCAGAGGTGGGACATGGTGGGGATATGAGAGTGAACTGGGAATGCTGAGGAGGAGGGGAGGCAGGGGATGTGGAACAGAAAATCAGGATAGGAAACAAAACTTTATTAGCTTTGCTTATTGCAGAACAACTTGCTATTTATGTCAGTAGTAGTAGACTGCTGGACAGGGCAGTAGCAGTTCTAGGGCTTGTGGAAACCTGTACTTGCATACTTGACTGGAAGCCTTTTTATATTAGTGAGCCCACAGCTAGACTGTCCTTCCAGAGCTTGTGACCCCAGTTCTAGCTGCAGTTAAAAGTACTCTTGTGCAAAGTGTGAGGAACACAAATTCCCCTCGTATCTATATGTTGAAATCATTCATTTCCAGAACTGTTTGTTCCAAGTCACAATTTGAGGGACAAAAGGTCTGTGGATTTTCTGTCTGAGCACAGGAAGTACAGGTTCCTGTTTGCTTCCTTAACCTGGGGAAAACCTTGAACTTCACCTGATGGAGGGGTCTGAGAAGAAACAAGAAAAACTTGCTCTCACTTTTGCTCACTCCAGGCTGCAAGGAGTGGTGCCTCTGGAAGCCTGCCAGTATTTTTGCTGCAGTTACAAATGGAAATTTTTTGGCACACATTAATGAGTGCTTTTACAGGGCAGCCACACATCCCACCTAGCTCAGGTGCTGTGGTGTTGTGGGAGCTTTTTCTTGCAGCCGTGTTTTAACCTAGCCAGCTTATATCCACTGAGGATGTGGACAGCTACACATTAGATTCACTCTCAGATCCGTTTCTATTTTATCAACCCTGTGCTGGAACCCTGGGCCTAAATGTCTGGTTGCTGAGCACCTACATCTCCCAGTGACCTGTGTGTTCTTCCTTCTATGGATCAGATCTTATATTAGCACACTGCAAAAGGAGCACCTGCTAGGGTTATATGGCTTTTTACTTGTTCACATTCAGTAGATTCATTATTTCTCAGCTACTTTGAAAGCAACAAGGCAGCTTATGCCCCATTGTGATCACGGCACACTCACTTCACTGTTCCAGCTGCTGTGTATCTTACCAAACTCGCAAATGAAGTAAAATTCCTGGCTGCAATTTTCAGTCACACCCCACTGATACTTGGCATTCTTCAGGATGTACCCACACGTGGATGAGAAGGGAGAGGGCTGATCCTTGTACCATTTACTGTAGCTTATGTTTGAAGTGTCCAGCCAAGTTATTGACCCTGTGAACAGAGAAATTGTGTCCTGAATGTTTGTTTTCCACAGTAAAACAATTAGAGCCTGCAGAGCAGGACTGTAGCTCTGCTCCTTACTGAAGCAGAGATGGTTCAGTCTGGGTAAGGATTTTCAATTACATTTTATATTGAACCTGATACAATCATGAAAAGAGATACTGCCACTTCCACCTGTGCTCCCAGCCTCAAGATTTCACCATTTCCCTTGCATCAGACATTGCAGCACTTCCTGGTGGGATGAATTGGCTTCCACTGGAGACTATGCAGCACATTTGTTTCACTGGGTCAGCAACCTGGTCTCATTCACCATGTGTTCACTCAACCACAAGATCCAAAGGAAAGGGTAGTAAAATGCAACAAGGAAGTGAAGCAGGCAATTAAACACCTTAATCTAAATCAGAAGATACAGCAACAAAAGACAGAGGCTTTTCAGCAGATATCTACAAAGGCACTGCATTTTTACCATGTTAAGAAAGCATTGTGAGCTGATAAAATTTTAAAGACATGATTTAAAAACCACCTACCATCAGTAGTTTCATTCAGCAAGGAGTTTGAGATCAGTCCTATCCACCATTCCTGGTCCTCAGCAATATGTTTTTGCAAGAACTCTTGAGTGTCCTCATTTTGAATAAAGACAAGGTGCCCTCCTCCTCTCTCACACCAGCTCTGGGCACTTGTGAAGGTTTGCTGGAGTCTAACAAACTCATAGCATGAATGGTTGAAAGCTTGCTGGTACTTTGAACAAGGTATTCCTTCATCAGTTGCTTCCTCCACAGCCAGGCACACAGCAAGAGAAATCAGAACTGTGACCCCCAGCCACATTCTCAGCTCAGTGCTGTGCATCACACTCATCTTGCTTTCCAGGGCACCACTCTTTTTGATGCCTTCTTCAAAAGCTTGAGATATCCTTGTCATGTCATCAGCATTTCTCCTTCTTTGCTGCTTGCCACAACAGCAGCAATAGAGCATGGAACAGAACAGAACTTCTAATATATAATTGTGATTGCGTCTGGGGGGTGCTGTGCTGATGCTAAGCCCCTGCAATGACCCTTGTGAGCTCTATTGTACAAATGTCACATCACTTGTGAGATCAGTTTGAGGAGAAGACTTTAAATTATTGCTTTCCTCATGAACAGAGAAGATAAGGTTGATATATGCTACTGTTGAACACATGGAAAAGTGAGATAAAGCTCCTACATCAAAGGCTTCATTGTGTGAACATTAAAGTTGGGAGGTCTTTACAACAGCAAAGAGATACAATAGTGAGAATAAGAAAAATGAGAAACACAAGGAGTTATGGGATGGGAAAACACACTGCTTCTCTAGATATATTTAATTGGTCTGGATCACTTTATATGTAATAATTATTGTTTGACGTACTTCTTTTATATGCTAATGTAATGTCTACAATTATTGTATGATATCCATCCTGCCCTCCTGTTTACGCATCTGCAGATTCATCTCAGCTGTTCCAAGTAAGCTTGATTTTGAACTGTTGTGTCTGCTTAGAATTCCACACACCAGGTGAAGTGCTCCCATCATCCCTTAAAAGATAAGCTGCTCAACTATTTGGAGCTATAGTATTTATATTGCTGAGAGGCAGAAGAGAAGGCCATAACTTAAACCAATGATTTAGGAAAGATGAAAATATTGCCTTAATCATCAGAACTACTTGAGAGCTCTATTTGCACATTCCAAAGGCTGCTGATGGACTTTGGGAAGCAAGCCCAGCTACATTTAGGAGCTGAAATCTCTAAATGCATTGCAACTTCCTTATCAAAGATATCCATCAGATTTACAAAGCCACCAGCTTAGTAGAAGCACAGTACAAATGAGGATTTTAGCTATTGTGATCCTCCTGTCCTTGGCATTAACTCCTTTGAACTTGATGCCATTATTATTAATTTATACCACTAACCCAAAACCGAAAGAACATGCACTTATATTTAGACATGGGTCAGTGAGCCAGTTACCATGGCACAGAGGACTCCGCGGTGTTTGCTGGATTCCTGCACTGCAGAAATGCCTCCTGCACTGCACTGCTGGGCTGAAGGCAGTGCCCATCCCTGCAGAGTGCCAGTGCAGCTCCAAAGCTTTCTGCCAAAGTCAAATGCATGCACTGCATCCAGTCAACATCCAAGACTGAACTTCAATCCCAAGACCTTTCTGGACCTCCTGTCTATGCCTGTCTTGTTCTGCTGGACAAAGCAAGACTATTATCAGGGTTTTCAAGATAAAGTTAGTCAGAAAGTGTTTAATGGGTAGGAAAATTGTGGGGAATGAGAGGAAAGAAGAAAATACAGTGTGTTGGATGTCTTCCTTCTCACCACACCTGTAAATCAAGAGTTCAGCTATGGAACCCTTGGAGCAGATCCCACATGAATTTCTGGCTGATTAATAGGGAGAACTTATGGAGCAGCTAAGATGTGAATATTTGGACTGGATTTCCCAGCTCTGGAGAAGGCCAATCCATATTCTAATTAGCTAATTGGCCCAGACACCCATCCCCTTCCTGGATGAGACTGTAACTATGATTATCAGCTGCTTCTGTTGCGGGTGTCTGCAAATTAGGAGTCCCTTTCAGGCCCCATACAAAACTTCACAAGCTTCAGCTTGGGAACACCCAATCTAAGTGTTTAATATTCAAGCTGTTGCAGCAGTCAGAGCTGAGGGCAGCTGCTCTTCCGTTAGTTGGCCACTGTATGTTTGCATGTCGCTTTCTCCTTTCTGCTTCTTCTCCCTTGCTTTCTTGGCAGTCCTGCTGACTTGCCAGGCTTCACAGCAACTGGCATCCAGCCCTCCCACTTTGTCCTTCTAGATATGAAAAACACAGCCTGTTTCTGAAAGCACAGGCTTGATGAAGGAGACTGTACTTAAATGTACTGGCTTGGTGATGCAGACATTTCCAGTAGGAGCTCACTTTTGTGATGAATGTCTTTGGTAGTGTTGTCCAGTTCTTTCTCTGCTACTGGAAATCTGACTACATGAACATACTAAAAATGCCAGGGCTGAGGGTGCCACAGGCTCTCCCCTGTGAATCTGCTCCAAAGGCATTGAAGTTACAGGAAGTCTTGTCTCTGGCTTTGACGGATTTTGAAATAGACCCTGAAAAAGAACAAATAATGTTTGGAAATGTCTACAAATAAAGCCAAGCTCTCCAAGTGAGTCTACTCTTGGCAATTTCTATAGCAATGTGCATTTTTTTCCTAATCTACGGTTGCTATAAGTTACTCTTCAGCTGCCTGCAGCAGATGGAGAGTGGAAGAAAGACAATTTCCCTTTTTGGTGGTTTGTTGACTTTTTATACTTTAGTGCAGGAAAGCATTCTGTCAGTTTATTCTGTTTACCACAAGATTGAGAAAAGCATTTACATGAAAAAAAATACTGCTTTTAAAGCATTAAAATTAGCAGCTGGAGTCTTCAGGAAGAGAGAAACTTCTGAAAACCCTTTTCACTCATAAGTGAGAATTCACTTGATGTCAAGTAAACTGTGCTCCTTGAACTTACCTTGTTGTGGGAAACATGTCTTTTGCATTCTTCCTCAACAGAAAGACATTCTTTTAAAAACAGCTTTCTTATGCCAGAAGTCATTGACTTTGGAGTGGTCCTGTTCTGTACCCCAGTGCAGATCACAGATCACAGCTGCATCATGACAGCCTGAGAACGTCCTGTGATTCAAACTGCAGCACTGCAGAATAGCTTGACAATCCATAATAGAGACCAGAAAGTGCTAGATTTGAAGAATTAAGGAAGTGAAGAGCTGCCAAAGAGAAGGAATAAATCACACCCCTGTTCATTTTGGCTGTTGTTCATTTGCCTTGAGGAAGAACAAGTAAATATACTCTCTATAGAGGAAGATTTTACCCTCTTTACATTCCTGAATATTACTGAATGTGATACACAGATTTTTATCAGGAATATAAACGTCTCTGTGTTCTATTTATTGAATAAACATAAATAGAAAACTGATTTCTATTACTTTGACTTTGAGGTAGAAAAAAGATTATTTTCAGGTATCATGAACTTGAGACAAGATTTTGACTAGCCCATTTTACTGTGTCATGTAAACTTCTGCAATGTGAAGAACATTGTTACCCTGATAGGTAGGAGGTACTATCCTGAGCAGACTCTACACCTACACCTTCCATCTCTTCAGCTGGCTTTAAAAATGCACATTTGCCAATTAGTTTAAGAAGGTGGATCACAACCCCACTTCCTTCCTTGCTGCTCTCCTGTGCTGCTTTTCCTGATGGTGAGACCCAGTTATTGCTGACTGAAAAGGGTTTGGTCTTGTTGCTTCTACTGTCTAATTTTCCATGAGGCAACACACTGAACTTACCAGTGATCCCTGCCAAGTTGCAATATTGATGTTATCTTGTTTATAAAAACAGGGAAACCAATTCTTATCTGTACAGGGTGCAATAATTAAATTAGACGTTATGCCTGGCATGATGGGGTCAGGATAAAGATGAGTAGGATTACATTCAGGAGCTGTTGGTTTGAACATAATTTCTGTTTATAGGATGTGTATGGTTACCTGGATAAGTCACCTGGATAAGTCCTTGACAATCTTCTCATAGGAACTGTCCCCTTGGAAGTGTCTGGCATTGCCTTTAGGCTCATAGCTGGCCTTCCCTCACTGCCACAGCTGATGCCTCAATCCCTGCCTCTTTCCCAGATATTTCCTCTGTGTTATTACCTTTCAGAGCAGAACTTTGACTGTTAGGAAGACAGGGATAGTGGGCCCCATAAGAACATTTACTAAGCTGTGGTTATCAATGGCCAAATGGAGCCCCAAGTTCACACAGAAAGGAGCAGAACCTGATGACACCTCATGTGTCCTTGTGATCATGTCTGACTAAATGGCACAATTCAGATCTGCCATTCCCTTAATATCTTAATTAGAGAACTGTTCAAAGCATTATATGTGCCCTCTTTGAGTAAAACATTAACTGGAAGATACAAATGGACTGAACTTTGACCAGCACACACAGAGGTAAAATAAGTTGCTTATATCTGAATTTACAGCCATCATTTACAGCCACTGTCTGCAGTCTCTCCAGATTTCCCTAAGTGTAAAATTGGCCAGACTTCTAAGGTGTTTCAGTTTCCACCTCTTGTTTGTTTTATTTATTTTGGTTATACATTTTTCTTCTGCTAATTATGAGCTATTTCAGAGCTTACAGGGCATGGAAACAGAGAGGGAAGAAAGCTCTGTTACAAGTTTTCATTGACAATGTCTCTTACGAGTAGATATCCAACAGCTTACAAAAGAGATCAGTTTCACAACCCCCATAATGAGAGGACTGGAGGCCCAGCAGCCTCTGTGTTCAAGAACACTGTTTTTGTATTAAGCCCTCTACACTCTGTTGCCATTTACTAAAACTAGAAAGCAGTCCTTTTGAGTTTTTGTTTATGTTCCCCCAAAGATGTACAGTAGGCTACCAGGTAGGATAGAGTGCCTCAACATTAACTTCTGTCTTTGTAACCGTTTGTTATCCCATTTCTACAGCTTCAGTCATGGAAGTGAATGACAACCTTCCCATTGTCATTCTGCCCACTTGAAAACACATGACTGAACTGTATAATTTACATATTAAAACATGTAAATAGGAATGTTGAAAGGTGCAGATAAGGTTATAGAAGTCTTACAGTGAGGAAGTTGATGCGGGTACTGTGGTTGTTTATTTGTTTTAAGGTCTAGTGTTTAAATATTTGGGCATTATGATCACTGGGCAGGTTCAGTCTGATGGATCCCAGTATGGGTAGGCCAACAATGCCTCAGCATTTAAAGAGTTTTCATATTAAGTTACATTATATAATTATTCTAATGTACAATTCAGTATTTCTCATGATAGGTAATAAAACTATGGCTGTAAAAAAGCAATACTTTTGTTTATCTAAGAAATTGTGAAATCCCACAAAAATCTCCCCCTCCCCAAAATTAAGATCTTATCAAGGAAATTAAAATCTCACAAACCCAGTTATTTTTGTCCAAATAATGAGCAAAACAGTATATGATCAAAAGAGTTTTGACCCAAATAATATATGGTCAGAATAATATAGAGTAACTATTGTTATTTAGATTTTGAACAAACTACATAAATAATTTGTGTTTGCAGTTATATCTGGACAGTGCAAGAAACATTTCTCTAAATAGTCTGGTGGCAGTTTTGTGAAATGACATCATGCCAATAAAAGAGTATTTAACAAAGATAAGAACTCGTGTTTCTAGAAAGTGAGATAGCAATCAGTGTTATTTCAGCGAGAACAACTCATAAGTTCATATCAGTTTTACTATTGGAGTTTTATTTGGTAGTAATAGATAACTGTTGATAGCTGAAAGTTCTTAGCACAGCTTAAAGTCATATATGCCAAGTCAATTTGACCTTTGTTAATGGGCTTTAATTAAAACTCAATTTCTATAAGCAAAGGATTGAGATTAAAATTAATTAAGTACAATAGAGATAAGGAATTATACTGGTCTCTCTGTGATTTATAAAGCAATAATTTGCTTCTTGCTAAGTGAACCAGAAGTACAAAGGTAGGCACACAGCAATTACATTATTCTTCTAAAAATGCAGTTAACAAGCTCTGTTGCCTTGGAAGGCTTTGTTTTGATTAACCACAGAGATTACACCCAAAATGTAACCCCCAGTCTTCAAAAATGTCTTCATGGCCCTTTTAAAGTCTGGGAGAGAAGCTGAGGGCACGCAGAGACTGGAGGGAAGCGAAACTGAGGAAGAGCCCAAGAGGAAACAGCTTGTGGCCTTCAGCACAGTTTAGAGAAGGAAATGTAGTGAAGCAAATCTGTACATGGTGGGGAGCTGGTGACTTCAAAAATGTCATGAGAGGTGAATAGAGAGAGGAAACTGTGGAGAGAAATGTGAGATTTGACTGGGGGAAGATTTATATTTGAAGCGTTTTGCAACAAGAAGTAACATTATGAAATAATAAAATTAGAAAAATCACCTAATCCACATCCTCTACTGCTGATAATTACACATTATAATTGCAAATCAGTGCTTTGATATTTTGCCATTTCAATGTAAAAAGGGGGGAAATCACACAACTGGCAAGAAAATTAATCTCCACATACTGTACTAAACTGCTTATTTGTCATTAGTGTGATGAAAACAAAACAAAAAAAAAGCATTTTGCTGGCAAATTAAGTATTTTTTACTGACAAGCAGGAAAAAGCTAACTTCACAAAGCTTCTTTATTTAAGTTGTACAACATAAGAAACAAAATTTGCAGTTACAGGCTCCTAAAATTAGCTACCAAACACATTTAGGTTCATTTCAGAAGCTACTGGATATCTGCAACTCCTTGTTCTTCCATTCAGAGAACTTTTAAGAAGGTTTTCAATTATCTCATCATGGCTGGACCTTAACCTACATGAACCCTTGGGGTGGAGGAGGCAAAAGAGGTTTGAATTAATCTTTTTATTGCTTGCTTGCTCTATGGAAATCTTAATATCACTACAGATTAGACAACTCATAAGTCAGATAATTAAAACTGCAGCATTAAGAGCTGCACACATAAATGGATGAGGATACACTGAAACAAACATATTAAATCAAAACAGAACATTGTGGAGAGAGAAAAAAGTCCCCATGGCTTAATGAGAGTAGAGTTGGGCAGCTTAGGTTTTTTGCCAGATCCTTTTCAGTCCCTAGCATTGCTGAAAAATCCCTTACTTGGCTTTGTGTATAAAGTGAATCAACATCTCAATGCACACACACACACACACTCTCACATATGTGCAAGTACACACATGGATACAGTGGATATGCATGTCTATGTGGATGTATCTCCATATATATGTGGATTTTGATCCCCTGCATCTGCTACAGCCTTCTGGTTCAATCCTGCTGTTTATTAATACTAATAATTCAAACAAAGACTTTATATTCACTTCTAATCTGGCATTTTATTTTGTTATCATCTGCTTCTGTCAGTGCTTTCCAAAAAGAGACCAAGGCACGCTGTCCTGATGATCTCCTGGAGTGAAAACCAGCCATCAAACAGACAGGAGGTTTGGAGAAGAGGAACAATGTATAATAAATATGTCAGAAGAGTCTGTAGCACAAATTATGTTTTGAATAAAATAATTGTTATAGTTCAAAGAGATCAGTCAGTCGTCAGAAGTGATGTTAAACATTTTGTGAACAATGGTGATTCAGCTGAAAAAATCGGATTTTAGGGTAACCCCATATGAAATTGCATAATATATAATTGTGCAAAGATTTTCTTTATCCTTCATGGTCAATGGAGCCTAAGATTTACTCTGCAATCACATGCTTTATATTGAAATAATTCTTTTTCCAGAGGATTTTAAAATTAACAACACTGAACTCAGTTAAGTACCTTATCTAGAAACAAAAGCATGAAGTTAAAAACCTGCCTTAGTTTTAATGAATCCTGCCATACTTTCATAGGTGGATTTGGGTAACGTATGGAAGAATATGGTAGAGTGAAAAGATACTCAGTTCAAAGACGTGCCACTCAGTTGACTTTGGAACAGCTTGTACATAAAGAAATACATCAGATGACTATTCAGTGGTGATAATTTGTTAATTTGCAGAACAGCCCAGTTTAAAATCACAGAATGGAAAGAAAAGGATGATCCCCTGCTTTGACGTGCTTGTCACTCCCAAAGCGCCAAATCCAGAACAGTGAGCAGAGATTTCTTTTATTTTCCACTCCCTACCTGCCAAATGGGACAAACATCCTTACCAGTGTCTAACATTTACCTGGAAAGTTGCAGGTGACATTTCAGCCACTCCAGCTGTCCCCTGGGTGTTCCTGCCTGCCTCTGCCAGGTTCATATGGAGCAAGCAGAAGAACTGACGTATTTACTTCCCCTTCGAGCCACTGAAGGAGTTAATTTTAATACGAATATGCAAGAATTAGAGTGTATGTGCTAGGGATTAAAGATCAGCTATTATAAATAGTCAATCTATAAGCCACCGGCCACCAGCTCGCGTTGCACTTTGACCTTATCTTTATATGTAACAGGGGAGAGCCGCTCTTAGCCCAGAGCGGGGGGGACAACGGCGCCTGCAGGAGCGGCTGGGGCAGAGCGCAGGCACCGGGGCTTTCCTCGGAGATGGAAACGCTGTATGGCAGGAATAAGGAAGAGCACCCAGAGCCCGTCAAAGCTGAGGTGCAGGGTAAGTGAAAGAAAACCTGTTGTAAAACGAGCCGCTATTTCGGTGTTTTCTGACCCGTAAAAGCTGCGACATTTCTTGACCCGAGGCAGAGCTGGAAAGGGAAACTGAGAGAGGCGCGAGGGAATTTTGTTTAAAGGACTGGTCTCAGATAATATATGTGACCCTAGCGGGGGACTTTTCTCACTCCATGAGCATTTCTGTGTACTTTTCGAAAGTCTGTTTGAACAGGACTCACTGGAGTTGGTGGTGAGGGAGAGATTTCTTCTCGGACACCCCCTCCCCCATGGCTCTGCTCACACTTTCGGTTTTCTCCTCTCTGTAAGCCTGCCCTGCCCTCCGCTCTCCCGGGGCTCCTGCGGAGGGGCTCCCAAAGCGGGGCTCCCAAAGCGGGGCTCTCCACCAGCAGCACTCCTAACCAGCAAAGCTCCGCTACAGGCTGCCACAGCGATAGAAAGAAGCTTTGGAAGATAATCCAGGAGAAACTGCGGAGTATCCTTCGGCCTGACAGTTTAAAGTGGCTCTCAGGGCTAGGGATGACACTCGACCAACCTATTCTTTTTCCCGATTGCTTTCACTTTACAGAAGACTTTTTCTCCTACAGTACAGGAGAGGTTTGTTGCTGGGAACCCCTACTTAGTAAATCTTGGCCGTGTTGTTTGCGATATGTAGTCCAAGAAATGGTAGGAATCTACCATTCCCAAGTACAAAACTTAAAGAGATTACACAACTTGCAGGGCTATGTTGCTGTTCAGTTTGGTGGTTGAATTGGAAAAGATTTTGTATCAAGTCAGACAAAGTGCTTTGTTTTAATGCCTTTGAATTATTTTATGCATTTATGGGTTGATGCCTTTCAATTTTTTTTCTCAAGATAACAACTTATTATCAAAACATTTGAAGTTATTTGCAAACAACTTATCAGACCTGAAACTATTCCTTTATTATGGAATGGTTTATTTGAACAAAGACTGCGTATTTCAGAAGGTAAAATTATACATTCAAAACATTCCTTCATTGCTAAAGAAAATAAAAGGCAACCATGACCCCTTAAAATATTTTGGTAGTCCTGAGCTCTGCCAGTATTTTGGCTCCTTGCTATTCAATATGTACACTGTAAATACCTATCACACTCCTAACATCAGCTGCAATTTAACTCATGCTCTCCTACAGCCTTGGGATTTTCTGAGATTCCGTGTTACCATAGCTAATAAATGTCCAAATATTTGGGGACTTCACTGTGTCGCCAATGTGTCCTCACACATTTCAGAAAAAAATAAGGTCCACATTTTTAAAGCTACATAAGCACTTTTGGATGCTGATTGTGTGATTTACAGAAATGCTTAATTCCCACCAAGATTAATTATCTGAAAACCTCACTAGATGACTCTTTGCTCCTTGTTTTTCATACTGAAATTGTGTCAGAAATTATGTGGAATTGCACCAGAAATTTCAGAAACTGAATTAAGTCCACAGTGCTTTAAAAGAATCTTTTTCCCAGCAAAATTATCATATATAAAAATATACTATAGTTATTGCTTTGGAGTTTCTTGTGTCGGAAAGGGAAGTAAGGTTTAGTTTTTCAGGCTATTGTAGAAAATAACAACAATAATAATGATGACTCTGATGAAAGTTCATCCATTGTGTCAACAATTTTTTTATGTACCTCATGTATTCCAGAGCTGTAACCCTAATGGAATTATGCCCTAATGATGGCTCCTCATCTCTGGAATTGCTGTGAGACAGGTTTCATGGGATTTTAAGCAACTTGGTTTATTGGACCTGCCCATGGCAGGGGTTGGAATGAGTTAATTTTTAAGGTCCATAGGAGGACATTTCTAGCTGTTGTAAAGGGGTTTTAACAAGAAAGGTGTGTCAGCATAATCGTTGTGGGGTCACAAACTAAATGATAAGGAGAAATGTAAGTTCTGAAGAACTTTTTATGCAATTCCCAGTGCAGGAATTGTGTGGAGAAGCCGTATGTGATCCTAAATGTTCCCTCAGGAGTCATATGCACAAAGAAGCAAGTCAAGCTTTTTATTTAATATCTGGTATGCCTTTGTTCATCACTTTAAACCTATTCTCTTTAAACCTATTGACATTCTTTAATTGTTATTATTCAGTGAGTCAAATGGTAGGTGATACTTTTCTTGCAGGGACTTGATGAGGAACATTTATGATTCAAATCTCAACAGCACTTACACATTTTCAGTAAAATATTCCTATACTTTATTTGTGTACAAAACACTACATTATGACTACTGTCACAAAAGCACTTCCCAAATGACACTATATTATGTGGTGTAATCTAATTAATGAAATTTTTAGTGGAATTAATTTAGCCTGAAGTCCAAGCTGATGTGCTGAAAGCCAATGCTAGTCATATAACCTATAAAATATATTTATTTCTGATAAGCTCAAGTTTTTTATGGCACAAGTAGAAGGGTTTAATTGTATCACTGTAAAATATGAATGCAGGAAGGAAAGGTCCAATTTTATTTACTTCCTGATAACAACAAATTACATTCCATCAATCTCATTTTCTTATAGTAATTTTTGATAGCAATAGTCATGCAGAATGTCACTAGTGCCACATTTTTGAGTAGGGAAAATTTTAGTTAACCCAGACTCCAATAATTATATGGTACTGCAAATCTAACACACCTACAGTCTGTCTGACTACACGAAGCCTCTGCTTTTGGGAAAACTGTCTTGGAACATCCTCCTTGCCTAAATGAATAGATACTGGTAACTCCTTTCTGTTTGTAGGGCAGTTGCCCACTTGGTTGCAAGGGATACTGCTCCGAAATGGCCCAGGGATGCACACGATAGGGGACAGCAAGTACAACCACTGGTTTGATGGCCTGGCTCTGCTGCACAGCTTTACATTTAAAAATGGTAAGTTGTTGCACATTAGATTGAAAGGAACTCAACAACCCACACTTTGGTGCCTCACGTTGCTAATTCTGCTCTGAGTTGGGTTGGAGCTGTGGGTTTTGTCTGCAGAGTGGTGTGTGAGGGGGAGCTGCTGGGGGGAGGTCTCCCCACAGAGCCCCTCATACCTCACCCTTCCCAGCAGCAGCTGGAGCATCTACAGGGCTGTTTGCAGGGAGATGTTGAATTGTCCTTTCTTCTGCAGTGCCAAATTTTAGTGCTGCTGTCACCCCAGCACAGCACAAACCACAAAACCCAGCTCGGGGCAGGTCGCTGCAGGGCAGCCTTTGCCTTCCAGCCAGGGCAAGAAAGCCTCTGCTGTTTGGAGCAGAGCAGCCACAAGTTCTGCTGTGCCCAGAGGCTGTCCTGCTGCTGATGCACAGGCCAGCTTCAGAGAGCACCAGCTTTCCCCATCAGGGATTTGGTTGCAGCTATAACAGCTGCCAGGAGGGAGCTGTGACACTGTGGGAAACTGGGCCACTGTGTCACTTCACATGTCAAACCTCAGTATATTTGACACCCTACAGTCCCTCCTCCTGCTTGTCATCCTTATGGAGGAAAAACAGGCAGCTATCTACCTCAAACAATTTAATTTATTTTTTTTTCAGTTAAAACATTTTTCACCCATTGAGCTGTTTCACAGTGGGAGACAGGAAGGTTTACACCTGGATTCTTGTGGCAAAAAATATATGTCTATTAAAACAAGTGGGATTTACTCTTGTTATCCTCTAATCCTTGTGTTTACTTTTTAGTTCCTGTTTCTGTGATTGGAAGCATTTAATGTTATTGCAGGATCTCTACCCTGTCCAGCTCTACATCCTTAACAAAATAACCTATAAAGAAATAATCGGTGTCTTTTAAATTGCCAGTATACCTTACTTACCTAAAGCAAACAGAGCTCAGTTCAAGTATAGTGATTCATTAAACTGATTCCTTCAAGCAGTCTGTTACACTCATAACTAAATTTTGCCAATACAGGAGATTTCTCACCACCCATAAATGGACTGTATAATTAATAATTTTTGCACACATTGTTTTATTTTCTGGAACAGTTTATCCAAAGCCCTCCTTTCCCTCAGAAGTTCCCCAGTGTTAGTGGTGCAAATCAGGGAATCTTGACAAATTGTTACCAATATCAGCAGCCATAAAGCCTTTAAAACAAGGAGTTGAGGACATTGTTGGTTTCATTCCAAATTATTGTTGGCTAAAGGACAGCCGCTTGAGAAACTCTGTCTCTACCTGTGCTAATTTTTTGTTGGTGCAAGTATAAAATGTGATTGAAACCTGTTTGTTCTTCCTCAGGTGAAGTTTACTACAGAAGTAAATATCTCCGAAGTGACACGTACAACTGCAACATAGAAGCAAACAGAATAGTGGTGTCTGAGTTTGGGACTATGGCTTATCCAGATCCATGCAAAAACATATTCGCCAAGTAAGCAATGCTTTTCCCAACAAGATTCTTTTATTTCTCTCTTCAGCACAGATATCTTCCTGTTTACCCTTGACACATATGTGCAAATACAATAGTTGATCTGCAAATTTACAATTGCTGAATATTGAAAAGGCTAAGAGATATGTACTGCCTATGGATTAGCCTAAGGCAAATATTTTAAATTCATTTATCGCCATTACTTGCTGCTTTATTCAGTAACACAAGTAAATTATACAAAAAACAAACATTTTCTTTCTCCAGTGTTAGTGAAACATTTTGATACTGTGTAAGGGGGAAGCAGCAAGGAAGAAAAAGATTTAGAGATGGGGAGAGTAGTAATACAAAGTCTATTCAACAAAAAAAAAACCAACAAAACAAAACAGAGAAGCATCAATAACTACAAAAAAAACCAGAAAAACTTTTTGACTAAAGATAGTTTAGCAGAAAGGTGAGGTGTAGGCCATCGTATTATCCTTGGTTTTGTAAAATTTGCTTTAGAAATTCACTAACAAGGGCAAATAAGTCACCCTTCTCTCCTTCTTGTCACTGAACTACCTCCAGTGACCTCAAACTTGATATTTGGTAAGGACACATACACAGACAGTTATTGCAAAAGAGCTGGTATGTTGTAAGTTGTTCCCCTGAAATTAGATTTTCTTCCCTCTTCCAATAGCAATAAAGACTGACATTTTAAGTTCAAAAGGAATATAGCAACTTTGTCTCAGCTTCTAGTGACTATGATGAAATCATATACTGATAAAGAAAACTGTCAAGACTATGTGAAGTTCAATCTTCTTTGAAATCATAATTGTGATACAGAATAAGACTGGGATCAAAATTATTCCATTGAGGAGTATATGAATCCATCTATTTTATGAAGGCACACACTGAAAAACCTGCCAGCATTTAGGTACCAGCATTTCCCAAGATAGGCACAGGAGAGTGTGTAATTAGCCCATCCTGATAAACCAGTGCATGTCCTTGAGCTAACAGCAGGAATGGGCCTGGATGCCCATTTGTGTGTGCAAAACAAGTTACTTGCATGTCCTTAACCTCAGTCAGGCCAAGGGCATCTCCTCTGTTTCCCACCCTTCCCAGGGAGCTGCCGGGAGTGGCACAGCAAGGAGAGGCAGCCCCAGGTCCGTGGCACGGCAGGGTCACTTGTGCTCCATGTGGGGGAAAGGCAGCTCCAGCTCCGTGGCTCTAATGAAATTTCCCTCTGGACAGGGCATTCTCCTATTTGTCTCACACCATTCCTGAGTTCACAGACAACTGTCTGATCAACATCATGAAAGCTGGGGATGATTTTTATGCTACTGGTGAGACTAACTTCATCAGGAAAATTAATCCACAGACTCTGGAGACACTGGAGAAGGTACAAACCACCATCTGTCACTCTGGTTCCTTGTCTGCTGATGAATAAATTTCAGATTGACTCATAAGGATCCTTTAACATGTTCAGGATACAAAATACTTTTCTTCTACTGTGGCTTTACTTTTGAAATTGTGGTAAAGTGAAATAGTGAAGATATCAAAAGATACCTTTTAAGAACTCCTGAGTTCAAATTTAAATCCTGTTTAGTTTGGGAAAAACTGGGATTTGAGTGATTTCACTTGTACATAATCTGGGAAGGTTGCAGGAATAATAGCACAGTTACATGATTATTTTGGATGATTGCCATTATTATGTATCTGTAGTTATAAAATTATTTACATAATTTAAAAATTAGTAGGTCAGTTATATGACTACTTTTCAAGGACCTTATGTAAGATATTATTTAATTATTAAAATGAGAACTTGAGATATTGAAATATATACAAGGTGTTTTTTTTTCTAGCCCACACTACAGCTTGAGTATAATTTCCAGACTTTAGATAAAATAGGTTTTTTTCTCCAGCAGATTGCCAGATAGCGCTGTTAAATAAGGTGCTTTCAGGGTGAAATGGGAATTTGCAGAATAACTTGCTTGGCTAATCCACCCTGATGTTATGTGATTTCAATGGAGAGGTGGCTGTAATTCAGATTCTGTAACTTGTTTTAGCCTTGAATAAGGAAATAATTTGAATACCTACACAAGTAATTTGGTTTAATTATTTAAATTTCAAAACCATTTGCAAATGGGGTGCCAATGTAAGGCTGCCCAGGCTAAAAATCTGGTGGTTTTGTGGTGTTAACTGAGATCAATTTTCATTCTCTTACACATCTCTCAAATCTCTTATTGTATCATTTTCCAGGTAGACTACAACAAATATGTAGCTGTAAATTTGGCAACTTCTCACCCACACTATGACAGTGCTGGAAATGTTCTCAACATGGGCACTTCAATAGTTGACAAAGGGAAGACAAAATACCTTCTATTTAAGATTCCTTCCTCTGTACCAGGTAAAATATATCTGTTATTGGTATTTTATAGAAACTTGTTAGCAATTTCTTTTCTTCAAAGGGCAAGGGTGGTGATACAGCTGTTTTAGTAACCAATGATGTTCATTTTCTTAATTTCAACTTATTGTGAACTTCATATTAAATGCTTAGCCTGTCTGGGCATGTGCTGTTACAAAGGCTCTTCTTGAGTACTGTGTAAACAGGGTGTTTCAGTAGGAAGAACCTTACTTTTAGATGAAGACTCTAAAACAATTTTGTCTATAGGGCAGTACATATAATTTGAAGTTGTAAATTTTAATTTCTTTGTAAATGAAAATTCTCTTGAAATGCTGATACTATGATTATGGGGAAGCATGATACCAAATAAAACCTAATATAGAGTTAATTCCTCTCTAACCTGGCCAATACTGGCCCTTGCTGAAATGCTGCCCATTATTCACAGAGCAGACCCCCCCTCTTTTTCTGTCTTTTTTGGTGTGTGTTGTTGAAAATCAGCTGCTATTGTGTTTCCTGTCCCCTCCTGAACAATCAAGAGGCCTCCCACAGCTGAAAGACCAGTTGGCAATTTCTAGCTGGGGCTCAAATTTGGAAACAGCTCCTTAGAAGTTAAAAAATACAGGGGCATTTGAACCTCTTTTTAAAGCTGCTGATTTAATTAAACATATTTCCCCTCCATGCTGGAACTTCTGAAGACAGTAATCAGTGGAATCAAATGCCAAGACAAGGGGGCTATGCCTGAATGGATCCAGCAGTGTGATTTCACTGTGTTGCTTCCTGCATGCAAAGTTCTATGTTAATTATAAAGTTAACACTTTCTTAACAGGAAAATGCAAATAAAACTGAGAGGAACCAGTTCTTCCCTGCCTGGGAGAAATCCAAGCACAAGTTTGGAATGAAATTTATTAGAAATATGATTTTAATTTTTATAATTTATCTTCAGAACAAGAAAAGAAGAAATCTTGTTTCAAGCACCTGGAAGTGGTTTGCTCCATCCCTTCTCGCTCTCTGCTCCACCCCAGCTACTACCACAGCTTTGGAATCACAGAGAATTACATTATCTTCATAGAGCAGCCCTTCAGACTGGATATTCTCAAAATGGCAACTGCTTACATCCGAGGTGTGAGCTGGGCTTCCTGCCTTGCCTTTAGTAAGGATGACAAGGTACTTTTCCTGCTGCTGAGCAATGGAGTCAGGCAGGCCAGTCACCTATTCCACACTACTCGTTTTTCATCTGGTTCATTTATTTCAGTAGTCACCCTTTCTTTTTCAAACCTTGACTTTCACATTGCACAGTTTTTTTAGAAGCTGTATGTTTTAGAATACTGTCTCCCATATCCTGAAATTTCTCAATATATTTATTTCTCAATAAATATCTGATGCTGAAGCTCATGAGAGAGAGGATAGCTTGGCATTGCTAGAAATACTGTGTGCTAGCACAGAAATTCCAATCTGCACTAGCATCCGAGACAGATCCAGTTGCTCCTGGTCCAAACAAAATTCTGTCTGTGGTGGGTGAGATCTGCTCCAGATGCATTGCATGTGCTGGAGAGCCAGACTAGTGGAAAAGTCTGCACTGAACAAAAGAAGAGTCTTCCACTGTGGAAACTGAGGGAAAAACTGTTTTCTGAGGCTCTTATTTCCACATGCTCTGGGCATAAAAACATGTGACTTGCTGAGGTATAGGGCACCAGCATCACAGAAACTCTCAACCAAGGCAGATTTATTTCACTTAAAAAGAGAGCAGGGCATCTTCCATTTTTTTTTGAAAACTCCAATCCTCAGCCTATACCAAATAGTAATTTGCAACAGTAAAGTGAGCTTGAAGCTGTTCCACACTCATTTGGCTGCTGTGTTTTCTTCAGGTTGGAACCCCTTGTCTCCTAGCAGCAAATTCTGAGTTCTTAATATCGTTTAGCACAAATAGACAGTGATTTGAATGCTGATGGTTACCGTTAGGAAACAATTTTCTAAATAACTATTTTCTGATTCTGAATGGTTTTACATAATGTTTTCTCTCTTTCAGACTTGGTTTCACTTTATAGACAGGAAGACTAAAAAAGAAGTATCCACCAAGTTTTACACCGATGCTCTGGTGTTTTTTCACCATATAAATGCTTATGAAGAGGATGGCCACATAATTTTTGATATTATTGCCTATAAAGACAATAGCTTGTATGATATGTTTTATTTAAAAAACCTGGGTAAAGATTTTGAAGAGTGCACCAAACTTACCTCCATACCAACCTGCAAAAGATTTGTGGTTCCTCTGCAGTATGACAAGGTAAAAAGGAAATTAATTTTTAACCTGTTCTTTGATCAGTAATTTAAAATACATCAGTGTGAATAATGGGTGTATTATTAGTTGCCAGCCCTTATGTGCAAATTTCTGATTCTGTGATACCCAAAGTGTGCAGGAGGTTTGGGTTTTGTATGTCCAGTGGGCAGCTGGACATGGTTGTGGGGATCCTGGTTCTAACACCATCCACTCTGAAGAACAGGGCTGTGAAGAACATGTCATTTTCTTCCCAATGAGATTATTTGTTAAATGCCATCAAACAATAGAAGCAGATATACCCACTTGGCTTTCAACTGCAAGGGTGTGCACGAGGTTTTGCACAATCCGTTTCTTACACTTCACTGGAAGCCCAGGTACAATACATGCATGCTCCCAGCTGTTGCAATGGTTCAATTAAAACTAGAAGATTTCCATTTCAGTGGGATATATAGCAAGAAGAGAAAAGATTTTATCTTTCAGTTTAATTTAAAGCATCACTTTACATCACTCTTTGCAGGGAAGATTTTATGCTGCCCAGCAACTTGGGCAAGTTTCTGCCTGATACCTTTGGAATGGATATTACTTTTTCTTTCTACATCCTAGAACCTTGCTGCTCTGTTCTTGTCTCAGAAACAGCTCTGCAACAATGACAAAGGATGTGTAGGATCACACCAGATGTTCTGTAATCTTAAGAATTCAGCAGTAGGATTTTACAGAGTATATTACACCTATTTTTGCACTTGATTTTTAGCAGATGCAAAAACTTAACCTTGGTGACTTTCAGTGATAATTTGACATGCTGTTCCTTGAAACCCATCTTCATTTATTAAATTCTCAAATTTATGGTACTTCTGGACCACAGCCATGTGTATCTAAACATTTCTAAGGACTTAGTGTGACTAAATATAATTATTCTATGTTATATTAAAATACTCTGAGTGCAACAAGATTTCTAATGAAAACACCTCAGAATCTAAAATGCCATAAGAAGGATCTTCTTGACGCTTATTTGTTTAATCCCAAAATCGTTAATATTAATATCAAACCTGATGAAAAATCTAACTTAGAAGCATATTTTTAGAGATCCATGACTTTTCCAGCATTTGTCTCTTTCAGGATGCTGTACTGGATTCTAATTTAGTCACACTTCCCTCTACTGCAACTGCTGTAAAGGAGAAAGATGGAAACATCTATTGCCAGCCTGAAATACTATGTGAAGGTGAGACACATACTTTAAATATCTGATGCTACATCAGTTTTGTATTAATACAGGATTCCAAGTCCAATCTTGCAGCTATTAATATGGCTTGCAAATCCACTTGTTAAAAGTGTAATTTTAGTTAAATAAGTCTGTTATAAGTAGTACTTCAAGTTTAGCTGCATTTTATAAAGATTGCCTTTGAAAGAGGATTTTTAACCTTTTATCTGGGGATAATAACAGGAATATATAAATACATAATTACCTAAGGTGAAAATAATTTCTCACAATGATAGCCTCCAATTCTATCCCAGTTGTTCATGTTATGTATTTATAAAGAAAGAAAAAAAGCCCAAACCAGAAAAAACCTCATAAATTCCAGTCTAATGAATCCCTAAGAATGAAAAATTGTTGCCTTTTGAACTAACAGTCCTAGCTTACTTATGTTAATACCCATCTCCAGATTCTTAGAAATTCAGACATTCTAAGTCTATACAACACCTTTATTACGTAGGTTCAAGGTTTTTTACAGGGCAAACCTTCCTGAAGATTGGTGTTTCTATATAGATGTACTTTTGAGGTTTTCCCTTGTCTTGTTCCTAAGTCTTGAACTTTATTTTATGCAGGGATAGAACTGCCTCGCATCAACTATGACTATAATGGCAAAAAATACAAATATGTCTTTGCCACAAAAGTCCAGTGGAGTCCAGTTCCTACAGAGGTATAATTAACATTTACAAAGTCAGTGTTTTCCCATTGGTGGGTCATTCACATGCAAAGAAACATGGAATTCCTAAATTCTTATAAGGATAAGTTCATATTGTACCATTTCCCTCATAAAGTATTCATAAGCTCAGGCTTCTTACTCCAGCTTTATATTTTGTGAAAGTCTTTTGAATAGTTACAGAGACCCTCACTTTTCTGCTAAATTGGGCTGAACTTCCTGTGATGTGCCAGGAACTACAAAGGAGAGAGTAGGAAAAAGAAGTATTATTCACATGTATATATTTAATATTTTAATATAATATGATGCCAGGAGACAGCCTGAAGTACAAATAGATTAAAAGGAAAAGTATTTAGATATAAATGTACAAGTATTATACAGTCAAACTCACTCTTTACAGTTCTTGTTCTGTGACTACAAGGCACCACAAACTGAAGTCACTGTTGGCTCTTGCATAAAATTACCACAACTCATTACAAAATAAAGCTGGATTTCTGCATGATGCAAGAAAATTTATTGCAGCACATCTGACAATAACTCAAACAAATCTGCAAGTTCATGATTTACAGTTTAGATAATCTCTGTTTGACTCAAAGATAATAAAAAAAAGCTCGTAGGAGGATCTTTTTCACATCAGGTGCAGTTTAATGAATGCAAACACAACAACCTAATCCTTAGGTAAAGTCTGTCAGTGAAAGTGGTGTCATCTTGGCTAGAAGACAGAATTCTTTCTAATTCTCTCAAGTAATTTGAATAGTTTCACTTTTATATAAATGTATTTTTTGGCCAAATATCAAAATGGAAAAGAATAGCACTTCATCTCTATGGGTAGAGAAAAAGCCTTAATGGAATTGAACTGAAAATTCCAGGCATCCCCTCTGGCCATTGGTTTGGCCACTCAGTGGGATGAAAACCCACACTCTGTTCCTTCAGTAAACACCAGTATCTGCCTCACTGGTTTAATCTTTACACATCACTAGGAACATCCTTTCTTCTGGCATATGTGCCCTACTGCAATAGAAGGCTGTGACGAATATGGAAGGAGCAATAAAAGGAAAAAGAACTCACAGGATTAGAAAACGGCGAGTTTAAATCCTGTTTTCGGCTTTACTACTGAATCTCAGTGAATTAGAACAAGTCTCTTAAATATTCTATATCTTGGACTCTCTGCAGTGAGGGGTCTTACTTACAGTGAAGGGTCTCTTGTGACCTGTTAGCATTTCAAAACTATTAAACACCCATAAATGAAAGGTGCACTTGTAATCTAATGAAATGAAATTAAAAGAACATTGTGTGATTATGCAGCCATGAAATGGGACTCCAAAATTTAACATTTTCCATGTTTTTTTTCTCATGATGATACCTGCCTTAACTCTTAGAATTGGTCCCCTCTGCCAGCAATCTGTTCATGTTGTACCTTTGGAAAAAGTCACTATCAGGGTCTCTGACATTTTTGTTTTCTTGTCACAACCATTTAGATTGCAAAATTTAACACCCAGACAAAGGAAATGCTCCACTGGGGACAGGATGACTGCTGGCCATCCGAGCCTGTCTTTGTTCCCAGCCCTGATGCAAAAGAAGAGGATGATGGTAAAATAATGACAATGTTCTGAAAGCTGGGGTTACACGAGTTTTATATTAAATCTTGCAAGTTTCAATATTCTTAGTCAAGAAAGTTGGGTTGATGCTTCCACTTTGAGATGGGGTTATCTTTTCTGCTTAGTGAAACTTTTATATGTTTCTAATTCCTCATTTGTATGTCACAGGGGTTGTTCTGACTTGTGTTGTGAAGACTGATCCAAAGGATCCACCCTTCCTACTTATCTTGGATGCTAAAACATTCACAGAGCTGGGTCGAGCCACAGTAAATGTGGAAATGCATATGGACCTGCACGGAATGTTTATACCACAGCAAGACAAGAAAACTGAGACTGAGTAAAATCTATTTTGTTGTATTACACAGATGACATAACCTTCTACTGAATGTGGAATAGTATCCTTCAGGAACAGCCTTCTCTTATGATAAGAAATGATATCTTAAGATAAGAATTATGATTATAACCTCCTCAATATCTACATATAATCTCTTAAAAGTGAGAGAAATTACTTTTTTACAAATTAGGTATATCACTATTCCAAAATAATAATTATCAATATGAAGTGCTAATGTTGAATACAGCTTGTGGGGCAAGGAATAGGAGACAAAGGTAACAAGAAATGTTTTATTTGAGTAGAACAAAGCTTTCTGAGCAAATGAAGTACTGTATTCATAGGGTGAGACATGACATGAGTCACACATGCCTGCAGGTCATGTAACTTCCATGGGCTGTTGCAAGACTGCAGCTGACAATGAAAGTTTTCTCCTGCCAGAAAACCTCATGTTAAATTATCTACCATGATACCAATAATTCATGGCAATGTATTCTCTTGGTGCTTGATTTCTTAAACTCTACCATAACCAAAGTATTATGCTGAGGTGCTACATTTTTCTTATCCAGTACCTTACCTCCCCCCACCCTGCTTTTCTAATAATTTCATGGTGTATTTTTTGCTTTTATGTTGACAAAACCAGGTAACTTTATTGAAATAGAGTACATGGTTACATGTAGCATTCAATTATACTTTAGTGACATTCAATCTTAAGCAGTTTGTATTTAAGTCAGTTTTCCTTGGGCAAGATATCTTCCATGGCATTTCATGTAATTAGATGATTACATTGTGTAAAAGATAAGAAGAATTGTAGATTTGCTATTGCCACTAGTTTCTGTTAATAGCAGTATGTATGTGAACAAGGGCAGTGTATTTCTAGCAGAACTCAGACACACATGTGCAACAAATAGTTTAGGGAAAGAGTGAAAGATCTAATTTAGGCCTCATCTGAACCCCACAGTAGCTGAAACTAGAAGAAGCAGTTATTGCCATAACTAAGCATTTGCCTTATGTTTGCTTAGGAGCAACCATGTTCTCACGTGTTTATCCTTGCCTGTACCAGATGCTTCTTAATGAAAGTGCACAACTCTCACTCACAGTCACAATTAAAAAGCACATTTTAACATAAAGTTCAAGTGCCAAGCACAGTGTGACTGGTTGTATTACAGAAATGGCATTTCTTACCCCCCTGAATATATTCCTGATTTGAGATATTGACTTTTCTTTAAATGAGAGCTTTTTTGCTTTCGGTTGTATTTTCTCATTGTAGATTTCTTTGCTATTGGAGGCATCTTTATTGATGGAGAAAACCAGGTGCACATCCATCCATTCTGGGTGTTCATCTGGTCTATCTGTATCACCACACAACTCAGGTACCTCTCACTTTGACAGACGCTTTCCCTCAGTGCCTGTGCTGCTCACAAGAGCTTCACAGGAAGGAAACAGGATGAAATTGTTGTCATTTACTACCTCCCCACCACATGAGAATCTGTGTTTGGTGACCTGTTTGTGATTACCTAAGGTGTCTGTGGCAGAGCAGGAACTGAACCAACATCATCCATAGTTCCTGTCTGCTATGTAACAACCAGACCTCTGTTCCTCTGCTTAAGTCTTTGCACTTTGTTAGGATATACAGGCTACTTTTAATGTAAAAAAAACACCAACACTGTGATAACATCTAGTTAAAATATGCAGGTTTGGGCATTCAAATGTTTACATGTTCCATAAAATGGAAATAAACACTTCAGTAAGGTGTGTCTGCAGAAATAGTCACTTTTAATGTTTTCAAGGCATATTACCATTAGTATTTGATAGAACTTTATCTTCTAAAGAAAAAAATTAATTCCATTTTTGTAAAGAATATGGAACCACTACTGGAAGAGAAGACTGACTCATGATATTGGCAAAAGACATCAGCTCTGGGGTTGTTTCTTTTCATACAAAAATGTTTGGATTTAACAAATGTCCACAAGTACATTTCTAGAATTACAAGGTAGCAATGAATCTAAAGTCTAACCATTGTTACAGATTTCCTTCTAAGAGTTTGTCTCCAGAATTTCTTCTGTAGTACTCACAGGATTGTTTTTGGATGATAATGGGTTTGGATACAGGAGTTTCTTAACTTCTGAGGAGATAATTTTTACTGGTAGAGATGACAGGATAAGGGATACATTCATCATAAAAACAACCTGTAGTCTAAGAAAGCAAATGTGTTATTTACATTAATGCAGAAATAATGCAGAGAACAAATGATAAGAACTTGTCTTGGGTATGATTTTTTAAATGAGATGTGCCATATTCCCTTGGTCAGTACTACACAGGATTTGATTAGCATTAAGTTTATAGTTAACCTAAGGAGAAAAACAGTGATGTAAATCCGCATTTGCTAATCCCAGTATCCTCCTGCAGCAGAGACAATAGAAATAAAGCCATACAGCTAATCACAAATTTGTTCAAGAATGTTTTTAGCGGCTGAAATACCAATCTGATGAAACATTTACCCTGAATATGGTAACACATTATCATTTCCAGGCTGACAGAAGCAAGGGGAAATGCAGATATGCTTTGCCAAGTGGCTGCAAGGCTCATAGGGTTTTTTTGATGTGGTAACATGGCATGTGGTAATGTCATTTGGTTTGCTTCTGACACCCTTCACTGTGGATGAAATCTCAAAGGCCAGAAAGATTTGATTCTTCCTTTGCACCAATTTAAGTCATAAATTAGCCTGACAAAATTTATGGAATTATTATAATGATAGCTTAACACAAATCTAGATGTAGTGACTGCAAATAAAAAATGGTAAAGATAAGTACCTCCATTAAAAAAAAAAACCATAGTTGAGTGAATCATGCCACGGGTATGCATACATATAATTAATTACTGCAGAGATGCTACAAATGGACCTTGATAGAGTGGTTTGGTTTGTTGCTGTTTTGGTTTGGGGTTGTTTTTTGTTCGGTTTTTTTTGTTAATCATTTCATTAAATTGAACAAATAACAAGGTATAACAATGAATTTGTTCTCTGGAACTGGATATTATCTTGTCCCATTGCCCCACATAGGCAGCAGGAGGAAGCAAAACAGTGTTTACAAGGAGGTGTTAAAAACCAGAAATGTGACAATGTTTCCTCTGTAACAACCTGTGCAGGTGGCAGGGAAATACACCGGTGTCTGTTCAATAATCAGGCCACTCAATGACAGCTTTTGCAATAATTTAAACCACTGCTCCCTTGGGTCTGCAATTACCTGACTATTAATGACAAGCAAAATACATCTTCCCCTGCAGCCAAGGAGCAGTGTGCTCTCTACCTTCATTACCCTCAAAGAGAGCTGAGAATGTGTCCTCTGGATCCTCAACCGACACCTGACATCCTGGATAATTACAGCCAAGCAAGACAAAGTGGCCTTCTAATCTTTGTAAATGGCTATGTACGACAACAAGTGTTGCAGAGCCACAGGTGTTTCCTGCACACTGCTGTGGGGTTGGGCCTCTGTCCTACTTCCTCTGCTTCTAAAACTCTTGTTCAGAGCTGCACAACAAACCTGCAGCACAGTGCTCCTCCCTGTGAGCCCTCTCCAGTCAGGGAGCACTTCAGCAAGGGTTCAGCTGTAAAGCCTGGCTCCAACAGGGCTGAGCATACTCTTCACCTGGGTGCAGGGTTTGGACTGCTGGCTGTGTGAGGATGTCCCAGCTGCAGTCTCCATCTGCAGAACAAACCATCATTATGTCCAGCTTGGAAAGAACAAGGCTGCCTTTGTGAAGGCATTATTTTCTCCTCCCTACAGGGTCACTTCCAGATACCCTAATTAATTTTCCAAGTAGGTAATTCTCTTACTTTTCCTTGTGCCTACACCGCTAACATTCACCTCCAGCTCATGTAAGGGAACAAATAAATAAATAAATTCTAAAAGGCCAGTTTTACAGGAGGATCAATTAGATTGGGAAAGACCTCTGTGATCATCGAGTCCAACCTGTAACCAAACACCACCGTGTCACCAAGACCATGGCACCGAGTGCCACTTCCAGGCTTTTCCTTAAACATCTCCACGGATGGTGATTTCACCATTTCCCTGGGCAGCCCGTTCCGATGTCCGATTACCCTTTTTGGGAAGAAATTTCTCCTAATGTCCAACCTAAACCTCCCCTGGTGCAGCTTAGGGCTATTTCCTCTTGTCCTGTCGCTGGTTGCCAGGACAAGAGTGTGACCGCCCCCGCTGCTCCATCCTCCTGCCAGGGAGTCGTGGACAGCGAGAAGGTCCCCGCTGAGCCTCCTTTTCTCCAGGCTGAGCCCCTCCAGCTCCCTCCTGGTGCTCCAGCCCCTTCCCCAGCTCCGTTCCCTTCTCTGGACCTCCTTTAGTGACATTCCAAAGCCGTGAGGCGACAAAGCCGAGATTTCCGCGGGCCGCCCCCGCCCCGCCCGCGGAGGGGCCGCGGTGCCCGAGGGCCGCCGGGCCGGGCCGCCCCCGCGGGGCGGCGCGGGGAGATGATGCCGGGAGATGATGTCAGCGGCGGGCGGGCGCTCAGCCATGGTGTGAGGGCAGGGACTGAGCCGGCCCGGCCCGGCCCGGCTCGGCGGCGGCAGCAGCACCATGTCGGGCCCGAGCGCCGTGTCGGACCCGCAGCACCCGGCGCGGCTGCTGCGGGCGCTCAGCTCCTTCCGGGAGGAGACGCGGTTCTGCGACGCGCACCTGGTGCTGGAGGGCGAGGAGATCCCGGTGCAGAAGAACATCCTGGCGGCCGCCAGCCCCTACATCAGGTACGGCCGGGCCCGCAGCCCCCGGGGGCCGCTCGGAGGGGCCGCGCTCCGGGGAGCGGGGCCCGGGTTATGTAAGGAGCGGGATCCGCGGCGTGTGAGGACGAAGGAGTCAGGGAAGGCCGGCGGGGAAGTCTGCGGACCCTGGGTGCGCCTCGGCCCGGAGCTGGCCCGAGCGCTCAGGGAGGGTGTGGAGTGTCCCTCTCCAGAGCCATTCAAACCGCAGCTGGACGCGATCCTGTGTCACCTGCTCCAGGTGACCCTGCCAGAGGAGCAGGACCGGATGATCTCCGGAGGTCCCTTCCAACACCAGCTACTCTGTGATTCTGTGGGAGCAGCTGCTGGGCCACCTCCTTCCCTCCTTCCCTCCTTTCCTGCCTCCGGCCGGTGCCGCCCGGCCCCTCCGCAGGAGCCGTCGTGTTCTCGGCATCACACCGCTGCTTTTTCCAGCTCTGAGGGGCTGTCACCCACCAGGGGAAAAAATCCCCCCCCAACAACTTTATTGCTGCCAAGAGCCTGATGTGAACAAGTAACCTCCAAAGGATGAGCTGTGAGGATGGTGAGGGAGGTGTCCGGCCGAGGGGCAGCATCCCAGGGGCATTGTGAGGTGCTGCTGGGCTGTGTGTGTCCCTCGGCCGCACCGAGTCAGCATTTCAGCATCATTTTTTTTCTTCTTAATGCCTTTTAGCAAGACAGGGCTCCAGGTGGTGGTCATGGGTTCTGAAGTACATTGGCTTCTAAATTAAGAAATAAAAATACAAATGGGTTTGTCTCCCCATCACTTGTGCCCCCCTCATCCAGGAACATCACTTGGAAATTGCCAGAGGGACAAAGCCTGGCTGTGCCAGGATGGCTGGCAGCTCTTGGCAGGGGTGTCACCAGCATGTGCAGGCAGAACTGTGCCACTTGACAGCGAGTACTGGGGAGGACGAGCTGCATTAGCACAGTCATGGTTTCCGAGGTGCCTGGGAAGCAGCTGCTCCTGGGCTGTGTGTGCAGGGAAACCCAGGTCATGGAAATCCTGCTGACACCAGTTTGACCCCATCACACTCAATGCTGACAAGTCCAGTGACATCAGGTGAAAATAATATACCCTCTGTGAGATGTTATGGTACATATCTGCATGCCAGAGAGGGTAAACAAAACGTACAAGTGGTTAATTTCAAAGCGTTTTTAAGTCCACTCATTTGCAGGTAATAAAGGCATTTGTTTTGTCTTCATGTATAAAGTAGGGGCAGACCTTCAGTACCATTTAAACACAAGATTAGCATAAATCCGGTAGCAGACTTTTTGTACTGTTTGGACATTTCTTCCAGCTGCTGCTTCCTGTGAAGTTGTCATAAAATTTGCATTTTTTGCTAGGTGAGGATAGGGATTCTTTATGCTACAGTCAGAAAAATGCATCCTTCTGCAGTGTCACATCATCTGATTTTAGGCAATATGGTACTTTTGGTAACTGTTGTTGTACAACTTCAACATTCTCAAGTACAAAAATAAACTAAAAATAAATAGAATATGAAGCTGGTAAATAACTTTTAAATAGCAGTGATCATGCACAGACTTAAGTAAACAGTTCTCTGCAGTGATTGAGCTAGCAGAACTGAGATATGAAATAAAATGCACTGAGAAGGAAAATCATCAAGAATTTGTGAAAAGGACATGGTGGAGCCTATGTACTACTAATAATTTTTTACTGCTACTTGTCTTGAGAAGCAGGTTTGGAAGACTGTGGTGAAAGAAATCAAAGATAGGAAATAGAAATGAGCCATTGATTCATACTCTTCAAAATGCCTGAATGCTTTTTAGGTCATTTGCCATCATATTTTAGATGACCATATGCCTGACATTGAGTTTCAGAAGAATTGCTGTAGGTGGTAAGAGGTCATGTCCTTGGAAAAACTGCTGCTCAACTGTTACAGCAGGATGAGTTTACAGAAAATGTCAATTTTTTTACTGTGAAAAAAAAATGCTTAACTAAAAGGTACTGTAGATTATCCTATGGAGAAGTGCCTTTTCACAGAATTTCATTTTAAATTTTGCATTTTGTTAATCTCTGAAAAACATACTGGGGAAACATGGGTTAATTGTGTGTGTGAGGAATAAGAGCTCCAGACACAACTACATTAGCAACAAAACTTGTAGTCATTAGAGTTGTGGTTTTTTTAAACTCAGAATTGTTCAGGTTCAAATCTCATGAAGGAACTCATTAACTATGTGTGAAAGTAGGTTACATGCATTAATATATAAATATGATTAAGTGTGGGGTTGGTTTTTTTTTTGTTAAGCTTACTCATGTCTTCTCCTCAGGCTTTCAAGATGTAAAGAACCAAAAATACGTATACCTAATTCTTATATGGCACATTAGGAAACACACTTGTATTACCTAACTTTGCAGAGCCTAATTGTCACTTGCTGCCTGTCTTTCTTCTTTTTATCACTCCAGGATCTCTCTCTTAGTCCAGCTGGTCTTCACATTGGGTAGAATTGGTGAGGTATGTTGCCAGTGTTGGAGCATTGTGTTTTCAGCCAAGGGTAATGTTTCAGTGGCTCTTTTTGGAGATTAAATTAATCTCCACCTCATACCTAGTCTGTGCAAGTCCCATTTATTTTGAGTGCTGGTTTTTAAAAGCAAATCAGTTTAGGCCTCTATGTAAACAGTTATTGCAGGAGACACGAGAATTTTCTGCCTCTGTATTTTAAGGGTAGCTGATTCCAAAGCTTTGGTACCACAGGCTGTTACAGTCTCCAAATGCCAATTGATTCAGATTGTTCTCATTTGAAAAATTCCAATATAAAGCTCGGAAAAATCCATTAAGTAATTTCAGAAGTAAAACTTGGAATAAAACTTGAAGTGAAGCAGTGGAAGTATGAGTTGATGTGGTGTTTTCAGTGTCTGGCTGTGTCATTATGTGCTGTGGCTGTGGGCAAGTTGGTGGGCGAGTTCAGAAACTAGGGTTTGCATGAATGCCTAGTTTAGGGTGTGAGTAGGAAAATAAGTAGGCATGAACTTTGTGAGGGGGTGGTTGGGTGTGAGCAGAGTCTGTGTGTGCTGAAGGATTTGTGCAGCCACAGAGAGAGGAGCGTTACCTGTTTTTTGGTTTTGCATGGAAGCTGTTTGGCTGACTGGTTATGAGTAGGACACTTGTAAATTAGAGTGATGTGTTTTCCCACTAGTTATTTGGCAACTGGATTATCCATGCAGCTCAAAGATAGCAGCTTCAGTGGGGAGAGAAAAAAAGGCATGAAGGGGCACAGAAACATATTGGAAGTGTTATTGGTGTCATGGGTCCCACCTGCCTGTCTGACCCATAGGGTGCCTTCTGCAAGTACAGAAAAATAAAAATGGCCTGTTTCATTTTCATTTTCAAATTTTACAGTGGGACCAGTAAGAAGTTTAATTTTTCTGGTAGTCTGATCCTTGAGGTCTTGGCTCAACTGCTTAATGCCAAATGGTTTGGTAGCTCTCTCAGGGCAGTGAGGTCTGGGGTGGTTGTGTGAATTCCTACAGAATTCCCATATATGTACAGATTTATATAATCCCTCTGTGTGCCCCTGGAGCAAATCCTGCCATTTACAAAGCATAGGAGTCTCCCTGCATATCTCTAACATCTTGTGGTATGTTCCTGAGCCTGAGAAAAGGAGGGTTCCTCAGGAAGAAACCGCCACAGGACAAAGCGTGGTTTGGCTCAAGGTGACGTTGCTGTGCATCCCAGAGCGGTTATATTCAAGCCAGGTTAGCTCTTGGCTTTCTCTTCTGTAACAAGTCAGCCAGAAACCTTTTTTTTGGTAGCACTCTTTGTCCTGGCAATTGCCTTAGTGTAGATCCATTGCCCTGGTTTAATTTATTTAGTTTGAGAGCCTGGTGTAAATGACAGTGGTGTAAGAGCAAACCCGAACAAACCATGCTTGCACTAGTAAGTTTGGCCTGAGTTGTGGCATCAATCTGCCAACCTTTTATAGGATAGATTTGGTCCAAGCATTCCTGGTATCCTCAGCAGTAGCAGCAGATGTTCCCATCTGAACAGATCTGTCACTGTCTGGCATGAGTCGTTCCTGGCCAGCTGAAACTTGCAACTCTTTCTATTTTGTTCACTTACTGTCTGCGTGCCTGGATCACAGGGAGCATGTGGGAGCTACCTGAACAAAGATGGTATTTAAACCACATTCTTAGACAAATTTAATGTTACACAGAGCTTGTGCTGCTGCATTACAAATTGAATTAAGACATTTTTGTCACCTCAGCAAGTTTTGTCTTTGATTTTCACGCATCTGCGTAAGCAGATTACAGATGCCCGTATGTGTTCTGTACTATTCCCCAAGGCTTTTCAAACTCAGTAATGGACCAGTAATCATATTTAAATCTTTTTTTCAGATAAGCAAAATATAACTAAGAAAGAATGTAAATGTAAGGTTAAGTTCATATTATTTTTATGTGTTTATAAATAGCTGTACTGCTTGTAAATGTGTCCTGGTCAGAAATAACCTGACAGCATTTGCATCTTCTCACTTGACCTGTTCAACCTTCTGACATCCCTAAAACACTGCAGACCTTGTTAAGACCCTGCCACAGCCAATGCTGAAATAGATTTCCATGGAAATTTCGGGGGACGTGCCCCCCATCTCTGACCTCCTGCCCTTCCTCTGTGTGCTGGCACTTGGAGCATTTGCAGTTGGCACAAGGTGAGCCTGCTGAGACTGCATCCTTGTGTGAGTGTGTCTGGGAGCATCCACAAGTGCTGGTGTGGGAGGTGGGATGGGATGTCCCTCCTCCCACCTGTCCACCCTGGAGGTGCAGCTGGGCACTTCTTGTTACACCTGTTGGACAATGAATATTGTAGAGCAAGATCAAGTAGGAGCCAGGAGCTTCTGCTGCTCATTTCCTGGTACCTGTTTGGTTTTTAGTGACATTTATAGAGATCTTTTATAGTGTTTTAAAACTTTTCTTCAGTTTGGGATGACTACTGAAGTCAGGAACACATGGCAGCTGGAGCTGGGAGCTGTTTGGTTGTCAGAACCCCGTGCTCCCAAGTTCTGCTTTAGCCAAATCATGCTGTACTGGTGCCAGGGCTTTTTCCCTCTTCACTGGGTGTGCAGGGCAGTGTTGTGGTAACTGCACTGTCAAGGAGAGCTCTAAAGCCATTGTTGTCTTCAAGGTTTCTTTTGAGAAGTTTGTTTCTGGCAGTCTCCTGGGAGCTTTGGAGGCTGCCCTGGCAGTAGGAAGTCAGGAACAGATCAGGCCAGAATTTGCTTCCAGACTTTGTTTTTTTAAGTTGGGCATAGTTTTGTTTTGGTTTTGGTTTTTCAAAACATTAAATTGAAATGCTACCTATTATGTTTTAATGGTAGCTGAGTTGTAAAGTCTCTGTGACTTTGAGAGGCAATGAATCAAAATAGTTGCCTTGGTCAGAAACTCTGCCTGGCACAACTCAGAAGTGCCTACATGTATATTATGTTTGGACAAGCAGTTGAGGGGCAACAGTGATAAAGGTATGTTAAAAGTTTATGGTTTAAAAAGGGATTTAGAAGCCACTATACCAGGCTTGAATGGGGAGTTGTTAATTATATTCCTGCTCCAACAAGCCCCTAGAGATTGCCTGAAGGGAAGAAGCCATAAGGCTCTTACCCAGCCCAAAATAGTAAAAAAATACAGTTGGGCTGCTGCTACATGTCAGGCAAAGGGAGAACTGGGATTCAGAGCATCTTGTTTATCCAGGAAAACTAGAGATGAAGTTTCTTGTCCTTTCTTTGTATCTGGAGATGTGCAGCTCATCTGCATGCCTGACGTAAGAGGCAAGCTGGGATGGAAGGTGTGGCAGGATGGGGCTGCTTGGGATGTCTGGGTAATTTATACTCTGTAGGTTCCCTTTACACTTGTGTTAATTGCCTTGTTTGGCAAAACTTTTATTAATAAAAGAACTTTTTTTTTTTCCTTGATTTAGAATGTGTTTTGTGGCTGGAACAGGGCTGCTCTGAAGTTGCTGATGTGTCTGGAGCTGATGAGTCTGAAATGCTTGACTTGTGTTTTGGTTTTTTTGGTAGTGTTTTTTTTTAATTCTTTGAACGTGTTTTGTTTGGGTTAGTCTCAGCTGCAGTTACTAAAGGAACTTTTTCCTGGTGTGGACTGACAAATATGAGCAGTAATGAATGGTTTGAAGGGATTTGTTTCCTCACTCTGTTTCCTCACTTCTTCAGACTCTGAGTATTGTACAGAAGTTTCTCTCTGTGCTGGTACTGAGTACCAAAGTAGTGCTACCCATGCACAGGAGAGTCTCCACTCCTGTCTTTGCCTCTCATATTTTATCTTTGCCATGGCTTAATACATCCAAAACCCCAAAATTAATCACTGCTTATGCACAGCTCTGAAAATCCTTGTCCCTGTCAAGGAAGTATGTCCTTAATACCATGTGGTTAGTGTCTGGTTTATGTCCTCAGGCACATTGGTTTACATCCCCTGGATGATGTGGGCTGCCTGGTGCAGCTCTTGTTTATGGACATGGGGAGTGCTCTGTGTTGGAGACTCCTGTGCTGATGTTCCTGGTTCCTTTTTCCTCTTGGCCATGGCATTGCTTTCTGTGAAAGTCTTGCTGATCTGTGTTTTCCAGCTCTGGGCATATCCAGAATTCCGGTGCTTCCCTCAGTTGGATTCCACACATCTTCCGGCTGTTCCACAATACTACTCGTGCACTTAAAATTTTGTCCATTTGACTTTGTACTTACCAGCAATTATGAAAATCTTTCTCCAACTCTGTTGCTTATTCCTCCCATGTGTTGTGAGGATAACTGAGGTATAAAAACCTGGTTAATCCAAGTTTTCCCAGCAGCTCTATTGGTGTTTGTTAAATAATAATAATATTAGTAAGTTACAGGAATATTTGGGTTATTAGACACATGCTACACAGCATTGCATTTCATAAATATATTTAACAGCAAATTTGGCAGCATGGGTATGGCACTATACTTGTTTCTTCTAAAAAAGCATTTTTAACAAGTTCAAAAGTAGAGTTAATTTGAAAGAAGACATATTTCAAGTAAGACATGCTTCATTTCTTGGCTTAAAACTCTATTTCAAAAATGTCTTCCCTTCTTTTTCTGAGGAAGTCGTGGTTCCAAACTGCTAGCTAAAAAGTGTGACACTGCTGGGAATCGTCAGTTCAGTGAGTGGACCCAAATGTCAAGTGGAGCAGAAAAAAAACCAAACCCAGAGCACCTTTCTAAACCCAGTGTCAGGTGTTTCTATCACAGGAAGGTCCATCACAGATGAACAGCGACTGCTGAACCAGGTCTGCTCCACCACATCACAGGAGAGCCCGAGCTGTGCTTCATGCCATGTGCAGGGTGCACGAACCACAGGTGCCCAGAAGCTCGTCTGCATTACTCGTGTTTGACTTGTTTGCAAGCTCAGCTGGTGCAGTTGCTTGGTTGTTTTCCGTGCTGGCTAAACAAACCCAAAGTGAAATGAAACATCAGCTCCTTGGTGCTGCTGAGAACTCCCAGGGTCCATCCTTGGCAGTTTGTTGAATGTGTGTTCTGTCTACTTAGGGCTAACTCACATGTTTAGGCAAGACACTCTGGTTGAAGGTAGATTTCCAATTTAGATTACAATCTAGCTCTAGATGAGCTCAGTGTAATCAGGATAATTTCAGATTTTCATGGTAAACAAGCTCTTCCTTGAGCAAAGCCCATGAGCCCTGTACATGTCCCCTGTGCTGCTGTTGAAGGAATTGCCTTGTTCCCTTTCTTATGGAAAGGGGGGAAGCCACATTTTTGCCTGACTTAAACTTTTCAATAGTTGAAAAAATTAAGTTATATATCACAGTTTTTGTTTCTCTTAAAGCAGACACAGCAACTTCTGCAGGTTTTTGTGCTGAGCTGTTAAATGGACTCCTTTACCTTGAGATCTGAAGTTGGAGTTACAGATAATCTTAAGGAGAGAAACATAGGAGAGGCACAGCCAAAATCCTCTGAGAGCTGGCACCCTTTGCAGGGTGTGGTGAAGACTGGCTTTTATGTGTGGTGCTAAAGGCCAGGGTGCGACCTGAAAGGAAACCTTCTGATTTGGTTGTAAAATATCTTTTTGGAGGATGGCAGTGGGTGGAGTGAACTGCTGCATCATGTTTTTATGTCTGACCTGTTTAATAATGTGATTATTAAGGGTTTTTTTTGCACGTAGAAAGACCAGCCTTTATGGGAGAAAATGTTGCAAGGATAAAGGCAGACAAATGAAAAACTTGACCATTAAAATGGCCAGTCCTAAGTAGGACTTAATTAGATTTACCATGGAAAACTTGTACTTGAAAGACTCAAACCTACATGAGGAAGCCCTGACCAGGAGACTAAATTGACCTTATGTTTGCATCAAAACACATTTTTTTTTTTGTTTTCTCCTTAGTGATGCAAAATCTCCAAGTACTCACTTGTCATTTTTGGGACTGAGTCATCCTTGTGAACATGTTTTAGGTTTGGTGCATGTCTTTGCTGGAACCATTTGTTGGAGGTCCAGCTTCATTTTAAAATGCTGATGCTCTCTGGAGAGGGCCAAAACACTGGTGCAGGTAAAGGATAAATCATCAAACCCCAATTTTACTGCCCTCTGGTTTCAAAGGACAGCTTTGCTACTTGAGTATTAAAGTTTGCTAGTGTGGCAATACTGGCAGAGCATGTGTAGACCATCCCTTAATGTCTAATCTGGAGCAAAATCATTAATTTGGGAAGACAGCTCCTTTCCAAGAGACAAGTGTCTCCCTCTTGTCTCCTGCAGCCTGGTTCCTGGCACCCTGCAGCGTAAGTAGGTCAGTGAACTGCGTTTGCACCGCGGTGACGTGAGAGCAGGTAAAAGTTTTGTGTTGCAAAGCATCAAACCCAAAGCGTCTGTCTGTTTTTATGATGATTTTTTGTCTGTCAGATTTTTTGATGGCTGTTCACTGTAAATATCAACAGTCTACTTGTGGTGAATGTGGTCTGGAGCATTCTCATAGGCACAGTGTTTGCAGACAGGTGTTTTCTTTACTTGTTCAGGTTCCAATATACCTGCACTCTAAGGATTAAAGCTTTCCAAGAGTTGTGCTCTTGTTCTCTGTATAACTTATGTGGCCATAGTAAAAACACATCAGTTGTCTTTTCTTAATAGTTTACAGATAAGGCAGAGATTTCAAAGATTAAAATATTCCCACAAAATTATGTCTGACTCAGGAAAGCAAGTAGTGTCGGTGGTGGCCAAGTTCTTAATTTGAATTTTCATTTTGTTTGTTGTTTTGTCTAGTTGAGTTTTTTAAAAGTGATTATTCCCCTCCTGTAAACTTTCAGCTGTAAAATGTAAGAAAACCAAGTTTGCGGACCCATAGATTTTTTTTTTAGAACCTGCTCCTTAAAAATCTTAACTATCCCACAACAGTGCTTTCACAGGGATTGACTGTAAGTTCAGAAGTATTGGTTGTATTTTGACTTGTTTTGCTCTTTCAAAGTTACAGTAAATTGGAAGTTCCATCCTAATTTTAACAAGAACTGTGGACAGTCTTAATTTTCCTGTTGGTTTGCTTTTTCCTTGCGGTAATTTTTTTTTTTTTTTATTTCATTAGATGTAAATTGTTGTTCCTAGCAGTATCAGCATCAGTTCTTGAGGTGTTTTCATTTTGAGGATTCACCTTGCCTATACTGCTTACATATGCAGAGGAGATACTGGAACTTTTATCCTCATTCTGCCTCATGTAGAGCATTTCAGATGACTCATTAGGATTGTATTCCTTAAGTGATGTGGAACAGCAGATTCTAAATTTGTCACACAGACAACATCAAAACACAACATCAACCCATTTGTTCTCATGCCACTGGCTCAAGGTGTTGTGTATGCCAGCAGGTTTCTTGACGAGACACAAGATGTTGGGGTGGATGTTGAGCATTTATAGAACAGTTTATGTTACTGGAAGCAACTTTAACTTACAATTATGGTCTTAATTAAAAAATGGAAATTATTGTTTTAAAGCGTGTATGGAGTCAAGTTGCTCAAAATTAAATTACTTGAGAAAACAGGATGAAGTTGCCTTGTTTCATTTCCTCCAGCTCCGTCTTGGTTGTGCTCTGCTCCCAACTCCTGGCTGGGAGGGTTATTTCCTTCTAGATCTTGATGTTCTGGTCTTCCATCTGAATTAAGACTGAGGCAGCCTTTTCTGCTGTGGTTTGACAGCTTGGAGTGCTTTTAAAGCAATTAGAAATGTCTGCAGTAGGAAGCTGCCACATGCCTGTGTTGGAAGCAGCTGTGCTGCAGCTGGTGCATCTCTGCACCTTGGGTTGCCGGTTGCCACTTCCAGCTCTCAGCCACACAAATCACAGGCTGAATAAATCACCCTGAGGAGAAGTGTGGCAGAAAGAAGGCATCCTCCTTCTGGGATGCTGACAGATTGGAAAGCCTCTGTTTGAGCATCACTGGTAACTTATTTTCTAAAGTTAAATTTGATAGAGGGCAAGGGTTAAGTATTTCGCTATGAGCTGCCCATTGTCTTTCTGAACTGGGAACAAACGTGTTTGGAAACTTGTTCTGTTTCTGTGTGTTATGACAGGGATGCCCAGGCCTCACTTGCTGGTGAGGGAGGTGTGGGTGCAGGTCACAGCTGGTGCTGGGTGATGCAAGAGGAGATGTGGCTCCTCGCCCTCTGCTTGCACACCTCCTACTTTTCTCTCCTCCTTCAGCTTTCTTTCCATTTGGACTTATGATTTTTTTTTCTTAAACTTTTCCAGCTCCAAACCTGGTTATAATATGTCCTTGCATCATATTTTTCCTCCCCTCTTCCCAACAGCCAGTAGCTGTCGTGCAGTTTTGATGTGAGTGACAAGGAGTACCTCCAGCTGCCTTTGGGAATGGCTCTCTTGGCATAGCTCAGAAGTACTTGTACTGAAATAAATAACCTTGTATTTTATTAACCAACAAATTAAAATCATGTGACAGATGTATCACTATTGCTTCCCATGACAGATGATAGGAACAAAACTTGATCTGGGAGCTGGGGAGTGTTTTCATGAGGTGAATGTTTGCTTGGATAGTAGTGTCTTTAACTTTGAAGTAATTTGATTTGTTCTCAAGGTTATTTTTCTGCTTCATGTTTTGGCCTTGCATTAGGGCCTAGGTCATTTCTTTTCAGCTTATGAACTGTTGATGCCTGAAAAAGTACACAGTAATTAGAACATCTACCCTGATAAGACCCAAAAGCCCTGAACAACACTTTCTTGTTACCAGGAGGCGCCAGTGTAAAGTCCACGCAATAAGGTGATTTAGCTTGGGTGTGTACAGGTGATGCTGAGATGAAAGTTAATGATAAATAGCACGAGTCCTTTCCCTAATCTCCCCATTAATGCTGGCATCAACATGCTTGTTGTATGCCTTGGACCTGTTTTAAGCCCCACACTGTGTTGGACACCCTGGGTTCTGAGGAGATACTGCTGTGTATTTGCTCATAACAGCTGCTTACAGGTACCTGTGAGATCCAGTCTGTCTTTTCTGCTAAGGAAGCCAGACACCGTGAACCTTGATACATTTTATGTTCAATTAAAAGAAAACACAGTTTCATCCTGGGAATCAAGAAGTGCCTTTTATTACAAACCAAGTATCCCAGAACTCAAGTGTAAATGGAGGTAGTTTGGATAGATTTGAAAACGTGTGTAAAGAAGCCTTTGTTCTGTTAGAAGTGAAAAGGCACGTTGCTCTGTGTGTATATGCTCTGTGGCTGGTTTGGAGCATGTAGACATGAAAAATGCACATTGCACATGGGCAAGGATGGTGGGGTTGGGGTACACGTTGTACGTTCTGCTGGAAATGTACATTTGGGACAGGAGTTTTCAGCTGACAAGCTGTAAATCAGTGCCTGCTATTGCAGCATGAGCTTTAATGGGAGTCACATAATTTTCCTAATCTCCTTCCAAGTGTTAGGAAATAAACAATTTCCTAATCCACGCCAGGTTGTTGTTGTTATTTGTATTGTAACTTGTGCCAGGTGCTGTACAGACAGGGGGAAGCAGCCCCAGCCCTGGTGCACCGCTACCTCTGGGTGTTCTGCAGAGCAGAAAGGGGATGTGAAGACAGAACCACAAGTATGATGAGCTGAAGGGCTAAAATTACTGCCCTTATTCACACTTAAAAATAGCTCCTTACAGACTTAGGTTTTATTTGATGTGAGTTACAGCTTACTTTGTGAGAAACTAATTTATTCCAATATGAGTAAGTGAGGCAGAATCTGCCCTTAGCTGAGACCTATTTATGTATTTGCTTAGCATGAGTGTGGATAGCAGGAGGCTGGGCACTTTCAGCTTAGCAAAGCCACAGCTTTTCACATTAAGAAACTGATTCTATCTAAGGATATATTCAAATGAATGTTAAAAAGTTTAAAAAGCTTTCATTTTAGTGTGCTGTGGTATAGATGTAGGTCACTATATATACCCAGATGTAGTGAAAGAAACTTTCTTGTCTTTATATAATGTATTCTTCATTGACCAAAATGTGGAAAAATATGTTTAAAAATATCTTTTATTAGCTCTTGTGGCTGTTTGCACCGGACTGCTGGATGCTGCTCCCTTTTGAACACTTAAGGTTGTCTCTCCTGAAAGAACTGTTTGCACTGACAGCTGGTGGAAAGCAAAGTGTCTGCTGTGCTATTATTACTTCCTCACCTTTTCCCCTAGCTCCCACCATTCTATTCACAGACACATCACAGTGCTCCTGGTGTGTTTAAAGAAATGGCTTGTAAGTGAAGTGTCCACTGATGTAGATGAATATTTAAAGCTCTGCTGAGCAGCACATGGGCTGTTTCCTGCAACTGTGAGTGCATGGCTTGGTTACAGCCAGGCACAGCATTAGGCTGATAACATCATAAACTACACAAAATGGTAATGCAATCCAAATGTTTGTGCTGCCAGTGAATATTCTGATCACATCTGCTAACTCTAATTATATTTTCCTTGGTAAAAAAAGTTTTTGTTTTGTTTTGCTTTGGGTTTTTTTCCACCTTTATCAAAGCAAATTCTTGTGTTTCATCTGTCAGCAGGGCTTCTGTTCTGTTGCAAGGTCTGAGTGAAGTTTTTGAATGCTTGTGATGAATGAGCTGGGATAAAAAATACTTTGGCTCTTTGATGGCCAGGGTAGTTTGCAAGTCTGACAGATTTGTTCAGTTTGGAGATGTGATGAGCAGTATCAGAGGCCATACCTACGTGGTAATTCAAGGCACATTGAAAGGTTTTAACATCGCTGTTGTGGCTCGAGAGATCCGTATTCTGAGACGTCAGATTCTTCAGAAACTGACAGCAGGCAATGCCTGGATTTTGAACTTTCCTCTTCCTTTTCTCTTCTCTTAGAACAAAATTGAATTACAATCCTCCAAAGGATGATGGCTCAACATACAAGATTGAACTCGAAGGGATATCTGTTGATATCATGAAAGAGATACTAGATTACATCTTCAGTGGGCAGGTATGGTATTAAAAAAAAAACAACCTAAACCTCACTTGGACTATTTGGTTAAATAACTTGAGTTTTAACACTGCTATCCTGAAAGATGTTTAAAGCTTTGTGGTAAAACTTCTGCAGAGTGGAACTGTGCATATGAAGTAGAGGCAGTAGGTTCTGCAGGAGTTGTCTCTGCTCTTCTTGTGCAGCAGGGGAGGACTTTAAAATTTAGAGTCAGCGTCAAATGCTTGTGTTAAAATTAGTGGCTACCTTGAGTAACCTGCTTTAAAACAGGCAGTGTTTGACAGTGGTGGCAGAGGACTGCTTTGGTAGCCACAGAGGTGCAGACCCCATGACTGAGCATTACAGAACACCAGGCACCCTCCCTCCCTTCCCCTCCTGCCCACCTCTCTGGCCTCTTCTCAGATCTGCCTGCCAAGAGCCTTAGCAGCCATTAAAGTTGGTGTGTCCTGTTTGTTTGGAACCAGACTGAGATTGCTGAACGAGTTTAGCATTCAGGAGAAAAAGAAAAGGCAGATTTGGCTTGAAATTCGTTTTAGCATGTATTTAAAAAAAATATTTATTTAATATAGCAAAATTCATTTTAGGTTCCTGGATGAGATGAGTAATTTTATGCTTGGTTACTTCAGGAACTTCCCAAAATTTCTGCTTCACACCTTCTGTCAAGCAAATGCCTTTCCAACCCTGTGATAATTAATAAATGGTTAGCAATCATATCAGTTTCTCCTAATTTTTACACTGGCATTAATACTCCATTTTTCAGCCTCTGAGAATGAGTGTAATGAATGCAGGCATGTCATGGAACAAATGAGTGATAGTAGCTATAACTTCTAAATTAATTCTTGCAGATCAGGCTAAATGAAGAAACTATCCAAGATGTGGTACAGGCAGCTGATCTCCTGCTGCTTACAGACTTAAAAACTCTCTGCTGTGAGTTTTTAGAAGGTTGCATAGCTGCTGAGAACTGTATTGGTATTCGGGACTTTGCACTACACTATTGTTTGCATCATGTTCACTACCTTGCCTCAGAGTATCTGGAAACTCACTTTCGAGATGTCAGCAGCACAGAGGAATTCTTGGAACTGACTCCTCAAAAACTGAAAGAAGTGCTGTCGATGGAAAAGCTCAATGTTGGAAATGAAAGATACGTCTTTGAAGCGGTGATTAGGTGGATTTCTCATGATTCAGAATCCAGAAAGGTCAGGACATCCAAATGTTTGTATTTTGAACATGGCGCAAATCGGAGCATTCATTCTAATCAGTGGGAACTATTAGATAGAAATATATTAATCTATTTCAAATAGATCTGTTTCTTTCAGAACTAATCTTATAGAATTTATTGAATTTTGCTTGAAATGCAGACCATGCATTGAAGTAAAAGGGTGTGCTGATGATATGTTATCTGCTGCCTTTATTATTTGATAAACATTAAGAAAAAAAGCACCATTTTGGTATTTGATGGTGTAATCTTGGTGGGAAAGCAAAAATAGCACGTTTATAGAGAAACTTGGAGGACTTCGATGCATTTTCTTACTAACACTGTGTTGTATAGTTTATTGCTTGCCAGTATCAAAAGCTCTCGAGTATTTGCTAAACACAGAAGCATCTGCATGTCCTGGTGCCTCGGTGCTGGGGGTGATTTTGTGTCCCTGCTGCCTCCCCAGGTCCACATGAAGGATGTCATGTCAGCAGTGTGGGTGTCGGGCCTGGACGCTGCCTACCTGCGCGAGCAGATGATGAGCGAGCCGCTGGTCCGCGAGATCGTCAAGGAGTGCAACAACATCCCCCTGACACCCCCGCAGCAGGGAGAGGCCATGCTGGCCTCCTTCAAGCCCCGGGGCTACTCCGAGTGCATCGTGACTGTTGGGGGGGAAGAGAGAGTGTAAGTGTGCGGTGGCACCACAGCTGGCCCCGGTGCCAGCGCTCACGGCTCTCCGAAAACACAGAGTGCAGAATATGCACACCTATTGCTTATTACTCTAGCATTTCAGTTTGTTTTAGGTTGGTCAGACACACCTAAAATACCTTTGGGGATGATTCAGTAATAAATAGTTATTTTGTTTCTGACATTCAATGTGTAATAAACTTAGAGTAGGGTTGTTTGTTCAGTAAGTGTTCGCTGTTTTTTTTTTAAACTGAATAGTCTTAAACATAGAATCATTTCTGATGATCTGACAGTCATCTATAACAAAACTTAGAAGTAATGAATGTGTGCTTTAATCTGTTTTGTTTATAATAGATGTGGTTCCAAAAACAAAAGTCATTATTGGTGCATCTGAGATAAGGGGAAAATTTCCATTCTACATAATAATCCCTTTCTTTTCTTGAGTACCCCCTGCAGCAGAAGGGAGGGTTCTGTCCTGTTTAAATAAAGCTAGCATTTAGATGTTAGCTCTTTTATAGAAGTCCAGTAAACCATTCAGATAACATTTTGCATGTCAGTTTGTGAATCACTTTACTCAGACATTACTAATACTCTCTGTCGGTTCTTCTTAGCTTGTTCAAACTTCATAAAAAAGGTTACAGGCAGATACAGTAGGAATGAAGCGAATCAGCTTTTCATGTCTCCAAGTCTGTACAAACTCAATTTACACGTTTGGTTTGGGGGTCTTCTGCTTACCAGGGAAATACCACATGATGAATATAGATCTTGAAAACAAGGACAAGCAAGCTTTGAACATGAGGTGTTAACAGTGAACTTGTAAAACTCTGTCTTTGTCTTTCTGTTTCTGCTTGTTCCCTCCCCACCCTGTGTTCAGATCACGGAAACCAACCTCAGTGATGCGGTGTATGTGTCCTCTTTATGATCCCAATAGACAGCTCTGGATTGAACTTGCTCCTATGAGTATTCCAAGGATCAATCATGGAGTATTGTCAGCAGGTAAAGGGGAACTTTGTCTTTGTAAAGTCAATGTTATGAAAACTTACCAGTGCCTCAAAATCTGACATACAGCTTATGATGATAATAATAATAATAATAATAATAATAATAATAATAATAATAATAATAATAATAATAATGTATTTTCTTCAAGACTGCACTGGGGTTATTTCATGCTTCCCCTTTGTCTGCCCAAAACTATACTTGATTCTGTGAAAATCCCTGTCATCTGAGTGTCTTAAAATCACTATTCCTGCAACTTTTTGTGGGAATCTGCTACATCTGTCTCTCCAGGAGTATTTCATGTGTTAAGTAAATTCTAGTTGCTGCATCACTGAATATGTTGAAAGGTATCTGCAGGGGCAGACTTGAGTCAGATGTAACTGTGCTTTACCTTCTCCAGTTCAGAGTCTGACCTGTAACTGGTCTGGATCTCTTAGTGAATTCCAGAATACAGCTTGCCAGTCATGTAGTTTTGCTCAGTGTGCAGATGTGAGTGCTCTTCTTGAGAGTCCTGTTCTTAAGATCATGTTCCATTTTGTTTTACAGAAGGATTTTTATTTGTGCTTGGTGGTCAGGATGAAAACAAGGGAACGCTAAGCTCTGGAGAGAAATATGATCCAGACACCAATTCATGGAGTTCCTTACCACCAATGCATGAGGCAAGATCTCTATCTAACTGTTGGGATTTAAGTTTTTACTTTGGCAAAATGTTCCTTTTCTTCTGCAAAATTTTATTCTGTATCTCCAGTCGCTTGCATCTTACACATTCAAAATCATGCTACAGACTGACTTCTGTTTATATCCTGTTGTTCTTGTGGTCTGATGCTGACTGCTGGATCTGGAAAATCTAAACAATTGGTGAAGAGCTAACTGTAAGATGAACTACAAAATTTCAGGAATTTCATAATGAATCAGTCCTATAGTATACTTAATGTTCTGCGTATACTGGCCTTCTAAAACAAGAGACCTCTGAGATGGACAAAGGGATCGGACTGTGCAGAAAAGATGGACAGAGGACTGGCCAACATACAGAACTTGGCTTGCACAGACATATTTAGGTTTGGTTTGAGTTAATGCTTCCTTCTTCATAATTACATTCCATCAAAAAGTAACAGTTTATTATTTGTAAACATATATCCTTAATACACCTGTGTTTTTATCTTTGTAAATCAGCACATGGTGTTTATTAAGAAGTTATTTACCACAGGATTTTCCTCTTTGCAATCTCTGGTTGACAAAGGCATGTAAATTGGCTACAATTGTAGTTACGATGCATTAAGTTTCCTGCTTGTGATGTGTTTGCTGTGAGACTGAGGCGTAGCTGGGCTCATACATACAAAACAGAAGAGCTGCCTTTGCACAGAGAATGGGTCCAGGCTTTGCTGCTATAGAGACCTGAAAGCAACAGCCTCATTGTGGAGACCACCACTATGGGAACTGAAATATTGCCAAGCTCTGTTCTCTGATTTCTGTGTGGTCTCTTTGGCTTCTGCTGCTCTGCTTCTTTTCTTTTTTTTTTTTCTTTTGATGCCCTTTGTTTTGTTTAGTTGATTAAATTAATAATCTTATGCTGGTGTTTAGGACTTTACCATTAAAAACAAAACAAAACAAAAGCCAGGCATAATACCAATAGCACTTTGCAGACAGATACTCTGAAAAATAAGATTGCATTAAACTATTCACAATGGCAGTTATGTTTTTCAGTGTTGACTTTATTGTTGTTCCTTAGGCACGACATAATTTTGGTGTGGTAGAGATTGATGGGATTCTGTATATTCTGGGAGGTGAGGATGGTGAAAGGGAGCTGATCTCTATGGAGAGCTATGATATTTATAGCCGGACCTGGACCAAGCAGCCAGACTTGACCATGGTTAGAAAGGTAAAAACTACATCCTATATCATTGTGTTGCTTCTTGTTAAACAGTTAACGCAAATATATGTATGTATATATATAAAAATATGTATTTTAATCTTTTGCTTCAAGTAGAAGCTGTAGCAAATAGTCTCAAAATGAAATGAGAGTGAGCAGCTTCTCTCTTTATACACCCAAACAAAACCGTGGCTGAGCATTTTTATGTCTTGCATTGTTTGACACGTGGTACAGGCAACCCAAATGAGTCTGTGTGTGTGTATAGACAGCTTTGAGCTCTCAATACTGTGCATTTGTGTGTCATTTTAGATATATTTTTCTTTTTTTTCCATAAGATTGGCTGCTATGCAGCTATGAAGAAGAAAATCTATGCAATGGGTGGAGGCTCCTATGGAAAACTCTTTGAATCTGTGGAGTGTTATGACCCCAGGACTCAGCAGTGGACAGCAATCTGTCCTCTCAAAGAGAGGAGGTGAGGCAAAATGGAAAGGGGTGGGACTAGATTGCTTTTCCAGCGCTCTGATGGGAGGAAAGTATCCTTTTGCTGATGAATCTGTGAAGATGGGCTTTGAATCTCACCAGGTCTTTCTGAGTCATGGTAGCCTGTAGTTAACATATGGCTGAATAAAGACAAGCATCCAAGCAATAAATACAAATTTTGTAGAAACATACAAGCAATAGTTCCCTGATGAAAAAATGAAAACTAGAAATTGTAGTTCAATTGGAACTTCACAATATTTTTAGACAGAAATATTTTACTGTTTTTTTCTTTTATGATCTGAATTAGGTGCTTACAATTAATATCCATTACTCATCTTGTTGGATATTTAAGGTATCTGTATATGTGTATAAATAAATGTGTATGAATAAATGAGAAAAATATGAAGAAAGTTCAGACGGGTATGCAAAAGGCTTTTGATTAATTGCATTAATATTTTTTCCTCATTTGGATTTTCAGATTTGGGGCAGTGGCCTGTGGAGTTGCCTCTGAGCTTTATGTATTTGGTGGGGTCAGGAGTCGTGATGACAGCCAAGCCAGTGAGATGGTGACGTGCAAATCGGAGTTTTATCATGATGAGTTTAAAAGGTAACTGGCTGCAGCTCTAGAAAATAATTTTCCATCCAGTCATCTAGACAGTTCCCTCACCCCTTGTTCCCGCACTCCAAAGCACATGAGGTCTGTGTCATGTACCTGTTGCTCATTTCACTTTGTGACATGGTATGGCCATTTCTGAAGGCACATCCACTCCACTTTTCCTTCTAACATGCCAAGCCTAAAGCCCTGGAGCCACCATGTGGGTCTTGAGTGCCCCTGGACAGGAGAAGCACCTTGGTCACACAGGGTGTTCGTGGTTCTTCCCCTGCACTCTGCAATTTCCCCAAGTGCAGGGTACTGCTGCCCACCCCTACAGTGCCCACAGCTCCCTGTTGAGTGCTCATTACAGGTCTTTTTCAACCTAAATGATTCCTATGGAAGAATGTATGTGTGGAAAGGGATATTTCTTTATGATCCAATCCTCTCTCCAAAGATTTGCAGCTTAGGGTATTTCTAAGCTAGAGATAAGAAATGTTATGTATTTCCATTCCAAGCATTTAGAGCTGATGACACCTATGTAGGCTTTTGCCGTAGGAAAGACACTATGGATGCTATACATCCCAGAGCCACCTCACCACACTGCATGGCTCATCTCCTTCTGTTTGTTTTGAATTTGCTTCCTATTACTTAATTTGTTATCTCTTGGCTCTGGTAGTGGAATCCACTTTACTATATGTGGTAACCATTCAAAATGTTACCTTACACTGAGTTTTTTGTTTAGTCACCTTATTCTCCAGTCATAACTGACAAACTTGGTTCTTCCAGTGACTTTCTTCTTGCATATTACTGTAAATTGGATTATTCGTCTTTCATAAATTAAATTTTAAAAAGACTTTGTGGTCAGATGTTTCAAGGCTTGTTGACAAGTGAAGGTGATTAGCATGTCTTTGTTAGAAGATCAAGACTGATTTATGACAGTGACCTGTATAAAAGGACACAAAAATAGAACAGTGGATGTAAATTCATTATATAATTTTCTTGCAAGATATGGTTGTAAAGAGACTTTAATTTCTGTATGAAGAGGTCTTCTCTGTTGTTCAAAGTGATGCCTAAACTAGCTGTAATCAAATGAAGCTGAAGAAAAACATCCTTTAAATTGGTTAGAGGAAGCAGACAGATCAGAGGGGCTGTTGCTGCTGATGCTCGCTCCCTTAGCATTTGCTAGCCTTCTGGAGGCTGGGGGAATGGTAGAGGTTTATTAACGTTTTGCAAGAGGTCTTTGGAAAGGAAAGAACTGTGGAAAGAAGTGCTCCCCTCTCTCCTACTTGCTATTTTCAGCTGATTTACTTGAAATATTTCCAGCCTGATTCTGTTCTTCAGAAGGTTGTAGCTCATGATTCCTTAGCAGTGGCTGCAAACCTGTTTTGCTGGTTGATGCAGATTGAGCTTCCACAAAGTGGAGTTTGAGGAGCTGGGAGGGCCCAGCCCGGGTGCTGCAGGTGAGTCCGTGGTGCCACCTGCTGACTGCAGCACCCACACCTGCCACAGTGGTGTGGATTTGTGTCTGCTTGGTGGCATCCCCGAGGCCTTTCAGGGTTCCAGTGGTAAAACTGCAGCTGCCCCACTTGCTCTGAGCGCTGGGTGTGCGGTGTGAGGGCTGTGCTGGCACGGGGCAGGGGAGGCAGCAGAGGTGACTGGTGGAGCTGATGGAGGAGGCACATGGGGAGGGAAGACAAGATATCAGACTTTGCCTTTCTGCTCTGCCACTGCCCAGTCTGAGCTTAGAAATTTAACTCAGCATGAACCTGCAGACAGGGCACAGGTTGTAGGTGTTCCTGTGGAGGTGAGGGACCAGGAAAGGCTGGGATGGTGGCAGCTGCTGCCTGGGCATGGTGCTCCTGGGGTTTGGAAGGCCCCAGCTCAGCCCAGGGGTGCTGCAGCCAGAAGAGGGTGCAGTGTCTCTGTGTTATGTTCCAGCACTCAGCTCCAGGGTCTGTCAGTTATCCCAGGTTTCGGTACCCTCAGAGATCCGTGTAACAGATCAGTTCTAGGCAGTCTCAAACCAAAATTCACAGTGACTTTTTAATATGTGCCAATATTGTATACTTTGTAGTGAGCTGTGGGTTTTTCCAGCTGTTTTTAAATGCAGAACTCCATTGTGTTCACTTTCTCTGTGGATGGAGAGAACTCTCTGGACTGTGAGTTCAGTGGGATGGTGTTGGTTATGGTGTACGTGCAGCCGTGCACACTTGTGTCACCTGCACAAATTTCCATGAGTCCCTCAGGCCTCGTGGCCAGAGCACAGGGTTGAGCATCATCCCAGGCACCCAGAGTCTGAGTGTCTGAGCTACAGGTTTTACTCCTGTGTGAATGTCTAAGGATGTACTCACATCAGTATATAAACATATTAATTCATGTAAGCTGCCATAATTCTGGCTTGAATTGGATTAAAGGACTGGACTTGTTTAATATTGTTTACTTTGACAGTAACTTACTCTAAAATAACTCACAGTGCAGAGTCTTTCAAAATTGTTATTCTTAACCATGACGAAGACTTTTCAAAGACTGGGGATATGCTGAGATCTTCACACTAGCAAAAAAATAAACATTGAGACTCCTGTTAAGCTGTGCTGTATAAACAAGTAATAAAATAAATGAAGTGAGACAGAATAGTAGCATCCACATGAAATGTGAACAGGGTAATGTAGGAAATAATCCTCATACTTGAAGTGCTTCTGTAACTGAGATTTTTCAATTAATAAATGTTTTGTCAGCCTGTCTTTAGAGTCATGTGCATGAGTGGATTTAAGTGAACCCAAAGATAGAAAAAGCTCTATGTCAGACTGCAGGGTTTTTGCAGGATGTAGATTTTTTTCCCAAAGGCTGTAGATTGAGCTTTATGTGCATCGTATCCTGTTTTTTAAAATATCGATCAAGCTAAAAACAGATTTAATGAATGTGAAAATGGAAGATGGAAATGTGAAGGTATCCTTCACTCAGTGACCTAGTGCTGGCCTACTCCATAAAAAGCAGGAAATCTTAAATGCATACTCAAGACCTTGATGGGTCAGACTTTCTTTCTATCAGAGTTCATAATTTATAATACACCTTTTGCACCACATAAATGAGTGGAGAATTGGATGATGTCTGTAAATCCTCGGATCTTTTCTTTTCAGCAGGGATGGTTGGAAACATTTAATAGAGCCCAAACTGACTTTAGGATTCTTTGCAAGATCTGCTGGTGTATGGCCACTGCTACCTTTCCCTGGTGGCCTGTAAGAGGGTAGGATTTCTTCCTTCTTTTCATGATTCAAAAAATGATTACAAAAATTTGCAGGTATTGAGGGGGATAAAAGTGAGAGATAATTTTCAGAAGCAGTACTTTGGTAAAATATCCTTTTCAGTGTTCCTTTTTGCTACTGGAACATCATAAAAATAAGGAAAAGCTTTCAGCAGTATATAACTAGTGAACTAAATAGTCATGTAACATAGTATGTGTAATTAGCAACATTCTTCCAGTCAGTGTGCAGGAATTTCATTAAAAGCAAGTGCTTATGCACATGTAATGAGAACACTGACTGATAGCACTGTCAGATGAGAGGAACATGGATTTTCATTAATTTCCAGGCTTCCTTTCTCATCTGGGGTGATCTTGAGGTGACGTGACTGGAATATGTTGGTTCTGTATCCCATCTTTATTTACTTCCCACTTGGAAATAAAGCAGTTATCCCCATCCCACATGTTAATTACAGCAGTGTGGATGGATCATTTTGTTTGACTCACTTTAAGGCTGAAAAAAAATCAGGATTCCTTCCCTTCTTTTTTTAAATTGGGTGGAAGCCTGTTCCAGTTTCGGGGCCATCACTCCTGCCCGTGGTTGCAGCAGGACTCGCCTTCCCCCTGCTCCTCTTGGACTCGGTTTGAGTGGAGCCATCCCAGGGAAGTACGCAAGAGCTCTGTTCCAAGGACTGTTTTCAGATTCCTGAAGATTGTGAATTTTTGGTCATGGTGTTTTTTCCATACTGTTCAAACAGCAGGCACAACCCACATTAAGCTGGAGCTTAGTCAAATTCTGATGAAACGTGACCCCTTGCCCTTCCTGTCTTTGTTCCTTCCTAGTTTTAACTGCTAAAGCTGCTGTGAGTGTTCCTGAAAAGTAGTGCCTGTTTTTTAAAGTATACATGTTAAGAAAGCCTGAGGATGAATTTTCACAAGCAGCTACAGATAGTTGAATATTGTCCTTTGGTGATGCACAGGAGGAAAATGCTTGGGTCTCACCCTGTGGGTTTAGGTTTTTTTGTTTAAACTCCAAAACCCAGAGTATATAGTGCATATAAACTCCTGATTTGAGTTTTTTTCCTTTTCTTAACCTGATCCTATAGTTAGAATTAAAAAAAAAAATCATTTTGGAAAAAAAATAAATTAAAAAAAATTATTTCTGCATTTCTCTGCCACTTACTCAGTTTTCAGAATTCTAGGTCACTTGCTGCTAAAAAGCAGTGAAAATACTGTGTCCTCCTCCTACAGTAAGGGAAGGAAGCTAACGAAATATGGTGCAAGTTGTTTTGATCTGTGAGTGTCTGATCCAGTGTAGAGAACTTCTCCTTTTCTCTCCTTAGTTCATCTGTCCTCCTCTCTGACAGCTACAAACCATTTCCTTGTTTTGCACAGAACGTTAATCCTTCAGTCTACAGCACAGACAAAATAATGGACAGCTAATCCTTTCATTTGCCCTTTAAAAATTGATTTCTGTCTCCAAGATAATTGATATGGAGCAGCATCTCCTTCAGTGCCAGAAGAGTGGTTTACTTCTGAATCAGGAGTTCAGATGATGTAGAATTTTCAAAATCAGCAGTATCTGGGAGGGCATTTTCTTACTTTTTCTTTCAAATTAACCTGGTATGGCCATGAAAATATTTGGGATGATTTTCAAAGGTTTCTCAGACCTTCATGTTCTCTGTAAATTATTTAATAAAAAGGGTAGGAGCAGTCCCCTAAAATGGCCTTGATTTGTACATCTGAGAGTCTGTACATGGTAACTGTGACAGCATCTGCAAAGATGCAGCAGCATTTTGTAGGAATTTATTTCAGAACAACAGAGAGAATGCTGATAACTCTTGGACCTCTTTATAAACCAGCATCTCATGTGGATGAGGAGTACATTCCTACCGGCTTTCCAAAGGCTTCAGTGTGGAAAACTGCTTTTCACTCAGTGGAAAGATCAGGCTGATACGGTGTTGAGATGAGCCTGTGCTTACAATGAACACAGCAGAATTACAGTATTACTGTAGGAGCTGGAAAGGAATTGAAATGAGCCTAATATGTGATTGGGAAGATCTGTGGCAATTCCAGATAAAGGACATTTATTTTCCAAATTCCATCATCACTTTGATTTCCAGTCTTCTGTTGGTTGTTTGAAGTTAAGCATTGCCAAGTGCTGCATTCTTCATAGCAGGCAAGGATTCGTTATCCCTAATAAAGCACTACTAAAGAAGTTGAAGAATTATATGGGGGAGACATTGCTTAATAACAAGGTTCTGCTACAGCAATTTGTTATTTCCCCTACTGTGGATCATTAAAGCTTATATGTGTTTATTTTAAAGACAATTTAAAGACTAATGTTAAGACAAAACTGCCTAAAATTTTCTCAGTAGGGAAGATTGACTGGCATAGCTGTTGTTGGCTCTCTAACATGCCTGCTCTCTTCCAGAAAGTCACACCAGGTGGCTGCAAGAAGAATTTATTATAGGTAGATTATACAGATGAGTGGAGCAAGTCTGAAATTAAGCAACTTCAGAATACAGCAGTACTAGCTGCTTTTCCTGGCTGGGAGAAACCAGGATTGTCCCAAACTATACAAAGTTCTCTTTACATAACAAACTAATATGTACTACTCTGCTTTTGAGTCAAAGATTACAGCTGCAAAAAGACTCTGGATTATTTTTTAAAATGTGCCCACTAAAAATCAAATCCTGTTTTTTAATTGTTATTTTTACAGGTGGATTTATCTAAATGACCAGAACCTATGTATCCCAACTAGCTCTTCTTTTGTGTATGGAGCTGTGCCCATCGGAGCCAGCATATACGTGATTGGAGATCTCGATACAGGTCAGAACCAGGACTAAAAACCTCTTTATGCTCATTTCCTTCCAATATTTTGAATACTTAGCACTGATGAGACTGAACATTTTAAGAATAAGAGGTTGGGACTCTGTTCTGTCACTGTGGATCAGGGGGATTATGCTGGACATACAGAAACACCACAGGTTGGTTTTGGACCACTTCAGTAACAAGTTCAGTGCTTTGAGCATTGGGTTGATTTGGTTGATTAGTTTGAAGACCACAAGAGATCAAGGCTGAGTGTGTTACTGCTTTTATCTAAATGTAGGACCTGTTAGTGCTTGAGGTTGTAGCTCCTGTCTTTGCAGTGGGAAGCAGATAATTCTGCATTCTAGGAGCATCATCCAGTGGTTCATATGGACGTGGCAGTGACTCTTGGCTCTCACCAGACAGATGTGTGCTATCAAACATACTCAGTTCTCAGCTGCCAGCATCTGGCCACGCTCTGTAAAAGAAATTTGGAAGACTTTTGTGGCCATGTGTACATATAGGAGTGTGTAGCAGGGCTTTCTCCAAAATATAAGCAAACAAAATTCCAAATTTGGTTTGGTAGATCAGAAATGTCATAGTAGTTCCTTTTTGACGATGATTTCCACTACCCATCTGGACACTGATTTGTGTTCCTGTGCATGCTCTCGTTCACGTATTTGCCTTACTAGAGGTTAAACATGGTGGCAGCTGCAGTGAGTTATAAGCATTTCACCTCTTTTTCCCTTAATTCAGGTACAAACTATGACTATGTTAGGGAATTTAAGAGAAGCACGGGCACCTGGCAGCGCACTAAGCCGCTGTTCCCCTCGGACCTGCGGCGGACGGGCTGCGCAGCGCTGCGGATCGCCAACTGCAAACTCTTCCGACTGCAGCTGCAGCAGGGATTGTTCCGCATCCGCGTACCTTCACCGTGATCCGTGTGCTGCCAGGGGAGGAGACTGGAAGAGTTCTGTGCAGTCCACCATAATCTAGCTCTATTTAAAGGAAAAGCTGAGAAATTACAGCTGAAACTTACACTGTATGCTGTGCTTTGGTATGGTAACTGTTTTTGTTTTAAATGCTTACAAAAGCTTGAGTCTCAGTACTTGTTTTGGGAACAAATAACTTAAGTACACTTTAAAAAGAAGAGAAGGGGGAAAATAAAAGGGGAAATCAAGGAAACACCTTCAGTCGTAACCATTTGGAGTTTAAACTGTGTTATTGAAGGAGGATTTTTGTGTCTGAAACTGGTGGGAATCGGTTTCCTTTGGCAAAGCTTATTGAAAAGCAAAAAAAAAAAAAAAAAGATTTCAGGTGCATTTCCCCTGCGGGGAACTGATACGAATCCATGTGCTATCTGGAACTGGATAGCTGTAACACAGAAGCTACACGATAACCAACCTCCCTGGTGTGCTGCTGTTGGAGCATGAGGCCACAGGAGGTATTGGTCGTTGCACCTTTTATTTCTAGTCCTTTCTCAAAAGATAAGGTCTGTGCCTAAAAAATGGTGGAGGTGTGTACATACGGTTTTTCATTCATTTGCAATGGTTTCATTCTGACAAATATTTTTAATATATATAAAATGGACTAATATGAAATGGATACACCCCAGAAAATGGATATAGTACACCACAAAGAAGTAAACTGTTTTTTTCTACTCTGTCATTCGAGTAGCCCGATGAACTGGTCTGCAGGTGGGTGGTGTGTGTCTCTGGGTGGGCTTTGGTGGCTGTTTTCCTTGAAGTGAAAAGGGAAGACATGTTTGGAACAGTTAGTGATGATTGCTGCTTTTGGTGAGAGCAAAAGGACAAATTAAATAGATTGTGTTCCTTTTTACTTCAGATTGTTTTCAAGCTAAGAATGGTTTTTAAGACTGAGGATCATAGAAAGGTGCATTTTATGTCTCTTAGAACAAAGGTGAAATATGACAAGGATATATTTATTTTGAAGAAAACGTGGGTTTTGGACTAAGAGTTAAGGAAGATTTGTACAGTGACTTTAAATTGGGATCAAAAGTTGGTTTACTATTGATTTCTGTGCTACAGTACAGTCTTGTTTACTGCTGTCTGACTTTGAAAGCTGGGTTTTATGGTGTGGTTATAGTGAAGAACTTAGTATCTTGCATTTTATTACTTACTAAGCCTTGTTCACATCAGTAGTGATATTTAATTGACTTTTGTTTGTAGTCAAGATCAGCTGGTAGAACAGTTTTACCTCAATTTTTGATTTCATTGTTGTGATGGGCGGGACATAACCTCTATTTATTTAAAAGGAATAAAATGGGAGAGGTGGAAAATAGAAATAATACCTCCTGCCCTTCAGAAAAAGAGACTTTGTACAACCAGTATTATAACTACATACAAGACTTTCCACTGCAACTTTGTGGACCTCAGACAAGACAAACTCTGCCCTCAGTTGTGTTTGTGTAAACCTTCATCATCTTTATTGAAATCATCTTACATATGTTGAAATATGATCCCAAACTAGTTCAAAATATCGGTATTTCACTAAATAGTCCTTGAAGAGCCATTCTGAAACATACCTCTGTCAGTCCTTCCATAGCACTGATGTGGGGTTGGAATTACTCTGATTCCTGAGCAGAGGAGTGTGGGAGGGTGGGGAAAGGGGTAGCAGCCAATCCATTTACTTCTTTTTCTATTTTTTTTTTTTATTTTATTTTTTACAATGCTGAAGTGCTGGAAAACTTGAACTATATACATTGATTTTCTGACCTATATTAGTTGGCATATTAAAAAGTTTATATATTTATGCATTGCAGTAAACTTGGTATGTGTATATATATGTCTTTAGATTTTAAATTTATATATAATGCTTTACTACAGAAATGTGAACCACTATTTCCATCCTTGGCTGTCTTGTGAAATAAATCAAGTTAGTTTATCTGTAAAACTTCCCTTTTTTGAAAAATCTTACATGGATCAATTTTTTTTCTTCAGACAAAGTGCCAAGATCCCATAATCAAAAGTGATGAATGTTCCTAAGTATCTGTTTCACTTTGAGCTCAGTTTTCTAAGTGGCTTGGAAAATTTCCGAAAATGTTATTCAGAATATTGCCAGCTGCTATCTCCCGAGTCCCTGTAGCTTCCCAGTACGCTTGAGGGCATTCAGCATCCAGAAAACGTAAGTGATAAATGCACATGATGAATACAAGTAAATACTCTAGCAGTGTTCTGCAGTTCAAGTTACTGAACCAAATGTTTACACTTAGAGTAGGATTAACACTAGGTGTTCTTAGTTTGTTTTTTTTTTAAAGAAAACATAAATAAATCAAGTCTGCTGGTGATTGGAGCGTGTTGCGAATGCACTCAGTGAGATTTGACCAAGAAGTTTAAGCCTCTGTACCTGAACCAGTCACAAACTGAATTTCTGAGCACATTGTACTCGTGTCACGTTCCACGTGGTTGGGGCCCAGGTCTCCAGGGATGCTCTCCAGGGGTTTTGGGTGCATGCTCAAGATTTAGGCACTCCTGAGATCTCAAAACTGGCTTCCTTGGACTTGCCTAAGGGGCTGGAACCATTCCCCATCTGCATTGTCTATGGGACTGATCCGGGAGCTGTTCTAGCCTCTGTGTGTGCAGGAGGGAAGGGATGTGTCTTCTGGGGTCTGACTCTTGTCTGTCTGTCTGTCCAGCTCTGATCTGTGGGTGCATCCCTTGGATTGTGCAATAACCAGGCTTGATTTCCCTCTGAATTTGGAGCAAGGCTTTGAAGCCAGGGCTCCCTTTCTCCAGGGATTGTACCAGTGTTGGGGCAAGAGTGAAGAGGCACAGCTGACATCTGACTTTTCTTTGTCTTTTCAGAGGGATGGTTGACTTCAGAAGGGGAGGGAGGCTGTGATGATAGCAGAGGTACTGGGATGAGGGAGGTCACCAGCTTGCTGAGTGTGTTGAACGTGCAAACAGCTGTAGATTGAACTGGGTTCACTGGTAAATGCCATCACTCAGCTGTCCCTGCTCTCCTGGCACTGTGTACGCCTGCACATGATGGCTGAACCACATGGGAAACAACTCAGGAGTTTTTCTGAGTTGCAGTCCAGGGGTTTTAGGTGGTTTGGCAGTTTTGAAACTTGTTTAAGTTGTCCTTGCTTGGCACTGTGGCCTTAATTCCCCCCAGCTCATGAGTCGATACTGACATTCAGCCAGGTCCTCCACAGGTGGCTGAATGTGTGTCCTGCACAGCTCTCCATGCAGGATGAGGACTGGCTGGGCCACCTTGAGCTTGAGGCACTTGGGCTGGGCCTCTGCATCCTTTTTCCTTTCCCTGCTGAGGAATTGGACCAACCCCAGCTACTGAAATCAGAAAATCACCAAATACGGGGTAGGAATTGTGGAAGATGGGGCAAGTGGTGGCTTTTTTCTCCCCCTTACTCCATCTCTTCCCACAATTCCTGCAAGAAAAGTTTCTTCTTCCCTTTTTTTCATGTGCCACAGATAATTTTGGAAAAATTTTGGAACTGTCAATTTTAGGGAAAAAGTGTGGGGAAAAAACCGTGCTTACTGTAAGCACACAGCAGTGTCCTCTGTGCTTGTTTTACACTTGTAGTCTTGTGGCTGCTCTGCACAGCAGAGAGGGATTACAGAAGTGAAGGTGTAAAGTGCTGTTGTTGTCATAAAATAAATGCCTTGAGTTTTTGAGGGAGGCACATGCCTGGCCTGGCTCTGTTCCTTACCTGGCCTTGACAGGTGGTTGTACTCCTAAAGAGTCAGGGTTGGTTTTCAGATCCTCTCCCTTTCTGGTTTTATAACCTGAAGAAGAGGCATCCTGAAGAGCCTTCTGTTTTGCTGTACCATAGCAAGGTCTGGTTGTCCTTAAATATTTTGTCAGCTAGTCCTTAAATTTTAGTTATTGTGCTGTGTAAACCCAGCTGCTTCTGGTCAAATAATTTCTGTAGCTTTGAGGGTACTTCACCTTTAAATTAAAGGCAGATTAATACAAAATTACACAAAAGGACAGAGGTGAATCTGAAACCAAAAGAAGCTCAAAATCAGCTCGCTGATAGCTGTGGTCAGGCTGTGTCCCTGGTGTTTGCACAGCACGTGCCTGGCACACAGCCTGCCTTCAGGAGCAGAGATCTTGATGAAAATAAGAGGTTTTTATCAAAGCTACTGAACTGCCTGGCTTATGAACTCCCCCTCCAGAACACACTAGGCAGCTTGGTTGCTTTGCAATATTTCTGGTGCCTGCATGACTCAGTAAATGCACAAGTACAGGAGTGAGGAGTTTGGGGAGGTTTTTCCCCTGGTTTAATTGCAATTTCTCTGTTTGTTCCATAAATGTTGTGGCTGTGCAGCCTGCATGGGCTCTGCTACCATGCATGTGCCATGCAGACTGGAGGATGCAATAACAAATGCAAGTTGTTGTAAGTGCCAAACTTTTGGGTTCTTCTGTGTATAACAATAATTCACCTGTTATACTAAAATAGAGATGCTTAAAATTCACTGTGTTCCAAAAAAGAGCAGTGGTTTGTTTTTTTTTTTAAATGAATGCTATTGAAAGCACTATAAATCTACTTTTTTTTTCTTTTAATACTGTTCTGCAGGTTTGTGTTGCTCTTCACAGCTGCCTTGAGTATCACTCCATGTGATGTATATGGACACTTTGCTCTTTATTAGAGCACTGGTGCCATGCAAGTATATAATAAAAGGCAGCTGACAACAGGCTTTAGTATCTAAAATTATAACTGTTTGGATTAAGTGCAATTTGTTTGCATTAATCGACCTGCAGAAAGGAAACTGTGCCTCGGGAAGGGTGGCTGTGCCCAGGGACACAGGCAGACTGAGCATTGTAACTAAGGTGTGGTTTGGTGCCAGTCAAAGCAATGCTTTCCAAGGAATTATATTTAATTTAGCGTTAAATGGATCCTTTCTGCCTCTAATTTAGCGCTGAGGATTTAGGGGTTGTGTTCTCTCTAGCTCTTTGGAGTATTTAAATGGCTACTTCAGGTGGGTGGGAGGGGTGTTAATTGCATCTGTGTTTGTAGAAGCTGCTATTTCCATCTTCCCAAAGGAGTATTTCCTTTTCCCGTTCAGGACTGAGTGCAGGCCTGTGTTTCAGTCGTCACTGCTGCAGCCTTTTGACATTTGCCATTTTCTGATGCTCTTCCTTGTTTTTTCTTGGAGCTGGGAGCTGTGTCCGTAGGTTCTGTGTTCCCAGGGCATGTTGCCTGTGAGAGAAGAGCACAGGGCTTGGGAAGGTGAGCCAGTAAAAGCTGAAGGCAGTGGGGTTTGGGGGAAACTCTGCTCATTTTCTGTGGGGGTCACCTCTGTGTGCACTGAAGTTTATTAATGAGTTTGGCACCTGCTCTCCATCATCCCTATGGGTTTTGATGTGGTTTTTTTTGGGTTTTTTTTAAGTTTTTCCCTGGGAAATTCCTTGCTGTAGGAAGGATTGCAGCCAGGGTTTAAGGTGACACCTCTGACCAGCCATGCCCAGCATGACTCTGCAGTCTGACTGCAGCTGTGCTCCAGCAATCAATTCTCCCAAAATATTGATTAACAGGTAACCTAAAAACACGGACTAAAGCCATGCAAAGTGCCCAACTAGATAAACAGCTACTTAAAAACATTAAGCTATGAGGTACTACCAACAGATGATTATGTTGAAAATTTATTGGTGATACAAAATATGAATAATATTTTTTTTAAAATGACTTATTCTAGGTAGCTGCTTCTTGGTTATAAAAGTATCTGCAATACATAAAGGACTTGTATAGAATAATATTTGGAGATTATTTAAAATAATCTATTGAAATGTCTTGAAAAGTGAACTAGAAGACTGGAGCTTTTCAATGAGAAAAGGCTAAACTTTGGTGCCCAGCAGTTTTGCGGGGTTTCTGTGAGCAGAGAGCACCTGCTAGTGCACTTCAGTACATGAAGCTGCCCAGTGCCACTGCCTACCTGTGCCCTTGAATTTGCATAATGAAATGAGGCTGTTCTGAGCCCTGGTAAAAGCTGATGGGTCTGATTACAATAATAAAAAGAAGTATACCCAGCGTAATTAGTGTTATTTTATTGAAAAAATGTGAATTTTTAATTTTTTTTTTAATATCAGGGGCTTTTGTGTTACCAGCTTAGGCACTTGATTTATTTAATTTTTTTAATTTATTTGACTTTCCTCCATTTCTTTTGAGTTAATGCTGAGACATCCTCAGTTTCTGTCGAGGGCAAGTTTCTTTCATCTGTAGTTCTAAGCCTTGTCAGAGCCTGACAGACCCCCTGCCACAGGCTGTACACTTGTTTCACAAGTGTCATTTCTGTGCATTCTGTTATTGGGCACCTCTGCCAATTTCAGAACAGAAAAAAAACCCTGTGGAACAACTTTGTACCTGGTGAAAGCAAGAGCCATTTTGGAAAGTTTAAATTTCCATCTGCAGTAGATAGTGTGCTACAAAAACCTGATCCTTGGCTGGGCTTGAGGTTCTCTCCTGCTTTATTAATTTACACATGATAGCAGGAAAGCATTATCATTCCTGTCACTTGATTCACTGTTTTTATGATTTAAAAAGCAAAGCCTGCTTATTTATTAGACTGAGTAAAGCAAGTACACAGGGGTATCTGCTGAGGTGATCAAGTTAAACACAGCTGACATTCTGTAGAGCTCTTGCTATAGTTTTTTCTGAAGGAAGCCAGGGAGTGCCTTCTTAAGAAATATTTTCAAACACTTTCAGAGATGGTCTTAAACTAGTCCAAAGGACTAATTTGGATTGCTTAGAGAACATAAGGTCTGTTCTAGCTTTTGTTTGCTTGGGGAAACACCTGCTAAGTCAATTTTAAGCTTTTATTTTTTTTTTTTAATCGTTGACTTCCAAAGCCTGAGTGGTTTGCTTCTTGCAATTGAAATACGTATTTAAGGGTCTGAGACTGCATTTTGCAATGCATAGCGAGTGTTCTATCCTATCTTGGTTACATGATGTAAACAGCAAGCTGCCCTTCTGGGGGGCTCCTGGAAGCTCCTTAGCAGTGCTAAGGTGGGGAGAAGGTTCAGCACAAGATTCTTCTTACACTGCACAAGCCTTGCTGTGAGTGGCTGGGTTTGGTACAGAACTCATGGAATTCCACTGCTGGCTGCCCTCAGAGTTTGGACCCCCCCCAAAGCTCATCAGGGGCAGGTTCTGGGTGTTCCATGCATGATGTTTCCTCTGGCTTCAGAAACTGTTTTCTCTTTTGCTGTTATCAACAGGATTTTGCTTTCAGTCTCCCTCTGAGCACCCGGCCTGTGTCCATGGTCCCTGGGAGCACAACTCCTCTGGGTCAGAGGGTGGCCACCAACTTGCTTCCTGTGGCTTTTGCACATCTCTGCACAACAGTGTGTGTGGGGACAGTGCTTAGTACACAATGAAATGACTTTTCATTGAGCTTGTAAAACTGATACCAGCAGGTCAGAGATCACCTGAACACCTGTAAGCAAACCTGCAGGTAGAGCAGGTGTAGCCCAGTCCCTCATGACTGTAACTGTGGCTGGAAATCTGGCACCTTGTCCAGGGGGAAAAGCCCCTATTCCCAGCTACCTCATTTTTTATTTCTTTGCACTTTGTCAAATATGTTTTGTTTTGTTTTAAATTGCATTTTGTCCTTCAATTTAAAAAAACCTAAAAGCAGACAAGAAGCAGGACAGAATGGTACCATTGCCCAAGGACAGTTTAATTTCATTATAAATTAATGTTTCTGTACAAAAAGACCAAGGTTGACCTGCAGCTGCTGTAAAAAGTAAATAAAAATTTCTATTACTTGAAAGTAACTATTATACTTGGAAATGAGAGTAGCAATTGAAAGGCTGTCCTGATAATTTTTAAATAGGAAAATATCTGTTTAAAAAATAGAAGTCTCTGCTCTTTTAAGGACAGATCAGATAGTGTTCTCTCTGCCCCTACTCTGCTCTCACTGTTTTGCCTGTGAACTTGATCCATTATTTCAATAGATATTCACTGCTTTTTCTGTAATGTCTCATTAGGTATTTTTTCTGTGGAGTTCCCCATTTAATCACCTGCAGAGGAAAAACTTCAAATCAATACCGACCTTCCATACCTGAACTTAGGTCATTGCCCATTTCTTTGTGATCTTCTGGTATGTGGGGTTTTGCTTGGATTAAAGTTGTTTTTTAAAAAGTGTGTTTTCCTCTGCTTCTAAAGGTGCTATTTCGACATAGTTTTGAATTCCTTACACTGTGCTTGACTTTTTAAAGTACCAATATAAGCTGGTAACCAGCTTGTTTGTTCTGTGGAGTTTTTCTTTGAGTATTCAATCTCTATTTTGAAAAGCATCCCTTTTCATAGAGACAGCTTCCAAACTGTCAAAGGCCTTAATACAAAATGTAATGAGAAAATGCTACCTTTTTCCTTTCTTTGTAAAGGCAAAACCAAGAAATGCTTCATGGAGAACATCTTCCTCTAAAATTTTGAGGAGCAGCTCCTACTAACTTTGAATTCAATGTAGCAAACAATTTTAGTGGCCATGCTCAAATAGTAGGGGTGAAACAAGGAGGTATTATAACTCTGCAGACTGTAGCAATTAGCTGCTAATTCCAGAGCCTTCCATTAGCATCATGGTGGCTATTCCATAAATATTAATCTTCCCAGGACCTGGCTGCGTGTCTGGGACGCGCTGACCGATGTGGCTGGCAGATCACTGGGATGTTGGGCCTGGTGTGGGGTTTGTCTCAGACCCCTCCTGCTCAGCCCCTCAGGGTTTGGGTGCCACAGGTGCTCAGGAGGAAGGAGAAGGGAAGCTCCCAAGTGCTGCCGTTACAGTGACATTGGCTTGGACACTACGAGGGAGGAGAAACTCTTGTAGACACAAGCCATGGAGGAGAGAGCTGAATTTTAGTCCTGCATAGGAATTTTGTTGTTGTCCTTCATGTGCTGTCTTTATTTTTCTTGAATCCATATCATCAGTTTGGCTTAGGCATTTGGTAACACTGCTACAGGAAGGCTTTTCCTTCTCTGAAGCACATAAAGTCCTACTCCTACCCTGTCTGAAGCAGCAGGAAGGATCAAGGGTTGATGTTTGAATTTGTCCCATCTCCAGACAGCAGGTTATTTATTGCCTTCTCATAGGCTCTGCAGCATTTCTCAGTTGTGTTAATCTCGGAGCCCTTTAGCCTTTTGAAAAGAGTCCAGAGACTGCCTTGTCCTTCTCCTTCACACGTTGGGTGCTGCCCTCTGGGCCACCCAGACTCATCCAGGCTGTCACTGTAGAGGAGCCACCGGTTGGTGGCCTCACAGGAGTATCTGTGCTACCTGCAGCACTTCTGAAAAGCAGCTGATTAATGAGGGGCCTTGGAGAAACTACTGAGCTTGCAAATTCCTGATCCTCTCAGTCTAGGGAAGGCTGAGGAGCAGCATCATTCCTTGCCTTGCAGCTGCTCCCTGCTGCACAGGTAAGGATGAGTCTGCACTGTCCCTTACATAAGGGTGAGATATAAAGATTTATGGGCTGTTACAGGAAATCCATTGTTTTGCATTTGTTGTATTTCAATCTGAATCTTCTGGAGCTATGAAACTGTGAGTTCTGGAACTATGTCTGCAGTGTGGAACCACAGGTACAGGCCTAAATAGCTGGGGAGCTTCTGGCCACCTGTTTTTCCACTGCACTTTTTTTTTTTTTTTTTTTTTTTTTTTTTTGAGAAACCAGAGATGTGAAACTGCATCCCAGTTTGTATGTCCACAGCTTCGTAATCCAGAGTGGGAGCCTGATAAGCTGGAATTGTTTTTCTTTTACCTTCAGAAGGAAAAACTAAAATGTCTTCACATTAGATTCTCTGTCTTAAGAGTTTTCCTTCTGTAAATCATATTTTTTGAGTTCTATGAATTTTGTGGGATTGGGTTAAAGAATATGAATACGTATTATAAGAATGATAACTAGTGTACTTAGTCTGACTTTGTACAGTATATATACTCTATTTTATCTTAAGAGAATGAAACAACTATTGAATAATCCAATTATGATAGCTGTATTCCATGAACCAAGTAACAGGAGGGTGTTGGAATGTGATGTCACATTGCTGCCACTCTCCTAAAGGTTCAATGTTCTGTCAAATCTAAGATCTTGATAATTACCCGGATATTGTCAGAATATATTTCCACTTTTTCTACAAAAGGCACATTGGTGTGGTGAGGTAAAAGCACTCACCTCTTGTTTACCATCTGTGGCATGCAGCTGGACAGCAAGGGTTATCCCCATCATCCAGCTGTCCTGCTCTGACTCCTGTTTTACAGATGTGGTTACTGTTACAGGCTTTTTATGTGTATACCTGTTCTGTAGGTCATTCTGTGCTTTGTGTGGGAATGGAGTTTTAGCTTTTGTGTGTCCACCCCAAAATCTTTAGAAATTAATTAAAGAATCACTTCGGGCCAGGATTTGGAATGCTCTGATCTGAGCATGTTGAGTTACTTCTGTTTAAAACAGGGAAAAATAAGACAAATGCTCTTTGACCTCAATCAAACTATGCAATACAGCACACCAGAGAGCTGAATTCCTTGTGGTACAGAAGTGCAGCTCCTGTGTCCTTCCAAACCCAGTCCTTGGTCCAAGGTTAGGAGAGCTTGTATTCAATGGCTGCCCAAGAATCTTGTATCCAGATCAACTCTAGTTCACTGCTTTTCCTCCTGCCCCCTTGCCTGGCCCGGCAGTTTATCCAGGTCAGGTTGTTGGGTGTTTGGCCTGGAATGATGTGATATCCAAGTGTGCCCCTCATGTGGTCCCGTGGTGTTGTCAACTGGAGCTTGTCCTGTAACCCCACCTGTGTGGCTTTACCCGCTGGGGCCACTTCACCATGTTTGCACCTCCCTGCCCTAGAGCATGTCAGGTGTTTGGGGCTTGCTGTGCCCCCTGGATTGGTGTTGTCTTGCTTTCCCTATGTCTGTCACTTGTGGATCTGGTGCTTACAGTAAAGAATCCCTGTGATGTCTCAAATCCAGTCCAAGTACATTTTCATGTCTGCTGCTTCTGTACGAGTTTGATTTTTCTGCTTCTGTGGCAATTCAGGAATAAATGCCCATGTGGTCAGGACTGCTGGTAAAGGTTCTTTGTTCTTCCATTGCTTCATTTTTCCAGTGTAATTTGTTCCTTGTGTTCCTCTTCTTCCCCCTGTTAGAAAACGGGTACAGTTTTTCCTGGTTCTGCCTCCCATGAGGAGCTCTCCTTTCCCAGGTGATCGCAAACTCTTCATTTGCTTAACCCACCCTGGGCTCTACTCTACTCCCTCTACTATTTTGTCTCACTTTAATTCAGAATGACCTCGATTTCTTTCTCTGATTCCAAAAAGGGATTTTGGTGCATAACCTTTGAGACAAGCAGGAAAGCTGTCTCTGCAGGTGGCTGTGTACATCCATTCCCTCCCCAGCACATGCAGTGTAAGGGGCTCAGCCTGTTCCATTCCTCCCCCCAGGTTTTTCCTTAGTGCTAAGCAGACCACAGGCTGAAGCCATTTCTTATTTCTTTTGCTAATCGAAAATATTAAGAGATTTTCTTCTTCAGAAATTGCCACTGCAGATGAGCAGCTGGCATGAGAGAGGGTTGTTATGCTTCCATATTCAGTATTTTTAATTGAGGAACAAATAATTTATTTTGGGGAAAAATGTAAATTATTTTGTATTTGTATGTCAAAGTGGCCTTTATAGGAAAAGCACATAAAATATTTAGATTAAAATTGCTTAGTTGTGTAATTTCAGTGGGGATTTTTGTATTGACAGGGTTTCTATGCATTTTTCAAAATACACTTGCTGTTTTGTGTTAGAATTATTGGAAATCTTTTTAAAAACATGTATTACCACATTTTCCATGGCTGATCCCTTTACTACCATTCCTTTTGAATACTAAAAAGATTTTAATTAACCCTGTAAATTAATTTTCCCCCACAAATATTTGCATTAAGTCAATAAAATGAGTTATAGCATGGGTAAGTAGCTTTAAAGGAATAAGCCTTGTAGTGCAGCTTAATTCTGGAGAGATGTTTGCAGAAGGGTGGTACAGCAGCGTTTCAATTGCTCTTAAAACACTAAATTAGGAAATTAAGTTTTTGCTGTACCTCACTAGGGTTTTATTAAACTGTGTCCATCCTGTATTGTTTACACTTGAGCATTATTTAACTATGTATTATTTGTGCAGTTTGCAGTTCTCTGTTCTGTTGGGATTATGTGAACGTTAACAGATAGGAAAAGTTTTGGAGTGTGTGGTGTCCTCATGGGTTTGACTAGGGTTTGGGGAGGGAGGAGAAAGGAAAGTTAGATCCATTAGTATATTTTTTCCATTTATTTATGTACATGTTTTCACATTAGCTGAGACTGAATAACTGAACTTACAATTGAACTGTGAGTAAAATCAATGGTTTGAAGGTGGGGGAAATGAAGGGGTTGCAGAACTCCAGGCAAAAACCCTTTAAATTGCACTGTGGTACAACTGCCCTGACTGCCTGTGCAAAGCTTAGCCTGAGGGGATACATCAGACCCTGCTCAAATTGCTCTGGTTTTACTTTCTCTTCCCTAGGTGTTGCTGCAAGGTTTGCTCAGTAGGACCTTCCCCGGGATGTCTATCAACTGAGACTTGAGTTTTATCATTTTATGTTTGTAGTTTTAATTTCCATTCTTGTTTCTGTTTCATAGGAGATCCCACATGTTCACAGGTTAGTGTAAGTGCAGGCTTTCAGGTGTAGCACCAAATGAGTGTTTCATGCAACCATGCATTCTGTAATTGAAGAAAAATGTGCAATTCTAGTGGCACTTTGACCCATTGCTGAAACACGGTTTTGCAATTGAATAAACTCAACAACTGAAAACACTCTGTATCTTCATTAGATGTCTTGAAAGTGAAGCAAAAGGCAGTTACTCCAGTTGTACCCATGGATAATTTGGTATTGATTTTTTTAAAAATAGTTTTGTGGTCTGTTTTTAGAAAAACACTCATTTCTTGGTTTACTTTAGTTGCCATAAATTGCCTAGTGCAGAGTCTGGTCCACCTCCATTCGTTTATTTTCATGGAGTAGTTGCACAAAACCTGGTAACAGCAAAGTAGGAAAGCTCTTTGGTTACTCACCAGTAGCTTCCCTTGCAGAATTGCTTCGTGGCTCACACATGGTATGAAAAGGGACACGGGAATTTTCCTGGATTCACTAGCACTCGCTTTGTTTACGTGTTCAGTAGGACATTGGGTGACTAAAGGGAGGCTCCCTTTTTAAAGTATTTGACTTGTGCTTTGAGGACTTAGTTGCCACTGTGCAAATTGTGCTGTAATATTGTACCAAGGATCAGTGAAAGTGTTTTATCTTTTTTAATGTTGTTTGTATTTGACTGGGTTTTATAAATGTAAGAAAACAGAGTGTTGTATTTTGATCTGAAATTTGCGTATGGTAAAAGTAACTTTGCTTTATGTATCGGAGGTTTGTTCAGAACTTGAATCATTTTATAGAAGGGTACAGACCAAAATTAATTGTCTTAAAGGTGTTTAATAAATTAACCAAATAAAACATTGATTGTTTGAAAACTTGTTAACTGCACCTTCTGCTTTTGTTTTTTATTTTTAAAAGGAAGAATGTAGTTCAAGATTTTCTCTCAAGGTCTTACAAAAAGTGAAAAAAAAGACATAGATTTTATAAATATCATCTCCCATGAGTTACCTGTTTTATTATTAAACATTCCAACATGCCAGAAGTTTAATCAAAGGGGAAAACCCAAAGGAAATAAATGGAGGAGGAAAGGCAATGAGGAAATGAGGGGAGACAGGATCAATCCCTCCCTGGCTCTGCCCAGGCAGTAAATGCTTGTGGTTGCTGGGCTATGGATGTTGTCAATGGCCACCCCAGGAAAAATGGGAGTGGGAAGGAGCTTCTGCTCGCCTGGAAAAGCTCTCATGTTTGTTTCAAGGTGCCCATTCTCCCCAGCAGTCACCTTCACGTGTCCCCTTCACAAATACTGCTCTTCCATGTGACCTTTCAAAGCGGAGGAGAAAAATATGTGAAGCATAACTGCTCCCAAGGGCAGGTACAAACAGCTCCTTCCAGGGCTGCCTGATATTCCGACCCTTGGCTGTGTCACAGTGTGCAGACGCAACCCCTGCAAGTTCAGAGACCTGCACATTTTTAAGATGCCAAGCAGCTGCAGCTCCAGTTAAGCAATGTTTTACCTCCGTGCTGCCCTGCTCCCTCCACTGGGGTACTGGCCCTTGCCTCTGCTGGGGCTGCCTCCCCTCGGTTTGATCTTCAGGAAAATACCCAGAGCTCTTTCTACCTTTTCCTAAACAAAAGGAGTGAGGCAAGGCCAAATGTGAGGTAGGAGTCAAGGAAAAGCTGAGGTTTGGGGCAGCTTGGGCAAGGGAAGAGAAGGGGGAAGGCAGCATCATGGCTTCAAAGCAGAGTGCAGAAACCAGGTGCTGTAAATATGTGTTCTATAAGATGGTGGGAACTAGGACAGAAAAATGAATATTTGTTTTATAAATCCCTGTTCTTACTTAGTTCCACAGCCATACCAAGGTCCAGGACTGCCAGCCAGGTTGGTGCAGGGAGCCTGAGGCCTCCAGTGTAAACACAGACTGATGATAGGGAATCTCGTGTTGATTTACCCTTGTTGATGGTGTTCCCATGGTTATGGCTGCACAGATGGGCTCTGCCATATCTCCCCTGTCTTACTGAGTCTTGGAAACAAAGACAGGAGAGTGAACTTGGATTTATCTTTATTCCACAGCCTGGAATCCTAACAGAAAAGGAAGAGGGCTGCTGCCTGGTTTCCTTTACCTCTTATGCACAGAGGAGATAGAACTTCAGACATGCCCGTTTCTGCCACTTTTTAACCCCTCAAATTTTTTTCCTTAAGTCTCACAGGAGAAATCCAGAATTGGTTCCTCAAACAGGATTTTCAGCTGAAGCTCTTGATGTCTGGAAGCAAGGCCTCTCTGTGCCTCCTTAACTACAAGGTACTTGCCAAGAAGGCAAAGTATTGAGTTTACACAACTGGACTTGTGACTCTGGTGATTTCTGTGTCACAGGGAGTCACAGTTGTTCATTAGCTTCTACCTCAGCCTGAGAGAGGAGTGTCCCATCAGCTTTCTCCTGGCAGGAACACGCTAGGAGAGGCATACAGTTGGCAAAGGATCCCTTCAGGTTGGAGCTGCTGTGGAGGCATCTGGGTGTGTGAGCAGCTCCAGCTTTGCTGAACCAGGCTCTTCCCAGGGCTGGTGCCTCCTTGGTAAGAGGTGGCAGCTGTGTCCTTTGCACAGCCCACATTTTGGAGCCATCTTTCAACAGGCTGAGTTTTCCATGTGAAGAACAAGCTTCTGGCCTTCAGAATCTCAAGCAGTGAGACGCTGCTGTTCACTAAGCTCCATCTTACTAAGTTGTCCCTTTGCACAATGATCACTGGAAACACTAAAATTAACAGAATTAATTGCTGTTCAGAATTCAATACCACTTTTTGTCTGGAAGCAGCTGTAAAGGCAGAAAATTAATGTGGAGTCATTTGAGCTGAATGTTTTTGCCACTCCACAGATTTCTTTACTCCAGGTGAAGCCAATGGCAGCAGGATCAGAGCTGTTACTTTTGCTTTTTCCCCAGCGCATTTGGGCGTGCACAAGCCAAGCTCTGTCACATGTGGCCTCTAAGGAATCGTGAACCCCAACACTGTGGGCTGGGCTGAAGGAGTTGGCTAATGGAGAATTTACGGTAAGAGCAAAATGTATTTTTAACCACCAGGATATGCTTATCGTCAGGAAAGGGCAAGCAGCACTCCTATCTCCAGGGAAGGGGAAGTGTTGAGTGTGACTTTATTTTTTTCCAACTCCTTTTCAAACTGTGAAAGGGTTTTTTTCTTGCTGAGACATGTAGTTGGATTAAATCAGGGAGTTACACAGACATCAATCCTGGGTCACAGGTGAAAAATATTAAATGCCAGGCATGCAGTGTTTTTCCATTGCATGTGATGTACGTTCAGGAAAGACCTTTGGAAAGAGTGCTTTGAAACGAATCTGTTTTGTGTTTTAAAATACACCAAGAGCCCATCCAGAAGCTTTTAATTTTTTAGGAAAGCTTTGATGTTTCCTGTGCTGAGGAGGAAAGCAGATTCCCCTCCTTGTACCCCACCGCGTGCCTCTGGAACAAGCAGCACATCAGGTGCCTGAGATCCTGGGCTGCTTTTTGGTTTGGGGTGCTTTGCCCAGAAGGGCAAATGGACGCGTCCCCTTGTTTGTTACTGCCTGCTCGGATTCTGCCACCCGGGACACCTGCGCTCGCCACCCGGGGCGAGTCCAGCCTTCTCCTTACCAGCAGCAGGGCCCTGACATTTTCTGTTTTCCACAGCCGGCGCTGCTCTCCCTTTCCATAATCCTGCCCCGGCACCAGGAAAGCCTTTGAACGAGGGAGACACCGCGATTTGCTCGCAGGACACAGCACCGATGCCTTTCAGGCCACCTAGGCAGGAGGGGCTTGGCTGATCCTGCAAATACCTGCTTGCCTGTTTTAGTCAGCGGTTGGAGTCACAAAGGAAAGAAACGCTTTGAAATGCTAAAAGCTGCCTGACCAAAGGGACGGGCTGAGGGTGTTCCCACCTGCCTCGTTCCATTCCTACGTGCGCTGCCCACCGCCTCCAAACCAGTCTCGCCTGTCCTCCCGCTGTGTCCTCAGCAGCTGCCGGGCCTCCTCTCCCCCTTCTCTCGGCTCCCCGTCCTTGGGGAAGGTGTTGGGGTCCGTGGAGCTCAGATTTAAAAGCCCACGCACAGAAACAATGGCGCGGTGCTGGAGGCGAGGCCGGGGCGAGGCGGCCGGGCAGGGCTCAGCGAGGCCCATCGGGGCCTCGGTTTTCCCTTCAGCGCTGGATGCGGTGACCCGGCAGGGATGGGGAGGGGAGGTTGGGTGGGTTTGTCCCGCATCTCTTCCCTTGCTGTGGCTGTGTGTGAGGGTGAATCCCGGCAGAGTGAGAAGCTCCCCGGGCCCCTCAGACCCTTGGGAAGGGCCTGTGTCTTCCCATCAGCTGCCCGTGGAGCTGAGGGCAGTGCTCTCCTCTGCGAAGGGCTTGTGCTTCAGGTGGGGTGTTTCTTTGCCTCTTTCTATCTGTGCTTCAGGAGGTTTCGCTGATTTGCAATTAAATCTCCTTTCATGTTGGTTTTAATTGCCTTCTCAGTTCCCCATACTACAGAGTAATGCTGAAGAATTCATTTTTAGCTTTTCAATTCATCTCCTCCTCATTTCAGCTGTGTCTGTGCTTTTCTCCTTGCTGTTGTAGTGTGAAATATTCAGGGACAAATGTGAGATTCCCTCATCTGAAAGTCATGTACCACATCTTAGAGCTTGCCATGAGGCACGGGAATGTTCCTGGCTCTACCTGCTTTGAAGAGCAAACAAAGGAAAGCTGCAAGCACTACAGTGTCTGGTCTTGGCAGATGCTTTGGAGACCAGCCCATTTTCATGTAAATTAGGTTGTTGCTATTTATTTTTTTTTCCAGACCCGAGCGATTCCTCGATCACTTTTCCATTTTCATGAAGCAGTTTGTGGATCACATACATGTAAAATGAAAGAGTTAGCAAATGCTGCTTCCCTTTGATGTAGGGTAATCCTGCCTTCTCTGTTCTTAACTGCTCCCTGGAATTTTCCATCTTAGTATGAATATTTCAGTGAAAGGTAACGAAGAAATCCCCTCGCTACTTTGTACCTGTTTAAAGAAAACAGGTAGGTTGTGAAAGCTAAAATGAAAACAAAACTGGTTTGCAGCTGAGTGGTTGTGTAACCCCCAATGTTAAGAGATGAGAGAGGAAAGGGCCAAGGAAGAACATTCAGAGACAAACCCTTCAGGTGTGAAGCAGTGGCGAAGGTTAAACAGTCCCTGCTCAGGGACTCCTGCTCCTGTAACCTTGTGCCATTGTAGCATTCTCTTGTGTTGTAAAAGTGGCTTTAAACACAGACATGCTCCATTTGTCTCCATTTGGAAATGTAACATCAGGATCAAGTGCACCACAACTTGGTTCACTGTTAACATCTTTTCCCAACCTTTTTTCCTTCATGCTGAATGGCGTTTTATGTTCTCGAGATATTAGTCTGGTGGCTTCTTTTTTTTTTTTTTTTTTTTTCCTTAATCCAACCTGTTCCTTGGAGCTGATGTAATTAGCTGATGTAAAATGGCACCAGCCTCAGACTCGGAGATGACAGATGCTTCTTGGATTTGCTTTTCTTTGTGCACATTGTTATAAAGGTCCTAAAGATTAACTTTTTCTTGCCTAAATAGATGCTAGGAATGACTTAGGGGTAGCATAGCTGTTGGCTATTTTATCATTGAATTATACCTTCCTGAAAAGGAAGGTATAATATTATTCCAAATTTTTTCATATCTGTAGAAGTGAATTTGAACAAGAAGTCTTCTCTGTTTCCACTTTTTCAGTCTCATTGGTGGTGTGGTGAGAGAACATCTTCCTACAGGATTTCCCTGGTACATTCAGTTCTCTGGATGTGCTTTGAATTTGTGGTTAAATGAAGAGATGTCCTTCTTTCTTTATGACTGCATTTAACCATTAGGAAAGACAGTAACTGAGTTGGAGAATGCTAGAATGATGTTGTTTACTAAAGGAAACAGCCATCGTAACAGCCACAGGCTTCTCTATCCTTTTGCTGGTTTCAGAGAAATTGGGGAGGAAAAAATACTCTGCAAAATTTCTTGGGCTGAATCCCCACTGTGTTTCCAACGTGTGATGTCAGTGTAGCTCTTGGGGCTGACCCTGGGTTATGAGCAGCACTAAGAGCTCAAAGTAAGGCCCTAATCCAACAAATATTTAGAGCTCTCCTTAGACTTTTATTTGCAAAGTCTTTGCTCTGACATTGTGAGGCACCTGTGAATGTAGCAGACTGCTAGACAGGGAAGTGTTGCTTGGACCTATAATGGCGTGTGGTTGAAAGCCAGAACAGATTGGGAAATCTGAAAATTCAGAGGACCAAAGGAGTGTGTTCTCAGCAGAACTTCTCACAGAATCTTCCACCACTCCCCCACGGTACCAGTTTATTAAAGAGACCTGAAAAAAAAATCCCTAGTTCTTGCCAGCCTGGGTGACTCCCATCAGAGCTATGACAGGTTTATTCCATTTGCAAGTTAGAACAAGTTTCTCCTCTCATTTGAAGGTACATAATTATCAAGATCGTCCTTATTGCTACATCTCTTACCATTGCCTATAATCTTTGGGTATTTGCACTTTCCTGGCACAGTCCTGATTGGTGAAATAAAGCTTGCCTGTGTGATAAGTTTAGTGTAAGAGACTCTTCCCATTAATGCTGGATGCCATGAATCAGAGTGATTAAGTGATTTGTCCAAAGCACAAAGCAGATTTAGTGTTTCTGCATTGAAGTCCTACTAAATCATGAATGTTATCAAATTCGCAATATTACCTAAAAGTACTAAATCCTAATCTCATAAATGTGATCTGTTTCTATTTATATTGGAGGCCTCAAACCTTAACCATTTGTATCTTCCTTTTACAAAAAAGAGGTCCCAGTAACTTGAAATTATGATAGTTTAAATTTTCTTCATGCTGAAAAAGTGTTGTTTGGTATCAGAAAAGCACCTAAAATTTTATGTTTTTCTCAGTTAACCATCCTTGCTTTGGCCAGCTGGGGTAACACACCTCCTGTGTGTCAGTGAATGAGCTGCAGGTGAGAATGCTGGAGAGCTGTTGTGAAAAACTCAGCAGAGATAAAGACAAATGTTCAAGCAAGGGGATGGAGCTTTGGTCCCTGGTGGCCTCAGTTCTGGTCCTTGCCCTTTGCACGTCTGTGTGAATGGCAGGTGAGAGAGAGGCAGATCTTTGAATGTGCCAGAAAGTTGTTCAGGATGATCCTCTGAGCTCTTGGCTTCAAAGTCAGGTCATACCTTGGAGGAGCTGTTCCTGTCAGAGGATCACAGAACTGTCTGGCCCTCAGTGCTGACCCTTGATGATCGAGGCTCTCACCCCTCCTGAATGAGGCTGTTAGAGCTCCTACAGTAGTTCCAGAGGTTATTTGGGGAGCAGAGTCATCTCGACGGTGTGTAGACATGGGGGAGAGAGAAGAGGCTGCTCAGGGAGGTGGAGGTGGCTAATACCATCACGGTTGGAAGGACTTTGCTTGGAGCTTCTGCTGTCAGCTGACTGTGAGATAAGTGTAATTTCTTGCACCACTCCTGCTCTGAAAGTCCCCTGTAGCTGCAGGGGCAGACTGGTATCTCCTTTGCCACAGGGCCTAGTATGATGCAAAGAGATCTCTCTCACCTTTCATGCCTCTGTGCACAGCAGTGCTGCTGGAAGGAGGAAGTAAGAACAAAATGAAACTGCTCCAGCACCTTTAGACCTCCCTGCTCAATCTCTTTGCTTTTCTGGTCATCATAATCCCCTCCTGCTCAACAGAAACTATATTCTCCAGGGAAATTAATCTCCTGTGAATGCTCCTGAGCTTCTGATGGCAAGAGGAATGAGTTCCTTCCCTTTCTAAAATGGCCTCTTCAGTAGATTCACATTTCAATTTGCCTTTATGAAGCTACTTGGTGACAAGTGGTACCATAACCTTCTCTGAGGCTCCCCACCCAAAGCTTTATGCAAATTGTATGTAAACTTACTCTCAACATGAGTGATAACCATGAGATAGGTCATGCTTGAATTCCATTTTGTTCATGGCTGTCCTGGGGCTCACCAGTGCCTAGTGTCCTAGCAGGGGTTCCCTAAGGCGTGCACCAAACCTGGAGCATCCCAAGGGATAGGGAATTTAGGAGCAGTGGTGACTCATGAAACTTACTGGGTTCCAGCTTATGCTCTCCAAGTCTTCCTGCTGCAGCATCAAGCCCTCCCACATGGCAGTGGAGTTGTTCTGCCACATCAGCATCATCATGACTCTGTCCAGAAAGGAGCTGCCTGCACCCACAGGGAAGCAAATCCACAGTAGCTACTCAGTGCAGAAAACTGTATGTGGCTGCTGTTACAGCCAGGCAGAAATGGACTGGCTCCCAAAATAGGATGGTGAGCTGCCTGGGTGTGCAGTGCAGGAGAATATTGCATGCCTCTTCCCTCTGGCGCTGGCCAAGCCCAGCCTGCACCTAGAACTAACACAGCCAGGGCCACAGCTTTCCCAGGGGTGCCAAAGTGTTGAAAACACACACAGACTTGGTCATGTACTATGGACTGACCATATGCTGCTCCCCTTTGCTTGCACATGGTGCCAAATCCCACTTCCTCTGGTGCTCTTTCAGTATTTGCAAGTGAGGTCATGTGTCTGATGGGTCAGGGACAGGGAAGTCTGATCAGAGCCTTTAGCTCTGTGTACATCTGGTGGGGTCTGCTCCCTTTCTGTGGCTCCTCCTGGGCCCTATTCTTGTCTTTCTTTTTTTTTTTCCCCTCCTAAAAGGGAGTTGTACCTACAAACAGTAAGCACCCTTGGGACTGCCTCTGCTTTCTCCAAGATCACCACTTTTTGTGTTGCCATGCTGGAAGTGGGAGACTGGGGTGTCACCCAGACACATGACTTTAGGAATAAAGAATTGTTGGTTGTGATTTATAGCCTGAGCCCTAAATAGGACATGAATCCATGCTTCATTTGCTCCTGGTGGCTTACACTGAGAGATCTGTGCAGGCTACTTCTGTCTTGCTTTTTCTTCCCAACTTTGGTGTAGCTTTCACATCACTGCATATAATTATGCTAGCAAAGAGGGGCTGGAGGGTTTGAAAAGCTGAGGAAGGTTGGCTTTTTCCAGTTCCTGTTAAAGAGGCAGTAACTTCTGCAATGAGTGAGGGAACAGGCAATTCTCCAGTCCCTGTGCAAAGCCAGGGTGTCAGGCCACAGGCAGAAGAAAGAAGCAGCTGTGTCAGCTCCCCAGGTATTTGGGGACCTCTGGTCTGGTGCCACCAAAAAAATCACAGGCATTTCTCATGCACTACCCTGAGAACAACTGGACTGTTTACACCACCATTTTCTGGAATGGGTTTACATGCCATGCATTCAAACTTTAGTTTGCTTTGTCCCAACTTTCCTGTGCAGGCAATCCCTAAGTAACCACGTTGCCCAAAATTACTTGCCCACTTGAATTTGGATAAGTACATGCTTTCCCAGCTGGCTCATTGTTCTGCTGCTAAATATTGCTCAGATATCCTAGCCATGCCAAGCCTGATTTTTATCTGTGGATTCTGCAAGGCAAGCTGTGCAATGCAAATTATTCCGGTGTATTTGCAGGTCTGTGCTGAGGAGGAGATCCCTGGAGCTCGATCCTTCTGTTTCCCAGTGAGTCATTATTGTTATGTAGGTTGTATTGCCCCACCACTTTGAGATATGAAACGTTGGGTTTTGCAGGTCACTTGTCTTTTCTAAAAGAACACAGTGTCACAAAATCTCTGTGTGTGTCTAGCAGGAAACCTGCATTCCAGTGGTGATCACCCTGCTGCTTGTATGCAAACCATTCTTCCAAAATCTCACCCAAAATCTATCTCTAGGCAAAGGCGGTGTCCCTTTGAGGCTTCACGGTGCTCAAGCACTTAAGGAAGGAACTCTGACTGCAGACAGTGGCTGTTAGCATAGCAAAGTCTAAGGACACGCAGGCAGCTTTCTGCAGGCCCTTTTGTCTCAAGCAAGCAGTTTCAACCTTTGCTTTCACTTAATAACGCCAACAACCAAGAAAAGGTGGGGGAATCTTTAAATAATTGTATGTTCATTTGATAAAGTGCACATAAATGACTGCTTGAAATTTTTATTAACTCTTGAAGTTACATTCCAGTTGCTCTGGTTAGATGTCCTTTCTAGACAGAGGAGGCAACTTTACCAGGTGCCTCTATGTGAGAGAGTTTGTGGCTTCTTTACATGGAACAAGGCAAGAATAGGTTAAAAAATCTTCTCCCACATAGTACTCAGCTATCTCTCTGCAGTCAGGCTGGGTGGATTAGCTGCAGTGCCAGGAAAGAATGATGATCCTCCTGCACCCACTTGCCTGTGGGGAGGGCTGACCCAGAAGGGAGCTGTGAGAGAGTAGGGAGTGCTCAGTGAGAGGAGGCACTTCTGCCTTGGGAGCAAATTAGAGCATGTTTGATCACCAGATGGATCTAGGACATCCCCACAAAGCTCAGCTCTGCATGAGAAGTCTTATGGATTAAATGAATGTTTGGATCCGAAGGATCTGAATGCTCATAGCTGCCTCGTGCTTGCTTTGAGTTTACTCTGAGCCAATACACACTGTCACAGTGACATCTAGGCCTGTTTTCTCCCAGGCTTGGGTTTTTGCAAGGAAACCCCCGAGTTTCCTGTTTGCCCCTGCTTCATGCAACCTGCCCTATCCACAGCTGCTGCAGTGGGGAATGATGTGGGCACTTGTCCCTGGTAAGGCCCGGAAGGACATGTGAGGTGTCACAGTAGCAGTGACCTGGCAAGACAATGGACACGGGTTTTGAGTTTGCCACTGATGATCCTCTGCACAGAGAGGGGTTTTCAGACTGTTCTGGAGACCCAAACCAGACAGTTTAGGTGATTTCAGCAGAATGCAGCCCAAGATTTGACTTTAAGTACCTTTCCTTGTATTCACAACTAGTTTTAAAAATATGCAGGCAGTAAACAGCAAAATGTTGCTCACTTTAGCAAATGCAAGAATACAGGCTCTTCTGTTTTCTCTGTTTTCATGCTTTATTTGACAGTGTTTTTTGACTGACTTCCAGCAAGGCAATAGTCAACCTGACTAGTATTTGTCACCTCCTATGAGCTAAATATGATTTGGATTTTATTTACCTCATAGTATTTCTTTAACAAGATGTGTAACTCACTCTCTGATGTGAGGTTTTCCTGGAAAAAAGAACTCCCCACATTGCTGTCCTTACACAAAATAAATAAAACCTTTCTGTTTTCTTGCCACATTTAGATCTATATATATCCCTGGTACACAGAGGAGATATCAGCTTGCCAATTGTCACACTGAGGGAAAATAAATGAATTTACAGTAAAGCCTGGTTATTGTTTTTAAAGACCTATTGAAAGGAGAAGACTGTTCTTAATTTTCTCTCATAATCTCATTTCAAGATGTTTAGCTCATAAAGTTCTGTCAGAACATGAGGCCTGGACTTTTATCTTCACTCTCCAGTTGAAAGCCTGGAGGACACTCTGGTTTTTCACTCCTGGCTGTGGTCACGAGGAGAAGCAGTAGCCAATGCTGTGCAGGATCCTGTGGGCCACTGCCGGACCAATTCCTTGTCCAGAAGTGAAAAGAGCTGTTAATCCTGCCTTGTTTGCTTTGCACACCACACCCCTGCTTATTGCCTACAATCTAAATTACAGAGGCGTCCAAACTTGCTTCCTGTTCCAAACAATAGCCCTGGCTGACACATCCCCTCGTAATGCACGGAGCAAAGTGCTGGAATGGCTGTGGGCTTGATGGGCTGGGGCTGTGGGCACTGGTGAGACCCACAGAAGGGTCACTACCTGCACCCCAGACAGGATGAAGAAAAACTTAGGGGCTGCTGGTAGTGTGCTGTGGAAAGAAATGACCCTATGGAAGATGTTAATTAGAGAAAAGATGTCTGGAAATATGGAGAAAATTTCCTGAAAAGGACAAGTATGAACAAGATCATCAAAGGCTTATGAATTTAGTAGGAATTCCTATAGGGAAGCTAGTTTATAAGTGTCCAGGTATGAGTCATGCTTTTCTCTGTAAGAAAGATATTATTTTGTTGCAGAAAATATTTTCATTCAGTAGTTTTCATTTGAAGGATCATACATGGGATTATAAGATCTAATTTCCTCAGTTTGTTTTACCTCTTCTAGGAAATGTATGCAACAATCAGAGCTGATGTTACTCCTGTTTAACAGCACTATAGGGAAGAGTTGTTCTGCATCGGAGTCCCTCTGCAAACAAAGGATATCTAGAAAACTTCCCAGATATTTCTCAGGACCTGTACTGGATCACAGACAGATGTCATGGAGGATGTAGGTAAAAAACCTGGTATTTACATGTACAAAAAATGTGTTCACAGTGTCAGCTGGCATGGGCACGTTGCTGTCCTCGGAGTACCTGGCTACCAATGCTGAAAACTTATGATTCTGGTATATCATGTGGTCTTGGGGTGTGTAACAGCTCCAAAACAGGAATTATCATCCTCTTGTTTGAAACAGAGGATGTCACAGTGCATGGACATGGACACTGCTGCTTCCCGGTGTTTCCCCTGGTGAGGTACTGCTGGTTCAGTTGTTTACGCTGCAGCTGAACTGGGAGAATAGTGAATAGCGCAGAGAAGGGGTGGTGAGTCAGGCCCATGATTAAGTGCAGGAAAACAAGCTGTGTGTGCAAAGTGATCTGGGTACGGAGCTGGAAAATCCATCCGACCCCTTGTGCTGCTGGTTTGAGGAGACTCGTGTTATGAAAGTGTTCCTGGGCCATTAGTCAGACTTATTTTTCAGGGGATACTGGCGTGTTGGGAAACTTTGCATTTACTTCCATTTTAATGTTCTTTTGTTCTGCATTCTGACTCAGAATAATACCTTTCCCTGTGAGACAGAATTACAGCTGGAACCACAGTACCAGGATACCAGATACCTTAACCTGGTATCTTAGAAATCTGCCTCACTGATAGCAGTTAGAAATCGTTTTGTCTATCTCTACCCCCAGTTTCTCAGGGAATCCTGGACATATCTTGTGAAGGTTCTCCCTGTTTTTATCCTTGCTTTGAGATCAGATGATGTCTGGCTCCATTGCTTTCTGAGCCTTTGGATAATTTATTCTTTCCATTTCTCTTCCAGAATGATCTATATGATCCTCCCCTGGGACATTTTAATGTCTGGAATGAACTCCCCCATCTCATCCAGTGAAGACTGAGGCAGATGATTAACTGTAGCCAAATCTACCCCTGTTTCTCTCTAAATTATCCCTTACTGTCTCCTCCTTCCTTCCCTTGGTTTTAACGAACAACCTCATGAAACATCTGACTTCTTGTTTTTTCTAGGGAAAAATTTTAAACAAAACCACATTCAGACACACAGACATACACACACAAGGCAGACAATGAATGCTCAGAGACAACCAGCAGCATGCTCACAGAGGCAGGCTTATATACAGATACAATGACGTAAATCAACACCCAGAAGCATTTATTAAATTACCCAGATATATACACAGAGGGACAGGCAGATGGGTTAAGGCTGCTTTTTTATTGGTGGATAAATGAAAACATCACTTTAATGCCCACAGGAGAGTATTTTGGAAAAGCAGTGTCAGCAGCACATATTAAAGATGATAATATCTCTTTATTCACTCTTGCAGACTAATTGGCTTGTCCTAGGAAAGGTCAGTTACTGCTGCATAGCAAGTGTGAACCCATACACATTCATAATCAAAAATCAGTGTGAAAAAAGCATAGCAGTCAATCCCAAAATCATCCCTTGTTCCCAGGCAAAGAATGGTTCCTGGAACTTGCATCCCTAAACTCACACTTTTGATTGCTCTGGACAGCCATGTCTTCCTTTTCTCTTGCTCAAAGATATGAGAGTCAAAGGAAGAATTATTCCCAGAAGCCAGCTACACAGCTCTTAATGCTTTAAATACACTTTTCCTTGAATGCCCATCATCCTTAATGTATGGAGCATTAGCTCCCACACCAAATTAAGGAGGCATTTTAACCATAGATGTAAGTTAACTGAAACAACTGCATGAATTAAAGCAAATTAAAACAAATGTCTGTCTTTTCAGGCCTACATGCAGGATTTCTCTTTAAAAACTACTAAGCTAACTATAATTTCCTTAGATGACCTTGAACTATGGGACTCATCTCTATCTTCACTATGGTTACAGTGAGGTGTAAATTATGTACTATGAGGCCTCTAAACATGACAACTCAGCCCCATCATCCCTGCTTATACCTTCCTACCCACTGCCCCAGTCCTGCTAACTTCACCCAACATTTTCTTTGCTTCTTGTTTCACTGTTTAATTCAGATAGTGTTTAGGAGTGTGATGATCTTTGCTCTTGACTGCAGGACAAACAAGAGGCCAAACCCCACCTGCCTGCGCTCACAAACAAGGCCTGGAACACAGAATGCCTTTATTCTCCTGCTGTTGATAATGATAACCCAACCCTGCACCACACTGCCCACGTTGCATCCACTCCCTTTGTTCCCATCACCTGTGTGGCTGTGGTAAACAGATGTAAATTGATATCTGCCTTGGTGCAATTTGCTGATGGAGTTAACCAATCCACAAGATGTTTTGCAGCAACAGCTGTACCATCCCTAATGCTCTCAAGGTCTTACTAGAGGCTCAGGAGCTGGTGCTAGATAGCTGGTGTTTTCCTACAATGTCTCATTCTGCATTTTCATCTTAAAGCTTTCTATAGCATTAGTGAAGAGCTTAATCCAAATGTACTCTTTTCAGCTTAGCTTTTTCATGTTCTGAAAAAATAGCCTTATATACTGGAAGAAATTTATATATCATAGAAAACACCTCCATTTTGCAATGTTGTGATAGCTCAGAAACTCTGATTTTGATGGTCAGCTGCAGCCTTGGGCTCTATTAAAGTTACAGGCATAAATGATTTCTTCTTTTTAATGATTTTTTTTGCTTATGATGTGTGATGCATTTCTTCTTGGTATATGGTACAGTCTGTCCATTACTGACCATCTGTTCTTTTCAGAGAATTCTCTGGATTTGTCATCTTCTTGCTATGTTGCATTTCACCTGGTGACTGTCCTAAGCAAATTACTGTTATTTTCTATTTTCTGTTGCCTTTTGTATTGTAAGGCCTTCAAGGATATTATACTTTCAAGAAATAATCTATGTTCTGCTGATGGGCAGGTAAAAATGACAAGGTATGTAATGACCAAAGTTCCTTTACCTGTATCTGTGAATCTATAACCGTGAAAGATAACCACATTAAATTGATGCACCTCGCTGTCCTTTGTATCTGTTTACTTATACATCTTAGGCCAGGGTCCGTGTTAGATGTATTTACAATGTTCTTAGGACAACAAAGCCTCCAGCACTGGATGATGTGCATTGTCATCAGATGGGAGTACTTTACTTTTTTAAAGTAAAGTATACTTTATAGCCCAGCTCATATTAAGGTAAGGATAGGACTGTAGAAAAGTGAGAGAGTTTCAGCTGCCTTTTGTGTAACATTGTTTTGAAGGGATTGCAACACATGATTTTATAATTTCATTATAAAAACAGTAATTAAGGATGTTTTATCTTCTCTTTCTATGACACCTCTTCACCAGAGAACCTGTGATACTAATCCTGCTAATACTTAATGCTTTTTCCCTATTCTGCTTTTTTTCCTTCCCTTGGTCTTTAAAAAAATAATCCAAGTCTTTCAGCAGTTCATCCACTTCTAATTTCACTTCCCCTTTTGTTGGTTCAGTGAGAGAAGATACGCTTCCCTAATCTGGGGACTAGTTTTTTCTTTCTTAGCTATTCTTCCTCTGTTTTGGGGAAACTTCACCTTATTGTGACAAGCTCAGAGCTCTGCATCATACCCCATACTTCCCTTTGACTTTTTATATTTGGTTGTGTTACAGTGATGTTTTATATGTGCCAAGAGCTAATAGAGCATTTCAAACTGATTAGCACTTGCTGCTTGGAATGACTGGTAGGATGTAATCTATTGATGAAATAGGAAATATTAGCTGGAGGTGAGAACAATAATGCAGACAGTGTAATGGAAATGGTGACTTTTCACTGCATGCTGCCAAATGATATTTTTTTACATATATCCTGATTTAAGCATGAAAGTAAATCAAGATGACAGCCTGATGAGAGCTCACCTTTTCCAGGGCTTTTTTCATGCCTGGGTGTGTGGGTGGCCCTGGAAAAAGGCCATAAAGAAGTTTAGAACTGCTGTAAGTTGGAACGGTGAAGGTGAGGGATACCTTAGCTGTACTATCTGGTTGGGAGAAGCAAAGTGAAAAAAGGAAATTTCAGGCTCTTTCCTCTCTGTATCTTCTGCTTATCTCTTTCCTACTGACTTTAGGTTTTTTTACTGACTTTAGGTTTATTTTAGTTGCCCTTTTATTTCTATTTGTTTAATTCAGATTTAGACCGGATATTGTAAGAGTTGGAACTTCCTCTTTCCACTTAAATTAATCCTTTCACCACAGAAATTCTGTTAATTCTGCTTCATTTCAGATACATTTAACCTACTTTGTATCGTGCTTCATCCCATTAAATCAGATCTGGGAAAAGTCAGACTGGAGTGCTGCTCAGATCAGCAGATGGCAGGCTCCTTCTAGCAATTGGTACCACCAGCTTCATCCTACATCCCCCTACATCAGAGCATCTGATGATGACAGGCAGCAAAAAAATAGTATTTCTGCATCATGCACTCAAGAGTGTGCACTATGTCAGTGAGGAATCAAAGATATATTTGTCCCCAGGGTCTGCACAGCTCGCAATCAGCCCTGTGCTGTAATGTGCATCCACTGGGAAAGCAAGAACCCAGCGACTGAGTAATTTGGAGAAGAGCAGAAATCTGAATGCCAGAGATGTCAGAGAATTGCAGTCTCACAGCAGAGTCTGATTTCCCACTTACTACTCCTCTGTGAGGTGTCTTTCAGAGTTACTGTTAGTCTCAGGAGTGGATAATGAGAAATTTGGGGAAAAGAAAGAGCTCCTTGCAAATTCAGTCTTTATTTTCTGTGCCTGTGATCAATGGTGCCCTAATCAAGGCCTTCCTTTCCTCAGGGGCAGCTACTTCTTGCAGAGTGGGTTCCTTTAATCTTTATCTATTTAGGTTTAAATGTCCCTCACCCCTTTTGGGAAGCAATTCAGTTGCCCAAAGTTTTATGACTTACTGAATCCTCTTAACACCAATCACACTGATTAATTTAAACGCAGATACAAATGCAGGACTTTTAGCATTACTGAGACTGGATCTCTTTGATGTTTTAGGTGTTTGCTTGAATGTGTTGTATTCCCCAGTTTCTCTAAAGAGTGGTTTAAAAGTATTTTTAACAATACAGCATTGTTATGAAAATGAGCTGACTAGTGAGTCTGATAGCAAGAATTTGCTCTGAGTCGACAGTGGCAATTTGCAAGCATTGACTAATGAATTCCATAATCCAGGCAGCACCTCTGTGAATAAGGGAAGAAAGCTCCATTATCTCTAATATGCATCGAGGAGCCAAACATGAGAGGAGCAGCTGCTGTGTAAGAGTCTAAACGGATATTGAATACAATTTGGGAATTCCTGCTCCTTGTTGCTCTGCTTGGAAAAACCGTATGTATCTCACATCTCTGAACAGACAACTCCCAGGGATGTGTTAAGCAGACAAGAGAAGTGGGTGGTTTTTTGTTACAGAAAGCATGATTGTAGTAGGCCCTTACAGCCTCTGTCAAAAAATTTCAGTGAGAGACAATAAAAGGAGATTTATATTTTCTTTCCTCTTCGATTGACTGGGAAAAGAGTTTGCCAAGTCATGTGTTAATGTTGTAACATGTAGACATGTTAACATGTAAAATGAACCAGGAGTAATTAATAGTGTAGTAAGTGATTATTATTTCTTTCTTGTTTTCTCTTTTAAAGCATACAACAAATCCTCCAAAGCCCCTGTGGGCCCTGTGGTCAGCACATCCCTTGTTGAGGCATCTAATTGTCTGTGTCTGGCCCTTGCCATAGCTGCTCTGTTAGTTCCCTCATAGCTTGACAAGTATCCACTGTATGGGTTTACATTCAGACAAGGTGACTTTAGTCTGTATTTTTTTTCCTGCATAGGTTTTGGCACCTCAGGTGTTTTCTCATGGGTATTCCAAGCCCCTCACCACTATGAAACCTGTGCTAGTGGCACTGAGCACTTGACACAAATTGCTGCTTTCTTTTCCTTCACAATATCACATTTCTTTTGTTTTAAGACATGGTTGTAGATGGGTGTTACTATGCTTGAGACGGTATGTCAGGAGACTGCTTCTGTGTTAGCACCCAGAAATGATCTCTACAGAACACCTGATGGAACTGAGTGTAGATCTCCATGAGACCAAATGTTGGAAATGCATAAAAAGTGGGATTTTTCTCTTGAGACTGGAATCCCAGGTATTTGCAAGTGTTTGTGTTAATGCTCTTTCCTGGTTTTACAGACATACAACTGAGCAGATGAATATTCTCAATAATATATGTCACAACTGAATTGGTTTTGGAAAAGAGGGGGAAAAAAGTCTGTTGCTGACCCAGAAGTCTTATCTGCTTTAAACTGGCAGGTTTACTTCCAGTGGGTGTATCCATGGTGGGTATATCCCAGGTTTCCAGGCTACAGTGTCTTTCAGGAAGCGATGCTTCTGTTTACAAAGCCTATTATGAAATGGCAGTGAATAATAAAAAAAGAGCAAGATACAAAGAAGTGCAAATGAAAGGGCAGAGTCCAGGAGTGGGCAGAGTCCACAAGTAGGGTACAGAACTGGCAGGTGTGTCTGAATTGCCCTTCTGTCAATGTCCTCTCTTCTGGAGAAAACAGCTTTACCGCTGCTCACTTCCCTCCCAGCCCCACGTTTTAGTTTTGGTCCAATTGCACTGATATTTCTGCAGAATAGAACAAATCTCTATCTCCTTCCCTCTTCAAATTTGACCTGTACCTAGAAGCCCTGACTTAAAGGAGCCTCTACTTGGTAGTAGTATCAACAATAAAGAATAAACTATTCAATTTTCACTTTCAGAGGCTGTGTTTCTTTTGTAGCACAGAAATGAAGTATTTCATAGAAAACCTCACAAATTCCTGAATTATTCAAAACTTCAAAACTGATATCATGCCCAGAAGCACCTTGTGAGTAGCTAGAGGTATATTTTCACTGATGTGCTTTTTATTGTGAATTATTTGCTCAGTGTTTATTATTTAAATGAATGATTGTCTCATATTCACGATAAATTTCTAGTTAGATTTGTTCATTTGGGGGGAAAAAAAGAAAACATGCAGCAATTCCCCAAACATCACCTTGAAATACTGCCAAGCATGTATACCTGAGATGTCTGTTCTGCTGCCTAGAGCCAGAAGAGGAAGTCTGCAAGAACAAAAAAGCCAGGATTGCAACTGATCCAACTTCTGTTTGCTATAATTGATAGGAGATGTGAAGAGGGGTGTTAATTTTAATGTGTTCAGCCCTGGGTCACACACTGGCTATTTACTGCGGGTTGGGTAGCTAATGTGCATTTTGGTGAGCTGGGCAGCCAGCAGCCTGTTTCAATTTCACTTGTCTAGACAGGGTTTTGGGTTGCCCTGTTCTGGAAGGCAATGTGAGATTTCATGCCTTGATCTTATCGTGCTCTGCTGAGTTTACTTCAGAGAGAAGAACACCTGCAGCCTGAGAGTAGGGATTCAGGGAGAGCTGCAAATGCAGCTGAGGATTTGGACCTCTGTCCTTGACAGGTGTTGCTAGGAGTGGCATTTGCAGTGTCTCAGTGGATTTCAACACTTTGGAATGGTGGATTTCCAGACTCGGATCCTTTCTGGTAACTCATGGGTTGATTGCTGTAGACCAGCCTTGATTTTTTCCTGCCTTCTGTGGAATATAAGTGGAAAACAACTGCTCTAATTTGCCAGGAAATTCACTTAAGGACACCAGACTCTTATATAACGTCCTCCCGTTGTTGAGTAGCTCTCAGAGAGGAAAACTGTAGTAGATTTAAAACAGTGGTTTGAGCAGGTGGCTCATTTACACAAACTTTCACTGGAGTAGTCCCACTTTGGTTTTATTTCTGAGGGAAGTGTAGCTGCAGGTGAGTGTATGAGAATAGTCCTACTATCAGCACAATTATCATCTGTACCAGAACAGTGCCTTGAATCAAACAAGAACAGGTCTCCCTTGTACCAGGCACCCTATGAACTCCTGGAAACAGACAGTTCCTGCAGCGAAAAGTTGCATCTAAACAAAGATGTCCTTTTCTACTCTGGTTTGCAAGTATTTTTTATTATTATTTTTATTACAGTTCCATTCATATTTATAGATATTAGTAGATGTGGGTTTGTTTCAGGGTAAATGTCTGCATCACTCACCCCTTGCAGTATATGGTGTACAAAGCTCTGTGGGAACTGCCTGTAATGTTTACTGCACAATGACCAGTCACTTTGCTTAAGTTCAGGAGGTAAGTGATTACCAGGACTACGAGATACTGACAATTTGAACATCTATAAAAGAGATTTTTGTCTTCCTGTTGGTTATATTATGTATGCCATTAAATGAGTGGCTTTCTTCTAACCTTTGCCAAGTTACATAATTCTGCATCATTTTATCAACTGGTACTTGGGAGTGCTCTGGAAACTTCCTTGCTTTTTATAAATAATTTTGATGCTGACATGCAACAAAAGTATCCCTCAAATTTTCTAGTAATTGATAGGTTAAAAACCCTTCCTTTCTGAAAGTGTTTAGACAGCAATTCTCCTTTAAAATGCAATCCTGTTTCAACAGAACGGCTCTGTAACAACACACGTGATGGACATGCTCACTGTAATTGTGGTCCAGCCGGTCATGTATTGTCTTTGACAGGAGCCACTACAAAAGGTTTTATGGCAAAGGCTCCCAAGCCCTTCCAGTAGCAGCTTGCCTCTCCAACAGATAATCTGTGTGTGACTCGTGATGCAAATAGATCAGATGAAAGAGCTTTTTCTGGGGTGGGCTGGTGATGCTGCCTCCAACTACTGGCACTTCTCTTGGCATGGTGACCTATCTGAGAACTATTGCACGGGGACATGCCCCCAGAAACCAAGTCAGGGCACACAGTCAGCTCACCACAGAGCAGACCCTCTCCTAACCTCCCTCAGTCAGAGGTGAGCTTACACTAAAAGGTTTATACTTTCTCTGAATATGTTGCAAGCACGATCTAAAACAGCCCTGTAAATTCCTTCTAAATTCTGGACCTTGGTAATATGCATTGTGAGGGGTCTCACAGTTCAATGGCATGTGGATGTATTACATAAAATGTATTTTTAAAAAATTGGTCCTAAACTGATTGTGCAAATGAGGAAATTGGAAACAAGATCTGAGTTCTACCGCTGAGAAAAAAAGCAAGTATTGATAGTATGATTTCTCTGGGCATGGCATTCATACTGCACACAACATCCCTCAGCTGTGAAGCGGTTTAGAAGGCTTAGAAGGGAGTCGGTTTTTTCTTTTTTTTTTTTTTTTTTTTTTTAATAAATGATTGTGCTGCTTTGCCGACGATCGGAGGACACTCGACACTCAGCTCAGTGTAGTGGCTTCCAAGGGCTGGTGCACTGGGGAGCACAGCCGTTCCCAGTTTCCCCATAAAGCCAGAGGAAAGGAAATATCACTGCTGAAGTGCCAGCAGCCTGGAACGGGCTTCCTTGGCCATTCTCTGCAGGGGTTGTACAAGAGCGTAACGCTGGAGTGAGGATGCTCAAAACTCAACCTGCGATGATTTGTCACCTACAAGGAGAAGTGGTCACAGCCCCTGCGCCCTGCCCAGGCTCCTGCCAGCGTGAGGGCTGCGGGAAGGGGACACTGACGGGGGACACTGACCGCCCTGTCTCCCCCTTCCCTCAGGATCCACCTGGGGGTTCCCCTCATGGTGGAGGGGCCTGGCGGTGCCCGCACACCTCCAGCCCTGCCCAGCCTCATGCCCCGATGAGTCGCTCTAGGGAAGGTTTAGGTTGGACGTTCGGAGGGATTTCTTCATAGAAAGGGCGATCAGACATCGGAACGGGCTGCCCAGGGAGGTGCTGGAATCACTGTCTCTGGAGCTGTTTAAAGAAAAGACGGGACACGGCACTCGGTGCCGCGGGCTGGTCGACGAGGCGGCGTTCGATCACAGCTCGGACCCGATGATCTCAGAGGTCTTTTCCAGCCCGAGCGATCCCGAGGCTCTGTGAGGGGCGCGGCGCTTCCCGCGCACCTCCCGCGGCCACCGCTGCCCGGAGCGGCTCCGCGGCCATTGACGTCAGGCAGGGCGGCACGTGACGGCGGCGGGGCCAATCGCGGCGCTCGGAGCCGCTCCGGCAGAGGGGCTGTGTCGGCAGCGCCCGCCGCTCCCGCCGCCTCCTCCTCCTGCCGCGGCGGCGGCGCGCGTGGGGACCCGCACACACAGACACGCACACCGAGGCAGGCACGCTCACACACACACACACACTCGCACCCGCTCCCACGGGCGCGCACCCGCACCCACATACATGCACGCGCGCCGCCGCACGCTCCCGCGCACACGCCCCGGGGGGAAGGAAGGAGCCGCGGCCGGACGCCCCGCAGCCCCCGTCGCCGCCGTCAGGAGCCCCCCGCGCCGCCACCACCGCCGGCTTTTGTCCGCCGCCCCCGCGGGAGCCGACCCTCCGCTCGGCCGGCGCCCGCCCGGCAGCATGGACGCGGCGCTGTGACCCGCCGGGGGCGGATTGGGAAGTTTGAATAAGGATTTTATCGCTTCCCTTTCCCCCTTCTCCCCTCGGGGCGGCTCAGTCCCTACCCCCATTTTCCCCGACAGGTTTTGGTTTTTAAATTTTTTTTTTATTTTTTTCTCTTCCGCGTGCAATTTTTATTATTATTATTTTTTTAATCTACCGCGTGGGGTTGGATTTTTTTTTTGTTATAGTTTTTATTTTGAATTTTATTTTGTTTGGTCGTGCCCGTCTCTACCCGCCGTAGAGACCGGTCCCCGCGGGCGGCCGAGCGCCACCCCCGACCCGGCCCGCGGGGCTGCCATGGATCGCACCGGCGGCTCCGGCGGGGGCAGCGACCGCAGGCAGCCCGAGGAGAGCAAGCCGCTGCTGGGCGAGATGTCCGCTCCCGAGGGGAATAAAATGGGTGCCGCGCCGTGCCGGAGAGCCCTGCTCCACTGCAACGGCATGAGGTACAAGCTGCTGCAGGAGGGGGACATCCAGGTGTGTGTCATCCGGCACCCCCGGACGTTTCTCAGCAAGATCCTCACCTCCAAGTTCCTGCGGCGGTGGGAGCCTCACCACTTGACCCTGGCGGACAACAGCGTCGCCTCGGCCACGGTAAGAGCCCGCCCGGGTCCAGCGGCCCCGCCGCGGGGGCGGACGCGGAGCGGCCGCGGGGCATCCGCGGGGCCGGGGGATGCCCGCGCCCGCTGTCCCCGAGCGGCCGGACCTGGCGGGGACCCCCGGGGCCGCCGGTGGGCGAGGGTGGGGATCGGCTCGACTGGGTCCCGGAATGCCGGCGAAAATCCAGAAAGGATTCTTTTTTTTTTTTCCTTGTTCGGAATCCAGTGGATGTTTATTTTTGCAGTTTCGGTGTTGGTTTTTTTATTATTTTCCGAGCAAGGCTACTATTACTGTAATTATTGTTGTTGATTTTTTTTCTTTTTTTTAAAAAAATAATAAAAAAAAAATCCTTCCCTCTCAACATGCTCCGACATACAGTCACCATACTGAGCCCTTTCTATCCGAAACCAAAGTCGGCAGATACCTGCTGGCACCTTGGCGAGTTGGAGGTGAGGGAGGTGGAGGATGCTTTTAATTCGAGAGCGGAGGCTCGGGTTGTGCGCCGACTTTGCTGTGGTTCAGGCCTGCTCTGGGGGCTCTGGTTTGGCGGTCACATAACCTGCCCAGATACAGGCAATGTGATTGGAAAATATGGAGATTCCTTCAGGGTTTTTCTTCCTGCTGGAAAATGATGTAAGAGAAAAATGCGAGGTGGTGATATCAGCGTTACAGAAGATGTACAATAGACGGATATAGTCTTGAAAAATATGATTTATATTTTCATATCCAACTTAAAATTTCATGACCAATATTATTTGAATATTTGTGGAGTCTATAGAGTGATTACACAGATTTTATCTAATAAGCGATTAACAAAACATGTTTTACACTGATCTTTAATCAGTCGGTACTTGCATCCTGCCTTTTTTTGATGTATATGTAAATGTCTCATTTTTCTCAATGGCTTCATTCTGGCCTTCCTATAGGACACTGATACGAGAAAGTGGATTGGCTTTTGTGTAGATTTCTGTTAATGGTGTATTTCAATGGATTTCACCCAGCCTGTGCTGTGCTCGGAGGTTGGGTTTTTTCACACCTTGGTACACAGAAATAGTGTGTGTAAATGTCTCTCCTGCATCATGCTCTGCTCTGAAGTATTCAGAGCAGGTTTTCAGTGAGAGCTACTTTAACCTTCAGGTAGGCCAGCTGCCTGTTCTCACAGAGCTCTTTTTTGTGCCACAATGACATCTCTGCTTGCCGTTCCTACTGGGCTCCCCAGGATGTTTCCAAGGGAATATTTTGTTTCTTTGATAGAACTACTGCCTGAAGGGAGGAGGAAGATTTGGTTGAGCAGTGCTGGAGAAAGCTCCTGAAAGACACAGGCACGAGGAGTTTTTGCAGTTCTTCATTTTGTTAAGATACCATCATTGTAGAGGGGGAGTTGAATATTAGTGGAGATGAGGCATTTTCCTGGCAGTATCCATAGCTGATTATTTCTAAGCCGAGGAGGAGGATACGGGTAGAGAGAGGCATGATCACGCTTCAGATGTTGTTCTCTGCAATGTGGCAATACCAGGCATGAAGTTGTATTTTTACAGGACACGTCAAACTCTGCTCGCTGGCAAAGCTGTCACCAGAGAAACCATCTCTGAAAAGATTTTTGAAGTCCTATGGGGCTGTGCTTTAATTAATGTTGAGGTGTTCTCATTCCTAATTATTTTATGTGTATAAATAGCAAGAAGATACTAAAGCATTGTGCGTAGCATTGCAGGCTCCATTTTGTTGAGCTGTGCTCTTCATTCTTGGTCTTGTGCCTTATAATTTTTTTCCCAGTGCTAACTCACCTTACAAATACCGATGTTCACAGAAATATCTGTGCTTTATTGTTTCAAGTAGTGTCTTTGGTTTCCAGGGGGTAATTAGGGCAGAAGGATAAGATCTGCACGCACTTGTTGCCTAACTGTGTGGGTAGGTTTAGTGGATATCTTTCAGACATTGGTCCTATGTTACCTACATTTTAGTCCTTTTCATTTTGAGCTGGAAAGATGTGATTTAAGCAAAATCCATGACAGTTTAACCTCCACCCCCTACAGAAATGGGGTACAGGCACAATGCCAAAACCTCCTCAAACTGGAGGTAGATATTTGAATGCAACTAATTTGGTTTTCAAGAGCTATAGAAAAATATCCATCCTGTCCTTTGAAAGTGAGCGTTGGGAGCACTCAACAGCTTTGATAACAAGGTCATTTTTACACATGGGGCTTTTGACAGGCAGGATGCTTTATGAGCAGCCAGTAATTAACCTTCACATCATCCCTTTGCAAATCCTCTGGCATGACGAGTTTTGCTGCATTCTATAAAACACGAATAAAATTGAACGGGAAAATAACATCACCTTGTTTTGCATTTGAAAGCAAAAGTTGTAATGATAGCTAAATCCAGATCTGGCAAATTATGTCCCTGAGTACAGAGGATAAGTTATTTGTTGCTTCTAAGCACTTTGTATCCTTTTTATTGTCGCTTGAGACATATATTTGAATTAAATTCTTCTCCCCACAAGCTCTTTCTTACTTGTTTGTCCATGGGCTGCAGTATAGATGTTAGCATTAGATTGTGTATGGATTATTCATCTGTAGTTTATTCCATGAATAGATATGGTATGTGCCCACATATATAAATCTGAATAATGAGACTCTACCTATATTTTTTGAGAGATAACTGGTTTTGTTGTTTATTTAGGAAGCTGCAATTTTTGTGCTGACAAGATAGTTTTTGGTAGCAGAAGTGCTATGCAAGAATGCAATGGAACAACTGTTAGGCCATCTTATTTTAGCCAAATATAGGGAGGAAAAAAATAATGTTCTCTATGAAGTGCATTTTTTGACATTATGACAAATGACTGTTTCAATTAAAATAAGTCCATGTTAACCTAATAATAATAATAATAATAATAAATAATAAGTGTATTCTGAATTGGTACACTCAGTTAACAAATGCAGAAAAGTGTTAATTTGTGGACAGTCCTAAAAATGTAGGTGTTAGGACTTCATCTGATTTATGTGTATTTCCATTGTTAGCGTCATGTTCTTATTTCTCAAAGAGCTGCTGAAATATACCACAGTGTCACCACTGAGTTTCATTCACATCATGTCCAGGGTTTCATTCTGGTTAAGGGTCTTTCAGAGAAAGTGAATACAGATCTGTAGCTTTTTTTCTGTTTTGTTTTGTTACTGTAAATGCTAAAGTCCCAGTAGGAAATTTTGGCACTTAGAAACTTTGTTTGTCAGACAGCAGCTTGCCTGGGGATGAATTTGACTTTCTCCCCCATGGGAGGAATAATGTTTATTCTATAAACACCTACCAAACTCAAATGTAGCACCCTTACTAATTTTTTTTTTTTTCACCAGGGAGATCTGTCCTTGCACAGCTTGAGAGGCAGTGATAATAAAAACAAATACAGAAATAAAGTCCAATTTAATAATTCTTACTTTTTTTTTTTTCCTTTCATGGGAGGGGTGGGGTTGGAAATAACCCTTTCTTCAAGAGAAATGTAAAATTTGATTTTCAGTAGTTTAAACATAGGTGTCACGACTCTTCTGTGTCTTTAATATCCTTCTGCACTGTCTCTTTCATGTCTTTGCCCTGCTTTTCTCTTTCATTCTTTCTCTTGCACCAGTGGGGAGTAGATGTTGAGGTCAATGAGTTTTAAAGTCCTGGGTTGCAGGGAAGACTTGTGATACATATGTATGTGCAGCAGACAAGGAAAGAATAAATAAGTGATTCATTGTCTCTGGCTAGGGATGACCTCTCTAATTCTCATCTGGGAAGATAAGGCTTTATTGAAACCCTGAAGTTACTCATTAATTTCCCTCAAGGAGGTGGAAACTTTGGCTTTTCGTGCTCGTTTCACATTTCTTGGTTTTGCCTTGGCAGGTGGGTTGGGTGTAAAGTAAATGTTTTGTTCAAAGCTGGTGACAATCCTGAAAAGCCTTGAGTTTCTTTTAAACATTTTTCTGTCCAGACATGATGTGTAGAACAATAGTTTATTGACAGGCTGGCTAATCGTAAATGCATTTGAAACAAGAATGTAAGTGGATTAGGGAACTGCATTTGTGTTTTCTTCTAGAGACAAGAACATACCAAATTAATATTAAATGAGGCAGGGCAGGATGATCTGTTTCCAGCAAGAGAAGTGAAGTAGAAAATTGTCTTCTAATTGTTTTTTAAAATTCAACAATTCTGCTACTACATGTGTTTCAGCATGCTATTACATATCTTTCCTTCCTTATTTTGGTGAAGATAGGACAAAAATTCCTATCAAACTGGACTCATTGTTTACTTTAGCACAGATTCCCAATAGTTAGAATAACACACTTTTTAAAATTAAATTTCCCTTTAAAAACAATTAGCTCAAGTGGGAAGTATTATGCAGAGTTCAAAAGTTTCAAAACAATCTTACAAGAAAAAAATTATAAGGCTTTCCTGAAAAGGAATATTGTAATATTATCCAGATTGCAAGTAGAATTAATATGAATTTCTGCTACTAATAAACAGTCTGTTCAGTAAACCGAGTGCTCTCTTTAAGTCCTGCACTGTTGATGAGGCTCTATGAATGTGACTTTAAACTAGATTGGTGTTTCTGCCATCTCTACATGTATAAATAAATATGAACACATAAATAACAAAGCAATTTAAGATAATTTTTTTATTTGTTATAATAATGGAAGGATAAATTACTATTTATATTTAATGTTTCTCATGGTTTACTGTTGCAGATGATGGTTTTCATTTGATGAGAAGTGGTACCTGTAGGTTTTGGGTGTACATATATATGCATCAGAAAGGGCGCTGCATCTCATAATTTGCATAAAAGCCATGACAATTTAGAATTCTCTGCAAATTGAGAACAAATTGCTCCATGTTAGCTGTACTGATGAAATTGAGATTCTCTTTCACAAGTGAAGGTAGGCATGTGCCTACATTAACAAACCTCAATTTTTTCTGAAGACTTGCTGAGTTAATGGAATATTGCTCTGCTGTGACAAACTAACTTTGTTGCTATATTAGTTTGTAGTTTGACATGAGAAAACCTAAACCGATATTTTTTAAAGTTGTTTAATGCCTGTCAAACATACCTTTGCATATATAGTTCCTGCAGTGGTTAAAAAACATATTTATAAGTCAGTAGTGTTAAGGTATGTGTTTATATGTCACAGAGCCTATATAAAATATGAAAACAGAAGCCATATTCATTGACAGAGTGAGAGCTCTCAAGACTATTAGTGTTAACACCCAGCCAGTAAATTTTACATGTTCAGGAACATAAATAAAAAGGATACTCAGAAATATTTGTGCCTCATTTTTCGTTTTGGCTGGGGAGTAAAGATGTGGTGCTAGTAACTATGTGGTGGTAATAGTCCCCATGGGAGAGGCTGTAAATTGCCTCTGGTCCTCAATGGGACCTGATCCTGCATCAGAGCCAGGCTTGGAAGAACTCAGCATCCCTCACAGGGCTGGGCCTTTGTGGAGCTCTGAGATAGTACTTTCTGTTTGTTTTTTTTTTGCAGTGGACCATTATAACTGTGATTATAATAGTGATGAGAAGAGTCTGATAGATCCTCCAAGGTGGGATGTAGCCCTTCTAGGAAAGGATGTGCTGTCCAGAGAAGTTGTGACTGCCCAATCCCTGGAAGTGCTGAAGACCAGGTTGGACAGGGTTTGGAGAAACCTGGGATAGTGGAGGGTGTCAGGGCGTAGAACAAAAGGATCAGTAAAGGTCCCTTCCAACCCAAACCACTTTACAATTCTGTGAAACTCAACAAGAATGTTTGGTTTTTCAGGGGTGAGAGACTACGCTGAGAGTTCCATCTGCATCGGTGTTCCAGTGTAAAAGGTTAGGTTTGCTTTGTAAGCAGCTGTGGGAGAACTGAGGCTGAAGCCTTGGTCCCATCAGAATCATTCACAGAATTGTGTGCACTGAGGGGCCTTTTTGGAGGAAAAAGGTGGTAGGTTTAGTACAAAGAAAAGAGTGATTTTTTTGGAACTGTTCAATTTATTGCTTATAATTTCTTGGTACTTTTGAAGTTCCTAGGTAACAGATGAGTTTAATACAATACAATTTCCTTCTATGTTAATAAGCATGGCTAACCTAATAGGGTTTTACTCATCTCCTCATATAGGATTTATAAGAGACCTACCTCAAACAGTTCAAACCTTTTGGAGTCTTTAGAAGTAATTAGACTGTGGGTTGCATAGGTAGATTGTGGCTTGTTTATTGGTGTTTTGAGCAGTGCTAGTTGCATCAGTTTTGCTCTGTGTGTTCATGGATAACATGATTCCACAAACAGCCAGGTGTTTGAAGATGATTGATACTTCAGCACATATAATCCATTCAGAGAGCTTGTGCATCTATGTGCACTCAGTAAAATAACTTTTTTTTGCACCATCTGCCGATGCAGTGTCATTGCCAGCAGCACTGGCTGAGTCAGCCCTGGCCTGTGCCATTCATTTCTGCATCTGTGCCATACCCTGTCAATCCATCTTTTGTAAGCGCTTAACAGTTTGCAGGGTCAGGTTGAGAAAAATCTCTGTGAGCTGGCTGGGGAACACTCCCTCTGTTTGAACCTTTTGCAGATTTGTTGTCTGTCTTTTAACTGGATCAGGGAGCTGATGTGTTTCAGTGCATAGTCCGCCAGACTGTTGAGGAAGGAGAGAGCGGGAAACATGGTAGGCTGGAATTGGTGCCAAAAAAAATGTATTATTAAATCATTGCGTAAAATTTTCCTGTTTTGCACAATATTTAAGAATGCAGGGACAACACCAGGAAAAGGAAAAGACAATTGAAAAGCATACATTATAACTGATCACGTCAGTGGTGAGTGAAGTTTTAGCTCTTGTGGTTGTGGAGGAAAACATGAAAAAGTCAGAACCAGATGCTAGGTTAAAAGGTCTTTACTTCATAGGCTTAAAAATCAGGAGGATTTAACAATACACTGTAGGTTTTGGAAGAAGGGACTCATGTTCTAGGATTTGTGGACATTTGTTGTTACCAGAGCTGCCATTTCCCAGTACTTAAAGTGATTTGTTGACTTTGCCCTTTGGGCTGTCCCATGACTGATGGGACAGGGCCAGTAGAGTGGGAAATGCAAGCAGGTAACCTGCCGGGTCACAGACTGTGGTGTCCAGGGCATGAGGGTATGGTGAAGCCTATGTTCTTCTACTTTAATCTGAGTTTTTATAAGCTTTTAAAAAATATTAAGTATTTTTTCTTTTTTGAGAAGCTTAACAAAAAGGCGTGTTTTTTCTGGATTTGAGTCTTTCTGCTAGATGTGTGCCATTACTAACTGAGCTCAAGAAACTCGTCAAGTTGCAATTACTTAAATCTGAACTGGAAGTACACTCAGTCATGTACATTCTTGGTCTCGCTCTGTTGAAATCAGGAGGGTAATTTGAGGAGAGGGATTACCATTCATTGCCTGTAACGTGAATGGCAGGATGTGCCGTTCAGAAAGCCAGGAAGGTTCAGCGAGGGATCACCGTGCAGCTCGTAGTTGGCTGCTGGCTGGGGGACATGGCTGATTCTACTCTTAGCCTTGTACAGCTCTCAGAGCCCTGTTTTCTCCCTCTGCTTGGCAGATCTCGAGGTGCCAAGTGGCTCTTCCATGAGTGAAAGCGTTGCTGGAAAATTCCCTGTTAGGCAGAACTGGTGTGGAAGCTGTTGCTCTTTCACCTGTTTTATGCCAACATTTGGACAACGTTGTCCTGGAAAGTGACTTTGTGACATTCATCTGTGGGGCAGACCTCACTCAGAATCCTCCAGCCATCACTGCTGCTCTGTGGGGCATGTGCCAGCTGTGGCCTGTCTCCCTTCAGACAATAGAGTTTTATTAAGAAAAAAATGCTGCTTGCTGCAAGTAGCTCTCTTTTCCCCCATTTGGTCTTGAAATTTGCTGAAATGCTGCTGTGGTATGTGATTGTGGCTGAAGTTTGTAGGAGGGTGGATCCTCTGCGGGGCAGCTGCTCCCAATTCCTTGAAGGCATAGGAAGGTGGTGCTGCTGCTTCTGCAGTCACCTTGCTTGATATTTGCACCTGTGGCCATTTTCACCTCTGAGGCCGTGGCAAAGAGAGGTTTAAAATGGAGTGAGGCTCTGCTGGGCCCTTGGAGCACCTCTCTCCCTTGTCTGCTCAAAATATCAGCTTGTTTTGGGGGTAAGAGCTCTTGCATTTTCCAAAGTATGCTGCAGCTTCCCTAAAGTTCTTTTTCCTATGACTGAGGGATTGCATGATTTTCTCATTGGGTGAAAAATTTAAAAGGAATAATTGCTTTCATTGATTAAAAGAGTAGTTACCAGGACTTCAAAAAAGATGACTAAAAAATGGATATTCAGTGCTTTTAAAACTCTACATTACTAGTTTCTTGATATTAAGAATAGCAATATTGAATGCTTGGCACTGTCACTAAAGAACTTTTCCCTTTTGGATTTCTAGTGCTTAAAGAAAGGCTAAATAAAATTAAATGTTTTTCTCCTTTTGAAAAATTTAAATCTCAAACCTTATTAGCACACAGAGATGGATTTAGGTTTTGTAAGATTTTGTTTTCAAAGATGCCACATGTGGTACACTAAGTGTTGCCTGAAGAAAGCTGAGATTAAGCTAAATCAGAGGGTTTTGTTGAGAACAGAATTGTTATTGTATTCTCAAATACAATTATTTTACATTTATATTTTGCATAATGTTTTTCTGAGACCTAAAGAGAAACTGTACTAGCAGATGAGAATCAGAAATAGTATTTTTTTCTTAGAAATGAGTTGTGCATATTTTAAAGTATGTGAATGTCTATGCGTATTTTATGGATGAGATTTCTGATGATGTAAACCTAAAGGTAAAGCAAGAATTCTGTGAACAAAAATTGGCCTAATTTTTTATTTATGTGTGGTCAATTAACATCAACTGAGCAACACTAGGTAATTACAGTGAGACAGTTGCGACAATTTTTAAAACAACACATTTTTTTTTTCCCACTGAATCTCCTAAAGATACCCCATGGTGTGTTCCCCACAGTACGTTTCAAACAATACTGAGCAGGTATTTCTCAATGGTGAAACTGTGATATTGCTTTTTTTTTTTTTTTCCCTTCCCAGTCTTTGTCTATTTTGGCTATTTGAATATAAGTGTCTGGGATTGGCAGGTGCCTCATACCCTGGCTGGTTCCTGCTGTAGTGGGGTTCTGCTGTACCACAAAAGTTTCTTGTTTGCTATTGTAATAAAGTGAGTGTGTATTGTGTATTGCAAGCAGGCTGTTTTTGCTGTCTAGAATAAAACTGAATGACTTTGCTATCCATTTCCAGGGATGGGTATTACTAATAGACTGCTTTTTTAAAAAAAAAAATAAATTTTGAAACTTGCCAAGTGGATTCCAACTTTTTAATCAAAATACTAAAGGTGTGTAGGTTTCTTCCATAAATATGAATGTCTGTTTGTCTTGGTTGGAAAAGATGGGTGTTTGCTAAGGAAGGTAGGAGCTTCCCTTGAAATGGAAAATGTAAACCCCTCTCCCTCTGAATTATAATTTTGAAATTAAGGAGCTCTCAGGCAAAGATATGGGAGTAGGAATAACAGTTCTTTACTAGTATGTATAAGTAAAAAAAACCCCAAACCTACAACTTAAAAATTTAATAAAATAAAATGCAGTAGTACAAAAAACACTGACAGAGTCAGAATACAACTTGACACCCTGTTGGTCAGGGTGTTGGTAGCAGTCTGATTAAGTGGTGGCTGCAGTCTTCCTGGAGTGAGAGATGTGGTTCTGTTGAATCAGTGCTCCTGTAAAAGGGTGTGGTTTTCCTCTGAAGGTCCAGTGGTGGTATAGAACAGTCTGGTCTTCCTCTGGGAATCCAGTAGAGAAAGGCTGACTGTGGTGTTCTGAGTGTCAGATTATGTTCAGGTAGGAATGTTTGGCTCCTCCTCCTGGGTGGAGTATCTCACAATGGAGTGATGTAATTTTATCAGTCATGCAGTGAGACTCGATGGCCCATTAACAGAAGATATCCCCCTGGAGGGAGGATGGGTTATGTAAGAGGTAAAGAACACTGCCACATACTTTTGGTTACATCTTGCATTGCAACCTAAGACACTGTTTCAGCAGTGAACAAAAAAGAAAAGGGATTATTTTTGGCCTTTAAAGGAGGGAAAAGATGATTATTGAATGACAGTATAATATCTTCATTCTAGTAATCCTTGGGTTTCAATTTCACTGTGCTTTAACCATTTCCAAATGCTTTATGATCAGTATTTTTGTATGTGTCACATCAATGTAGATCAGGCATCTTTGCCACTGTTGGTTCATGCTTAGTTTGCAGTTCCTTCTTAGTTGATGTGTGCATCTGTTGTTCACTCTGGAGGGCCTAAGGTTGAACACCAAGGATCAGTTGTGCCTTGCCCTGATGCTCCTGATAAATCACTGATGGGAGCTGGAGCAGAAATTATTTTCCTTTGCTTTGTCTGCTAGGCTGCATCTTCCCTCCTGGTTTTGATGGCTATTCATTTTCTTAATGGTTGTAAATGTCATTAAAAATCAGTGGAAGCGTGGGAGAGTGACTGACAGCTGAACGTGGCCCAGAGTGTCGTGCTCTTCTTACTACCCTTCAATCTTCCTGCAAAGAAAATATCTGCCGGGAAGCCAGGTGCCAATCAGTTCAAGTCTTTGCTTTCTGCAGTGTGTGTGCTTTGTGTATTCTCCTAATAGTCACTTCTGACAACCTACCACTTTGCTCTTGCTTCAGAGGCTGTTAAGACTGAATTCAGAAATAAAGCGTAAGTCAGGGAAACCTTGACTGCACTGAAATTTTCAGGATGAGCTTGCAAAATCATCAGAGAAGCAGGGTGTTTAGATTATTTTTTGTGAAAAGATTGGCAGTTCTCTCTCCCTTCTCAAACCTTGGATTTACTATAAACTTCTTCATGTTGAGGTAATAAATTTAGGAATCCCTTGAGAAGAATATGATTGCAGAGGCATCTTAAAACACCATGTTTCTCTCTGGTACAATGTAAGCTGTAAGAAGGTAGGAAACTGAAAGTAGAACTTTATGTGGACTCTTAAATAGAGGATCTGTGAGCCAGTGGTGTAAGATAATGCAGTTCTGCAGGTCTTTTTTCTTGTGGCCATGCAGTTATTGTCACTGGGGATCTGAGTGTTGCATTGTTTCTGGCAGCTTGAAGGGGTGGTTGCACCAGGAGAGATTTCTTTGCCTTGGCTGTTGACACCAGGCAGGGCACTGGATGTCAGTGATGGAGAGTTGTGAGCCTTGAATGCTCTGGCTCCACAGTGCTCTGATGGTTGCTGTGGTGTTCTGTCATCTGAGCAGTTTGCTTGGTATCTTGCCTTTGAGAAGGAAGGTGGGAGGAGGGGAACGAAACTGTGGAAGGCCCAGTGATTCTTGAAGAACATCATTTACTTTTGCAGCAGAGATTTCCATCTCCTTCGCTGGACTGTGTTGAATGAGATTCATCTGTGTCCTTGTCTTTCTGCTCAGCAGTGGAATACCTGTAGTTTGAATGCCTGTTGATTCCTCGTGGAAGATTAATCATGTTCAATGAAGCAGTTGTGTTCCTTATCCACAGGAACGTAGAACAGAGACATTTATTTGGCTGTCTGGAGGAAGAGAAAGCAATGCCATGTCACAGATGTTGTTCAGTCGTTGTTTAAACCAGAAGAAAATCTATGCAATTGCTGTAAACTACTGCCTTTAGTAAATAGGTTATAGTAGCACAATTATTGAATTGGAAAAGGAACTTCAGCTTATTCTTTCAGTACAGGAACACTGGTAATTCTTCAGATATTCCTTACTAAAGGACTGTCCGCTCCAGCTGTGTAATAAGGGCTTGAAGCAGTATTCCCTATCATGTTTGTTATGAAATGCAGCCCCTATATGGAAGTGAAGAGTGCTGATGAAAGATATTATGAATTAGTTTAGTATTTCTTTCTACTCTTCGTGGTTTGTTCAGATCCTCCAGATTTTTTCTTCCTTCTGTTTTTGGGGTTTTTTTGTCAATGCTATTGTGGTGACTTTTGAGGAAAGATTTTTAATTTTTAACTAAAAAGTAGCCTGACATCCAGAGCCATGGAGCAGGCTCTTCCTCTCCCAGAGGAGCAGATGGTTTGAGTTGTGTCTTGGCACTGAAAATCCCATCTACTTTGCAATCAAATAATGTGGACATTAAAGCAAACGTAAAACTTGTGTTGCCACAGAACTTTGTTACTGAAGGTGAAAGTAGGGACATGGTCAACATGCCTTGTCTGACTGAAAACACATTTCCTAAGGTTGGATAATTCATCTTTTGTGATTGCTGTGAATGAAACAGGAAATAAAACAGGAAAAGCTTGAAATTAAATGAAATGTGCAGGGCTGGACATGGGCTCTGGTATTAAATATTGACATACTCCTTCCAGGTAACCACTTTACCTTTGCAGCCCAGCATTTGCCCTGAAGATTGCAATGTCATCTTTCTGTGGTGTTGATGGTGAAAAATTTGTTGACACCAAGAAATATTTCTAGTGGCTTCTTTCCTAACACTAAGGTACGCTACTTTTGGTGCTATGTCACTGCCTCCCTTGAAATTATTCTCCTGATTTATTGTCAGTTATTTCAGATGTCCCTGGTGGCTTGGGTTGACTAAATGTACTTTATGGTGAAATAATATAATCTGTTGTGGGAGTTGACTGTGTATCAGGCTGCTCCCTTAGACATCACGAGAAAGCACTGAGCCCTCAGTGGTGTTTACCCAAATACAGGAGCAGGTTGTAACTGCACCTCTCTTGCTCTGTGCCTGTGGATTGGAGTGTAGGTTGGTCAGTTTTAAACCTGGGATGAGTTGGGATTGAGGCAGCGCTGTCTGCATGATCAATGTATTGTGTGTTTGTGGTGCTATAGCATAGCCTGAGTGGGCTTGATGGAGGAAGAGAAAGAAAGGAGGTGATGAGAGGAAGGAATTAAAGCAGCTTCAGGCTAGAGGTCGGATGGATCTGTGTGCTCCAGCTGAAAAGGGAAGTCTCAGAGTCTGTGATTGCTTGTGACTGGAACGTTTTGACTCATCTCGAAGGGATGTTGTCTACAGTGCAGCTTCTACACATGGGGCAGTGATAGCCCCCAGTGTGTGAGGCCTGTGCTGTTGTACCTGTCCTTTTGAGCACAGTTAAAAAATGAAGGGAATGTTTGTGTTTGGTGGGTTATGTGTTTCCTAATGCCTCTTCATTTATCATAGCCGCTTTAATTGAGATAAAGATGTAGTGCTGTGTAACATTATCTAGGTTTAACGTCAAGGGTTTGGGAGGTTGTGTCTCTACTTGTCAGATTTTCTTAGCAGAAATAAGAACAAACTTACCCTGTGCATCTTCGTGCCTGTACAGTCTGTACCTGGAGATCTTCTGAGTTGCTGTCTTGAGACCTTTGTGTCTGATCTAAGGCTCTTGCTGTGCTCAGATTTCATGTTACCCATTTTTTTATTTTGGAATTGTAAGAAAAACGTGTACAAACAATGCTCTGCTGTTTCCAAACACTGTGAAGTTTCCCCCTTTGCTTCCTGTTTTTGTAGTGTGTTTGTGAAAAGACCTTGTCTGCTTTGCACTGGAGTCAGGCTTAATGTAAATGCATTCTGCATCAGCTATAGTGTGTTCCAGCGTGCAGGGACCCGAGCTGCTCTTCAGCAAGCGTCATTACTCTTTATTTATGGTAAGACTAGATTAAAAAAGACTGGTGCATGTAAAAGTGAAAGCAGAGGCAGTGTTAAATTGTGCAGTCATGAGCTTATTTCCCTTCCCCCCAGTATGCAAGCCAGTTAGTAACCTAGTGATCTATACATGAGGCTTTAATTGGATATATGCCCAGAGTGCAGATTAATATGGAAAAGCTATAAAGGCATGGGTTCACAAACTTTATTTGACCACATGAGGACTGTCTGTGTGATCTCATGTGGAATGTGTGAGGGATTCTCAAAACAAAGAAATACCTTCATGTATTTGGGCAGATCCGTGTGTAAACCACGGGATACAGAGGTGATGTCTCTGCATTCACGTCAATAGACTGCTCACTAAATAGGCCTTCTTCAGCCTTAGGTGGGGCTTAGCTGCATCTCTGGCCTCTGTGTAATTTACTTGTTTTCTTTAATTTTAGTTTTGATAATTGCTGGAGGTTTTTCTTTACTACTGGATATAATCTTGGCTGCCTTTGGAGATAAGGGGGGGTGTGAATCTCTCTGTAGTGGAATAAAAACAGGCAGATGTCTGACTGCAGCTGGCTAGAGATAAATCATTTCATATAAACTTGCCTGGAGAACATAATCTAATTCTTCTACAAACCTGCACTCCAGAGGGACGGGAGAACCCCCATTAGTCAATGACACCCTCCTAGTCTAAAATTCCAGTGGTTCTAGTTTGCAAATCACATGAAACACAGACTATTAGCTGTATTCAGTAAAGGCTTTCTCAATTTTGAAAACACTTTTAACACAGATTTTATGTCTCTTCTGGCGATTTTTTATTTTTAATTAAAATTGCAGCATTCCTAAATGTGTAAAACCAGCCATAGTCGTGTCCCTATATTCTCCAAGCTAGTTTAATATCGGTAAAATATCTTTTAAATTGGCATGGTGTTGCAATAAAGAGTTCTGTGGCTTGGGAGAGCCTTGCTGCAGATGAAGCTGATCTTTGTGACCCATGGAGAGCAGTAAGGCATTCCACCTATCTCAGAAGTCTGTTTTTCTTCTTCATCCTTTTCTGCATGGTTGTTTGGCACATTATTCTGTTGCTCCATGAAGGTGGAGGGATGGAAATGTTGACTCCTGTAACACAAGCCCTAATCAACACAAAGACGGGGAGCTGATGGTAAATGTACTTGCATAGTTTCAGAAAATAAGGTAACCTTAATTAAAGTTCTGTGCAAGTAGTTTTGGTGTTTGATTCCAGCCATTTGCCTGACAAAGGCAGGGAATAGTCCTTAGCTCTCTGCCTGCAGCAAGAGTATGGGAATTGAAGTGACTCATTCTCAGGGACACAGCAATGGGAATGCTGTGGTTGCAGATAATTCCCTGGAAGTCTCCGTTGTGCAGAATGCATTAATTGAAGAGATTCATGAGCTGCTTAATGTCACATCACTTCATTTCCTCATCAGGGAACTGGAAGTCTCATCTGTGTAGGAAAAAAACCAGGATCTCTCTGGTTGCAAGTGAATCTTGACCTTTTGTAGAAAGAGGTTGCGTGTACTGTCCATCATATTTGCCCTGTATTAAACCTGTTGCTGTGTAGCTTGAATTTTTACTAGCCCTATTATCTATTAGCTGTGGGGACAAAGTCAGCTGTGTAAAGATGTGCATTTCTGAGTGCCCAGAAATGTGAGCAGTGGAGACGGGGAGGGTTTGCTGTTTGCTGCTGGGTCCTTCAGTGCAGTGCAGCAGAAGGATGGGTGTTTCCTGTTTGTACCTGATCACCATCTGCAACCATTGCACTGGCCACAACAGTAGAAGCATATCTTTATATTCAGGAGAGAGGATGTGGCATAGGATACCCCTGCAGAGACCTGGAAACACAACAATACTGTGTGACCTGTTCCGGAATGGATGGGTGCTTGTCTCCTGCAGACAGTAATGTGCTCTTAGTGGGTAGATCTGATGCCATGTGTAGGCAGCAGAACATAAACACTGCAGCCCACCATTGGCAGATTTAAACTGGAGAAGAGAATGTGCTACACTTAAGGAAATCAGTCTTGCTTTGTGTGATATCATGGTTTTTAGAATCAAACGTACCCTGATTCTGGTTCTAAGTGCCTGCTTTTCTGACTCTTTTTTTGCCCACTGCAGGCTTAGGTGGGAGCTAGTACAGAGTGGGTCCTGTGACATTTGCCATAGTTTATCACATGACCTCTTAGGCAGTACTTCACACTGAGTTTTTATTAGTTTTATGAAATGGCAAACATTGCACAGAAAAATACAGTTGACCACTTTAATAGCTACTTGTTAAAAAAAAAAAGATGCACTTTTCTTTTGACTAGAAATTAGCCAAAATCAACAGTCCTGCATCGTGACTGAATTTTTGAGTGTAAAGGTTGTATCTTACATCTTCTGATTTGATTGTTGGCCAAGCAGAGCTGGTCAGTGAAAGGAAATGCTCCTTCCTGTGGCTTTATGTGCTATTGCTGCCTAGAGTTTTGGTAGTATTGGTGAGACTTTAGTGCTGGACTTAGACACTTTCTGTCTTTCTACCATCTAATTCCACCAGGAGGTCACAGTGGTTTCAGTTGCGTGACTTGAGCTCACACCTATCACAAGAGCCATAACACAATAGCTGTGCTCTTCATCTGTGGCAGGCTGGTTAAGAAATAAGAATTACCTTTTATATCCACTGATAACTGAGTTTTCCTTCATCTATGCCTTTGGGAACATTTCAGTACTTTGCCTGGCAGTGTATCACTGCTCTGAGTTGTGTGTGGAAAAATGTCTGAAGCAAATTAAACAAGATGACTTGTGAGTAAAAGATCAAGTCAAAACACTGTAGAGATGAAAATCAATGAGTTGATGAGTGCAGTCTATCTGTGACTGGGAAACCTTTAATGATGTCAGAAGAAAGAATTGACCATAGTAGACGAAGTTGCACTTGAGGTTTCCATGACAAAAAATAAAATAAAAAAAACAGTCCCTTTTTCCTGTGATTTATTATTTCTGTGATCACATGGCTTGAGGTGTTGCAAACACATGGGGGTCTTAGCCACAAAATGTTGCCTATCTCAACAAAGTCCAGCTTGAAACTGAGTCTCAGAAAATTAAGGTGGAGAGAAGGAGAGAAAAAAAAAGAAATAATTTTTTTGGCATTGTATTTGTGGCTTGGCACGTCTAGATCCTGGGAGTCCGTTCCATTGTTTTTACTCATAGCATCTTTCTCTCTTGTTGGGAATCACTAAGAGTGATTTGGCATCTGTGCCATACTAGTAAAAGCAATCCTAACTACTTATAATTAATGGCTTGTATAAGCTGCCAGTGAGTGATTTGAGGGGATGGTATAACAACCATAAGGACAATACGAATTCTGCATTGACTGGCAGCGTATGTCAGAGAATGGGTTGCTTTGTTTTTCTGATACTGAATTAATTTAGTGTGTGGACTTCTAAATAAGTAGTGCTTTAAGAAAGTGTATCAGTTGCTTGAGCTGAAGCCTGTGTCTAGGATGGCTTAGTGTAAAAGCAAAAAGCTATATGGAAATCCAGCAAGTGAAAAGAGCATATTTTCAAATGGTGAAGCCTGTTCTTCTAGAAGTGAAAATTATACTTCTAGTTTTTCTTATCAAGAGTTAACCCACAACAAGATATTTAAACAAAACAAGCTACTTGGACTCATTATTAGAGAGATGATTTTTTTGGGGTAAACACTTCTTCAGGCTTTTAGGTCCCTCTTTGAACTGTGTCTTTAAAATGTATATGTATGTCTAGTTCAGTTGAGAACTGATATGAGAGCGCTTCCTTTGCTTTGAACATTCCTAGTCTTTATTCCTTATTCTTTGAGCATTCCTCCTCACATGGAAATCTTACAAAATGCTGTTCTTTCTCTATAGAAAGAGGGCCAGTATAGAGGGTTGGTGTTCTGGACAGTATATCCAAAATAGCTATAGATGCTAGAGGAAAAGAAAGCAAGCAGCCTCAGGAACAATAGGATTTAAAAAGCTTTGTGCCAAGATGGTTTTTTTGGTTGGTTGTTTTTTTTTGTTTTTTCTTTTGGTTGTCATAGAAATGTGCCAGCCCATGTCTCTCACAGATGAGCTCACCAAATGAATGGCTGTGCAGGATGAGTCTGGTTTCAATGAAGATGTTTATACTTGAGGAACACAGATGGACTTAAACCACAGCCCAGAATCTAAACACCCCTGAGCTCCTGGGGGAGGGGAGTGATAGGAAATGAAATCTGGATTTTATAGCTCAGGCCTGCATCTGTCCTTCTTGATTTGGCTTTATGAGTTATTATGGGGAAGTAGGAGAGGAATATTATCTGCAGTAAAAAGGGATTGTTTGTTGTTGGATGATGGGGGAAGATGCTTTTGTATTTGGCCCAACTCCATTGGGTTGGCCGGACTTTTCTGTCTTGATATCTTGCATGACCATCACAGCTGAGGTTAATTGGTAGCAGAGATGTTACTCTAAAGTACAGTCCTTAGGAGGTATTTTTTTCTGTTGTTTCTGTACTCCTGTACTTTCTGTACTCCTGTACTCTGTCTTTTGAAATAAAATATTTTGAATGAGAGCTGACAGTTCTGTCTCCTGTACTGCATGTGAAATGTTGTGATGCAGGTTTGGTAGAAATTTGGAAATAGGTGCAAATGTCTACAAACGATAAAAGCAACATCAGACCCATGAAATACCAGAGAATTTGCAGATGACACAACTAATAATCTTCAGTGAGGTGTGTCATTGAGCACTGAACACATGTAGTGCAGTCAACAAACAGAGCGTGCTGTGTTGAATGGGGCAGTGTTCAGAGCGGGCAAAAATGTCTTTTGCAGGATTTAGTCTCTGGATTGTTTGCTTTGCCTATGAGCATAATTCTGTGAATTCTTCTTGCTTCCAAGAAGCCCATTAATTCTTTACTTTCATCTACATTTGGCACTGTCAGAACGCCTCAGAGGAGCTTAGGTGTAAAATGACAATAGCTACAGTATCTCCAGGGTTTTCAGGTATCCGAATGATTTGTTTATCTGCCTGTCTTGCTTTCCTTGGTTTTCTATTCCTGGAGCTAGGCTGCCGGAAATGATGCATGTTGCTGAATGCAGAATAGTCCTTGCTGTGCCAAGGCATGTACTTGGAAGAATGGGATACTATGTCCTCTTAATCGGTATAAATAATTAAGAGTATGGAATAAATGAAGTACTGGCTGACTTGCTAAAAAAAATTTTTTTTAGGTGTATTCCTGACAAGTGGCAGGTAGTATGTCTTTAGACGAAATCCACCCTTACCAGAAGTTTTCACTATTGGAGAATAATTTAAGGACCTGCCACTCAAACCTGCTTGAATGTATTTGAGCCTCAGCTTTGGTCATAGTATTGCATTCAGCTGTGCACACTCTCCTCTTGGTTCTCTGGTTTTGCTTGTTATTTGCTCATAACTGTCCTGCTTGAACTTGTATTGGAAGACAGGTTAGGCTAGAATTGCCTTGCCTTTTAAGGAAAATTATTTTTTTAAGCTAAAATGGATTCTTCACATGCTACAAGCTTTGGGAAACGCAGTTTCTATGCAGAGAAATTCCTTTTCTGCTAGCCTGACCTGTGTTTTGTGGGACCTTAAAAGTTCTTTTAAAGATCTTGGTCTGTCAAGTCATCCTCAGAGAGGGAAGAGGGGAAAAAAGGGACTCTGCAGTGAGTGGAGGTGCAGTCTTGTGTATGTCAGCACTTCACTGGCATCTGCACTTCTGGAGGCAGCTCCACTTGGGAAAGCTGCAGGCGTGGAGAGTGTTGAATAAAAGCAAAATGGTTGATTTACCTGAGGCCAGGGCTGCAGTGCCCTTCCCCATGGGGATGGTCAGCTCAGCAGGACGGGGGGCTCCTGTGCTCCTCCAGCTCTGCCACTGGCTCACAGCTCACCAGGCAGAGGGGCTGGCAAGCCCTGCCTGCTCCCCACTCAGGGGAGATTTCTTTCAAGGCTCAATCAATTAGGCAGCATCAGTTGGAATTTTTGAGACAAATTAATTTATAAAACCGTTTGACTCTCTCATAGAGCTCTGTGAATAATTTGTCCTGTATTTCTCCTGCTACCAAACGTTGACAATAGCTGTTTCTTTTCCCAAATTCATCTCCTTCCATTCATTTTTGTAAAGGCCTTTCTGGAAAGGGAGTGCACAACTGATTACATTGCATTTAAGGAGCTATGAAGTGATCAGCATGACTGCTGCCAAATGTGTGGAATTAAGATGGAAACAATTAAATGACCATTTAAAATATTTTTTCCAGTTACATCTTCGAACCCAGACCACAAGAAGATATTTGGGTAATGCCACTGTTTTCAGTGTGCCTTGGATAGGCTAAAACAGTGTCAAAGCAGAAATATTAAATGATTAGAGAGGCTGTGTTTTTATAGGACACATTTTCTGTCCTACTTGAGTGAGAAGTTTGCAGTGATGCAATAATATTGAAAATTATCACTTTCACTGTAGGAGCATTAATGCACTGATATTGGAGATTACTGCTTTCACTGTAGGAGTGTTCATTTTTCTTCTGAGGTCATTAAAATAATCTTATTTTTACTTTTGTAATTGGCTTAGGTTGCTCTTCTTGGGGGAGGGGTGCTTTGGATTTTTGTTGGTGTGGGTTTTTTGTTTTTTGTTTTTTTCACTTTTAATTTGAAACACAGTTTTAACATTTGGATTGTTTGAAACAAAAACAAGAGAAGTCCCAACAAGAGCAGTGAATATTTTTAAAGGACTTTATGGCTCTAAGTTTCTAACACAGTCCAGATGTCTCCTATCTCTGCTCTTTCCGTAGCATTTTCTGGCACAGTGTCATTGGGTTTTGAACTTGGTCCAAGCTGTGTGCCAAGTCCTGAAATAAAGTAAATCAGTGAGTTGTTCTTGGACGTTTCTCCTTAATCCAAACCAACCCAAATCAAACTTCAGCTCTGACCTCAGGACTGCACATTCAAATATTTTCCTTTGCCTCCTCAGTTTCAAAGTAGCAAAAGCAGGAGATTACCACTTTGCAGTATTTAAACAGAGGCTTGTGTGACATCGGTGCAGCTGAAGCAGCTGCTTTCCTTGAGACCTGGTGCCTGTTAAAACACCAGTGATCATCTCCAGCACTGATTCTTCACTGGAATTCCTTTTGTTGGGTCAGGATGCATGACCACACTGGAGCAGGATTTATTTGGAGGCATACATTGTGTCAACAATTATGTAGCAACCTAAGGAAATATTCCCTGGTGCTCTTCTGCAGATATTTCTGCCTAGATGTCTTGGAGAAATTACTGATAGGATAAACCTGGTAGCCCCAAAAACAGTATCAGGACTAAGTTTTGGGATAAAGGACTGTCTTTTATGCAAGCACTGGTCTCCTTTATCTTGAAGCACTCCATTGAAGCTGGGCTCCCATGCAAACAGACTGTGACTGAATGGGCAGCCCATCTCTTGTCACTGAACATTCTGATGGCATTACAGCTTAGGTAGGGAAAAAAGTATTATCAAGGTAGTGTTATTTTTAACAATGGGTTATTTGCTGGACCAAAGGAAACTCAACAGTATGTGACATAAAGTCTTTGCAGAATATCAGTGGGTTTGAGGCCTGTTGGTTGAATTTTTTTCTGACTGGCCAAGTTCAGAGAAGTTTAATTAAACTGTATCTGTTGCCCGACCATTAATTAGACCCAGCTTCCACTGAAATTGATATGAAGCTTTCCTTTGGCTTATCAGGCTTTGCACTGGGCCCTCAAAATGTGTGTGATCTGGGTGTTCTGGTGTAAGTGATCATCCTTGGTACAGACAGTGATCAGAGCAGGTAGGATGCAGGAGCCTGGAGGCATTTCAGACAGTACTGCCTTACAGAGGGGAATGAGAATTTCCAGTGTGCTCTGTGTTGGCTTTGGGTCGGGTTTTTAGGATCCCCACTGCAATTGTACACACATATTTGGCCACTCAGGGAGTACTTTCATGTAGAGTAAAAGAAAGCTCCTTTTTAAACTAGGGACTAGCATATTGCATGTTATGAAGGCAGGTAGGATTACTTTCTTTTCATTAATCAGTTTTGTTTCCCTCTGGTCTTACAGCCAGTGTGTGCCTTTCTGTTTGGATTCTGTATAAACAAGAAATGGGTAACTAATGGATCCTGCCTTGGGGCCAGAGAGCACAAAATTTACCTTTCTGAAGTAGCCAAAACTGCCATATGCATAAAAATAACTTCAATTTTCATACTGAATTCTCTCACTTGGGCTAATTGTTTACTAGCACATTCATATTCTCTGGTAGCAGTGGGACATGCGATTACCAAGTTGTTATGCAGCAGTGAATACCAGGGGCATCAAGTAAATGAGTTCTTTAGCAGAGAAATGCCATTAAATAAAGATTCCAGCCGTTGTCTTGTAATTCTTTAATTGCTTAACAGAGCTTTGGTATACAGATGATTGATGTTTCCTGTGAGAGGCCGTGTTTGGCGTTTCACTCGTGGATGTTCAGGGCTGTTTTGCTCTGTGTGGAACATCAGGCAAGGACTGAGCAATCACCCTCAGCTTCCCTTGCTTGTGCACTGGGCAGGGATGTTTCCCCAAGTGTGGACCTTGTCTGAACTCCATGGCAGAGTTTCCCAGCTCTGTCTGTTGGCTCCTTTCACAAGGGCTGGACCTGGTTGTTTTATAGAGTGACCTTTCCATGAGGGCTGACCTGCTGAGCTCCCTGGCATGGGATCAAGAAACCAATTTCTGACTCACTCTGGTCTTCTGCTGCTGAATTGTTGTAAAACCCCTCGTGCTTAAACATCGAGATCTCCACCATGCACCCCACATCAGAAATCACCTGGATATAACAAACTAGATTCCCTTCTTTGTCATGTCAGGAAGGACCTAAAGATGTTCTCTGCCCTAGAGGAGTTGGGAGTGAATTTGCCAGGGCAGGAGGTATGTGTAAGACTGTGGGAGGTTTTCTTTCTATCAGTGCTACTCAGAGCTTGTCACTGGAAACAGTTTAGCCAAGATTCCTGGAGAAACGCTGCAGTGGGCACAACCTTCATATGTGTGTTTGCAGATAGATAAAAACTGCTCAGGAGATCTTATGGCTTTCACAAAGGGATGATTTGAGATAAAGCTCTGTCAGGGAACTATGATAAAAGAACTGAAGCTGAAAAAGAAAGAGCTGTTGGGTGATAAGAGGAAACTCCTATGTTTTGAGACCTGGACTTCAGCTAGATAAAAATCTTAGAAGCCTTATGCAGATCAGCAGAGTATTGGTCTTGCCTAGGTTTTGCTTAATTTTCTGTCTGCCACCCAGCCTGGAGGAAGCAGTTTTCATGCTTCCCTGGCAGCAAGATTTTTGAATGTGGGAAACCTGATAGTGTGTCTGCTTAACTACCAGACTTTGGCCTGGTGCCCTTTCTGGTTTCCTTATGGAGTAAGTGCAGTGATGGGAAGAATGTGCTCCTTACACATGTAGTCATCTCGGTGATAGTAAACTGTGACACCGATATCCTGTTTGCCTCCCCTGCCTGCAGAGCCACTGCCATGGGCTGGGGGTCACCAGTAGCGTAGCAAGAACTCTGCTTTGGGTTTGGAATGCAAAAGAAAAACTGGAAGTGAAATTTTATTTTATTTTTGGACTGATTTGTTTTTTGAGATACTGTAGATGTTTGTTCTAAACTGTCAAACTAATGCACATTAATCTGATTTGCTCTGTTGAGACTTCAGCAGTGAGTGCTACTGTGGAAACAGAAAGTCTCCACTATGTGCTAGCAGCCGTTTTCTCAAATTAGTCTATTTTATCTGTGCTTAATATGGCCAGTTTGCCTGTAAAATATTTCCTTGGGTGTTTAAAAAGCTCTGCTACAACCATTTGAATGTCTTGGAGTAGATACAAAAAGAACCCCATGAGTTTTGGATGGTTCTCCTTACAATTTTTACATTTGTAAAACTGCTTTAGTATAATTTTGTGTGATGTTCAGGTCAATGGAAGGGAATTTAAGTAATGCAAGTAAGAACAGCCACCCACTAGGAAGCTCCAGCCTGGATGTGACTGATGGCTTACTGAACTGGATGTGTAAAGCTTGCCAAACAAAAACAACGTGTTTTGAATTATAAAAATGTAAACTGAAAATATTAAGGCGATTAATTTATCCTGAAGACAAAATGCTCCTAAGATTACAAGAAAATAGTTTTATTAGTTTATTTGAATTTTAATGTTTGCATTTTGTTTGCTTTTATTTGGGGTATCTGTTTAGAAAATCAGCTTGCTGGGGATGTTGCTCGTTTCAGACTTTGCTTTCTGGCAGTCCCAAGTGGAAATGAAACTGTAGGTGTCAAGCGCATTAAAATGAATTTAAGATCCTGGGGAATCAACAGCCAGGACTTGTAGATCTCGATACTGCAAAGTACTGCATACCCTGAAATCCTGCTGGGAATGGAATGCTCTGCAATGGGCAGGGTGGGAGCCAGAAAACAATCGGGGCAAGTAGATGTGCACTAGGAAGTGATTTGGCAAACACTCAGTTCATCATGACAGAGCTGTCTGTGATGGTAAATGCTTACAGGTTCCTTATGAGTTGGTCGTGAGCTCCAGCCACGCACAACTGCAGTGGAGGAGCTGGATACAAAGCCTAATTAAATTGGGGGATGTTTGGATTGGCTACAGTGGCTTTTGGATTAAATCTTAAGACTTTAGTTCTGAAGAGGACTTGTACTTCGTGTGTAAGTGATGTATACATTGAGGAGCATGATTTCTTACAGTTGTTATTATTGGAGAGTGCTTTGTTTTTCTGCTGGGAAGTGTAATTTACAAGGAAGAATATTTCTGAAGCATTTTAGGAGTTTTGTATATATTAGATGTCAAATGGCAAATTGTTTATTGGTATGGGGTCATACAAAGGGACGTTTACTAGCACTCATTAAGACTGTCTGGTACAGTTCTGCCCCTTCTTAAGTTACCTATTGTGGACTGTTATCCCAGTGAAGCTGATAAATCATCATGTGGTTTCTCACGATACACTATTGAATTGGTCAGTATTATCTGCGTATCTTTGGTGGGGAAGTGGAGCCATGTACTGTTATCCAAAACCAAATCCAGAGTCTGTCAGAGGAAGACCTTCAGAAGTTCAAGTTAAACAAAGGAACTGAATGAATATTGGGGAAAAAAAATAAATATTGTTTTGAATACAGACATTTCTAACCATGATACAACCTTCTCTTAAAATAGCAAGCCAGTTGTTATTACAGACACTTTTGGCAATTTAAGGTTTTTCATGTCAAATTGTCATACAAAGATTTTTAAAAAAAGAGGTAACTGATGAGCTGTTCTTAAAGGCATATTCCCTTCTGGAAGTGCTCAAGAAATTGGACACCTCCTACATCATTAAGGTTTTTTGAGAAATAATGTTTCTAATACTTGGTGACAGGTTTATATCTTCAGATCATTGTACAAACATGGAATAAAGCATTTTACTATGTGCTACTGGAAAATCAGGTTTAATGTTCAACTGTAGTGCCTCATTCAGCCTTTTCTCTTTTCAGTTTCATTCACCAAGAAATTTCTAATGAAAGGGTATTTCTTAAGTCATGGGTGAAGGTGTTTTCTGATCCTCTGTCTTGTGTCTTATATGTCATAATCTGTTTTCCCAGTCACATGTATGAATGGATAATAAAGGCCAGGAAGATAGGTCAGCATCAGTCAGCATCTCTATCTCCAATGCTGCTAAAAACACCTCACTTGTCAGATCCTATGTTTTACTCCTTTCTTGTTGCTGCTTGTTAGTAGTCTATCTTTGAAGGGCAGAGAATTTTAGAAAGCAGGTTTTCAGCTTGTCTGATGAATATGTTGTTATTAATTTCCATACGGTACCAGACAAGTGTCTCTTCCATTTCATTAGCATTGTTGGCAGTTTCCTAAAGAGTTGTACTGGTAGGACTCCACTTCTGCAGGGGAATGACTTGGAAATCTCCTAGTTACAGCTATGGAGAAATTAATAGTGCACCTTCCCAATGTCAAAGGGAGTCTAAGAAAGCAAGGGTTGCAGATTTACCTGAAATTACCTGCTCTTAGGGAGCACCTCTGCTAAGAATGAAAACAAAGAGTAATTCCGGTTGGAAAAGTTCCTTTAACTCACAGGATCGATGTGATGTCAGGCGTGATGTTTTCTCCATTTCACTGGGCCAGATTTTTGTTCTTTTTCTCTGGGTTTTTACAAACAGCAGCAGAGTAATAAAAACACTGAGACTGGAACCTTCTGAAAAACCAAGGCATTTTTTCCTCACGAGGAGTTCTACTGCACATGAGGAACTGGCTCTGACCAGAATTGCAGACATTCATTGGCACTGTATTATTTAAAGAATTGAGGGCATTCATTCTCTTTCACCCTGAACAGGCTTTTGCTGTACTTGTGGTCATCCTGAGCAAATCCTTGTGTCTTTATTTGTGTGGGTTTTTTACTCTATTAGGACAGTAGCATTCAATAAACAATGTTAACTTTATGTAGCTGTTAAGTACACTGACCTTTAGTATTGGTTTGCACAAGCCGTGCACAATGAGAGTCCCACTGAAATACCACAGCTGATTTAAGCAAATTGCTGTCCTGCAATCAAAATATGACATTTCTATTACTGAACAAATGCTTCATCAGTGAGAGTGCTGCTATTTCCCAGAGCTAGTTCTCTCTTTCTGTCTTTTGATGCTCTTTCAGTCTTGGTTTCCTCACCTGAAAAACAGAAATAAAAATTGTGTCCTCGGGAATAACCAGGTTAATATTTGCTGAGTGTGTTGGAGCTGCATGGTCCCATGATACGCTGTACAGGGTCAACGTGACTATTGCTAAATCACGCTCCAGTCAGAATTACAGTCATTAATAGCTCTGAGTCTGGGGAAAGAGTCACTGCAAATACTGTAACAGCTACTTTAACTGTTTCCTTTTGAGCAAACAAAACCTCTTGACGTTTCTGCTGAGCAAATCATAATGGTTTAACTTGTTAAAATGCTGGGGAGTATCTTGTTCCTCACTGGCCACGGTAGCCTTTTTTCTTTTCCCTGAACCAACTGATTAGGAAAATTCCACCAAAAATAGTGGCAGTTCTTCAGCTCAGGGGATTTAGAGACTGGCTTTCTTGCTGTTACTCAAGTTTGTGTCCTGAGAACGTGCAAGCTACAGCAATTCAGCAACAAGAGAAAAGGGGAACCCAGAATCATTGACGCGCGTTCTGTAATTCTGCTTCCCATTCTCAGTGTCTTGGCTTTGGGTTTTCAGCACATGAATCAGCTTTGTGGAGGGTGAATGCCTTGTTTTAACAAAAATTTAACTCTCTATTTCCCAGTGGGTTATTGCTACTGTAGCAGATATCCTTTGAGATCAGGAGCAGGGAGAGGCTGCTTTCTGGATGTAATCAGGCAGCTATTTTGGGGGCTCACAGTTTCACCATGACAAATACCATAGAAGAAGTTGGGGTTTTTTGGCTTCCCTCCCTGTGCAATATGCATTGAGATGAAAAGAGTGATTAACATGCAAGTTAATTAAGAAAAGAGTGCATTAACATTCTGCAAGGTGAATGAAAAAAATAGGAAGGGGAGCATCCACAAGATCCAAAGAGTTATTTGCTGTAAAATTAACATAAAATAACTCTTTTAATATCTTGGATTTGCCACCTGTACAATGAAAGGAATATCTCCATGCTTAATCACTTAATAGTGCTCAAATAATAGCAAAACAAAAACAAAATCATCACCGGAACAAAATAGTAGAGCAAAGTAAAGTTGGAGAAGCTATTAAACTTCTTCTCAGGTATGAACTGGTCAGAAATTCTTTTGTCAATTCTGTCCTTCTTTTCTTTTACAAAACAGAAAATGTTTTGTGTGAAATGAAATAAGGGAGTGAAAATGTTGCAAATAAAAAGTACTGGGAGAGAGAACTGAAATGTTCCAATATAGTTAAGAAATACTCTAATATAATTAAAATCTGTGTGAAAGTGTGGGATTGTGTTCTCTGTGGATAGGTAAAAAAAGGAGACTGGCTGCCAACTGAATGTATGTTTGGATGAGTGTGTGCTTGCAAGTGACAGATATCAGGAGAGGGAAGTGGGGTTAGTCCTTTCATATAACGATAATTTTGTGGGTCTTGGCTTTCTGCTTTGTGAGAGATGTGTAAGGTGAAAGGTTTGTTAGTCAAAAGATTCAGGAAGTAGATTCAAACTGAAAGATTACCAGTAACTTTATTCTCAGCTATCTCTTTTTTCACTGACTTAAAAAAACAAAAAAAAAAAAGGAAGAAAAAAAAGAAGAAAAAACCCCCATCAACCACACCTCCTACTTAGTCTTTGCTAGAATGAACTGCAGTAGGCAGCTCTATTGTGTTTTGCTTTTTCTCACAACTGGAGCTCTGATGTTTCTCAGGTCTTTAATTAGGAGGGCTCCTCTCCAGATACACACTGGGACTAAGATGAGCTTGGAACAGAGGGATGAATCTTATCCCATTAATTTCAGTAGCTGACCATAACCAGGCCCAAATACATTATTTCTAGGATCAGTGCTGCCTTCTTTTTTATTCTTTTTCTATCTTATTTTGTCCTGTTGTGAGGATTCTGACTCAGCAGGCAAATAAAAATAACCAGGAACATCAAATGGGCAGTTACTGATATTGAGCTGAATATTTACAGCTAGGGCTGGGTTTCTCTCACATGCTGTCAAGGATTGAAAACCTGGGGATTTCATGGCTTGTTTTAAGCCTGTTACTCTGTACTGTAAACAACAGTTATAACCCCCCAAAATTGCCACCCAGTCCTACTGCTCTTCTACACCTGCTTGATTTATGCAGCTGCATATTTTGATTAAGCATGAGATCAACCTGCAGATCTTTTATAAAATAATCTTATTTAATGTATGGTTAATTTTTAGTTCTCAGTTCTCAGTTTAAATTGCAAAATTTATGCTTCTCATATTCCCTTGTGAATGGGTAGGAGTTGAGGGTACTCAGCCTTTACAGGAAGCCCTCTGCATTTTGCAGGATTAGACCACAGAGTGCTGTGATGCTTAGCACAGTGTATATATTTAGAATCACTGTGTGATATTTTGGGTGGAAGGTTATTTAGGAAAAACTGGGGGAGTTCCTGCTTTTCTGGTGCAGAAAAAAAAAAAAAAACAAATAATCCTCATAACTTCAGGCTGTGGAGGTTTTGTTTTAGCAGTTTGCCTGTGATGGGCGTATCCTGTGAGGAAAGAAATGTTGTTTATCTAAGATGCAAGGCAGTGAATGACAGGACAAAGGTTAGGTGTGTGTTGGAAAAAAAGGCTGGGCATTGATTTCCTAAAGATGTTTTTTCCAAGCTGTAGCTATCAGGGAGCAGAGACCTCCCTCTACACAGTTAGACATGTTTTGATCAAAAGTCAGTGAAGAAGATATGTGAGTCTCATTCTTAATCTCTTATGCAGAGATGATAATGCTGTCATCTCTCATACTTCACTGAAAAAAGGTTATGTTAAAGTCTGGCTCAGTGATTCTGCATGGACTTCACCCCATGTTTAAGATAATTGCTGCAATACATTTCTGCCTGAGAATAAATTGATTTCTGAATGGCATAATTATTTCTTCACTGCTTATCATACTGGTCTCTCCAGGCAGTTTGTTTAAAGATCAGATTCTTTACGCTCATGGGGGCACTGCGGGAAGGTTTGTTAATGGATTGGCAAACAATTGAAAAAAAATCCCAAATCAGGAAACACTAGGCTTCATGAAACAGATCCTGGTAGCTATTTGACTGTCAGGTTTAATTAAGCTTCACATTCCCTCAATTTTTAAGAATAATGCACAGTCTTAAATGGTAACTTCAGATGTATCTTGAACAGTTTTGTCCTGAGCACTGCTGAGCCAGTCCCTGCTTGCTGTAGGAAAAGTGATGCTTCATTCTTGCAAAAGCCCCAGTATCCCCTTGCTCAGTCCATGCATGTTTCCTTTCAGGCTTACTGAGCTGCCTTAGATGAAAACAAAAGCAAGGGAGAAGCAAGAAGTGGATCTGTTGACAGCTATGACAGAGATCAAATTCCAAACCAAGCCATGGGATTCCTGAGAAGGGGCTACTTAAACAGAACCCTCCTTTGATTAATTGGAGATAGGGTGACAACTTGGACGTCAGAACTGTATTTGAGCTTGGAATCAGACACAGAGGGTCAAAGAGATGAGATGCTTAAGGGCTGAAATGTGATCCCTGCTGCTTCCCTCCCTCCTTTCTCCCCTTTCTGGCTGTGGTACAAATCTGCAGGTCCTGCTCATGTGTCTTCGTTTTACGTTCAGCAGTAGCTCTGCTAACCATGATATCAGAAACTTGCAGCTGAATTGGTGCCTTTTCTGCACTGCATGGTCTTCTCTAGCACTGACACCCTAGAAATCAAACATTTTAATAACATTGCAGCCCTCTTGGTTCAAGCTTTGGAAACTTCCACCCATTGCCCAACTAGCCTGTGAAAATTTGCTTATTTTGCCTCAAGCATGTTTCTCAACAAGGACAATGTTTTTTTCAGTGGTTAATCACTTTTCTTTATCTTCTCTGATAGTAGCTCTTCTACTTGTGGGGTTTTGTTTTGGTTTTTGGGGTTTTTTTGGTTTTTATTTAACAAGTGCAGATATTAAAAAGACAACAAAGCAAGGTCTTGAAACTCAAGATTTACTACCTTCAGTGCCTTGTTAGTGGATGCTGTGAAGAAATGCAAGGACATAGCCTAAAATATCTGTAAAACTAGCTTAAAAATAAAGATTTCCTCCTCAGCAGACCGATAACTTGTCTGACGAATTTTCTTCTGGGGAGATCTGAGAAATGTTGATAGGGGCACTGTGAGATGATGACAGTCCTTTGGCAGGTGTTTCTCCCCATGGCTTCGGGTTGGGCTCCTTTTTGAGTGCTGTTTCTGAAAGTTCAACTTAGTAATACCTAAAAGATCCTATAGAATTTCTCATAAGCAAACATTGGAAGGCTGGCTGTTGGGGGAGCATAAATTATTACATGGTATGTTTTGGAGCAGTGTCCTGGGAGTCTTTGCTATGTTTTTGTTAACAGAAGAATTATAAATACAGTTCTACCCTAAACTTTGTCAAAATGCTGGGAAGTGATTTAGTGAAGTAAGTGCTGCTCCCATAGCTCAGGCCATTAAATGAGGGGTGCTTGCAGTACATACCAGTGTCCTTGCTTTTAAATCTTCTTTTTTTTTTTTTTTTTTTTTTGATTTGAGGTGATCCTGCATTGAAAACTGCCAAAGAGGAACCACCTCTTTGGAAAAAAGAGGCAAGTGGTGTTTGTGTTATGGCCAGAAGGGCTCTCTGTGGTAGTGTTGTCTTTACCAATGAAATAATTATGCGAAAACACATGCTAAGAATAACGTGGTTGAGGCATTTGATTTACTATCTGAGCATAGTGACCAAAGTTTGAACCCAACATGCAACCAAGAGGCTGTTTAAAACAATTATGTAGTTTAAATGGGGAGACATAAAAGGCAGCAGAAGTGTAACTTTCCTTGTTAGCTTACCTGTGGCCAAAAACCTTTTCACCTTTCTGTGTGCTGTAAATGAGGGATCTCCCACAGGGTTCTCCCAGCCACTACCAGTTTCTGGAAGTCTTTTCCAAACCCCCAGGGGTTTATCTGCCAGTTTAGAGCCTTCATTTCATTTAGAGCCAGTAGGGTTTGGATGTGAACAGCAGAAGGATATGGTCCTGCCTCTTGTGTGATGCAAGTGGTTCTTACGGTTTTCACTGGTGATGCCAAACAATATTAAGTTGTCTGGTCCTGGGCTTAACTGGTTTTCTTTTGCACTTGTTTTTTCCTTTCTTTTCCTTCATGGCTTTTGAGACTGGCCTTAGCATAAGCCTTGAGTGGATGCTGTTTTTGTGGCTTTTGGATCATTCTTTGTAAAAATGAGCAGAACTGAAGCCATGCAAATGGGGTTTTTGGAGCACAAGTCAAAATGACAGGGAGACAGGACTTTTTAAAAATAAAAACCCCTTTTTAGCTTCTCTTGTTTGTTTATAGACAACACATGTTTTTGTTTACATACATGGTCTCCATAAATAATCCATTTTTGTATGTTCTGTACATTGAGCAATTAATTTTACAGACAACTGAAAAATCTAATGTTCATTACATGTGATTTTTTTGACTCTTGGGAAGATCTCAAAACTGGAGTGGTTTCATAATCCCTCAGCCTCCCACAAAATTATTTTGCTAAAACTTTGGCTTTCTCTAATGTGTGGTCTTCCGGTTTGGCAGCACAGTGGTGCTTTTGTTGTCCAATTCATGCAACAGTAGTATAAAGTGAGGCAGACCTGCATGCTAGAAATAACTAATTCAGTTGTCCCTGGAGCCTTTGAGCTTTTCATAGACTTCAGAGATAGGGTCTTCAGCACAGCACAGTAAATGAGAATGTTTCAGTAGTTTCTATTTGTATTCTCTGTATCACAGTGTGAGCCCCAGTCCTGGGGCTGCTGACTACAGGCGCCGAGCACCAAGGTCCCTCTGCCAGGATTTTTGCAGGCAGTGGGGAAGGTGATACTGTGGTCAGTTCAGGCCAAGGGTTGCAGTGAGGTTTCTTCCTTATTCCCTTGTAATGGATCAGTCTGATACAATGGCCTTGTAGTGTTTCGCTATTATTTTAGTCCTGTTACTTCTTCTCACTGCACATTTTGGCACCATTGAGCCCAGCTTTTCTCCAGCTCACACCCCCTTCCAGGCCTAGTCTGAATGCACATCCTTTGTTTCAGGTGTTGTATTTATGGTAAGACATGAGAAAACTGTGAACTATGGTAGTGCTGGTGGATGAATATTTTGCCCTTCTCTTCATCTTGGAACACCAATAGACCTTGGGTGGGTGTCTTTCCATATTTAGGTGAGGTGGTGTAGTAATTACACAATTTAGGTGTATCCCAGATGAAAATATCACATTACCTAATCTAGAACAGGTCAGGAAACAATATGATGCTGACATTGCATTTCTTCCACTGGACTTTTGACGTTGGTTGTTTCCTTCTAGAAGAATATATGTGCTCGGATAAGGTTATTTGTGCCACATAAATAACTGTGTTTCAACTTCTTGGGCAGTTCTCTGATCAGAACAGAAGATAGTTCAGATTATTCCTATTTTACTGGAAAAGCCACACTAACTTAGCATCTCTGTAGGATACAGTTATAATTAATAAACAAGCCTATGAAATGAAAACGCAGTAGGGTTTTTTTTGTGCACGAGAATTGAACACAAACCTGTTCAATCCTTTTCAGGTGCACTGTATTCCTGTATTATATTGATTCCTGACCAGGTTTTACCTGACATCTCAGAATGTGATTCATTGCTATTGATCTGCACGGAAACTTGGCAGGAGGGGGAAAAACAAACGAGCGACGTTTCCTGGGCCCCCACTCCTATGTACTGTCTTAGATTTGACTCTCTACCATTCAAATCCTGACTTCTTCATGGGTCTGGTGCTCACTGAACAGTGTGGTTTCCTCTTAAATTAGCCTTTTGTACAAGCAATGCTCATACAGGCTGGAATTGGATCCCAAAAAGCTCCAACCTTGTTGATTGCTTTTAATTCCAGCTGGTGCTCCTCAGGCAATGGAGGGTTTGTTACAGATGTTACACATGTTCATTATTTCCTGTTCAATTTAATTTTAGATGAACCAGAATTGGGGTGCGATTTTCAGTAAAAAACAATGCCAGAGGAGTGAAGGAATTGTTGAGATGCACAAGGAAGTATCAAGTCCTCAAGACGTAAGAAGAATTAGCTATGGTTCCTCAAAAATAGGTAGCAACTCAGTTCACCTTTCTAATTAATCAATATTAGGTTAATCAGTTATTCATTCATCTTGAACGTGGAACCTTTGAGTGGGTGTTTGCTTTTGGTGCCTTGCAGTTGATCTCTTGGGGCATAAGTCATGTTTGCACATCTTATGGTAATAACTGTGCGTAGCTGAGTGATAGGCCAGGAATTTCTGATTTGTGGCTGACCCTGTGCATAGTTGTCAGATGTTGTCAGATTTATTTTCTTTCCACCTTTATTTCATCTCCTGTAAAACAGTATTAATCTTTAACTCTTTGCACAGTAGATTGTGGAAGTATTACTCATCCAGTGTTGTTGCACTGGGCTTGTCCTCAGTGCAGTAGTCACTTAAATGAGAACACGCATGTCGTAGAACTGGGATGGAGAAAGGAGTGACTGTGCTGTGAGACATCAGGAGCCGTGTGAGGGAACTGGCTGAGCAGAGGCTGGTTCAGCAGGAAGTGGTTGATGACTTACTGGTGTTACAGGGTGAAGATGAAACCTGAGTTACTCTTTGAGCTCACAAATACAATAAAAAAAAAAAAATCTTTACAGGTGGAACCTGTAGCATTACTTATTTTTACTCTACAGAACTTGGCATGTTCCCGTGTCCAAAAAGAGACCTTACCTAAAATGTAACAATGCAGTCAGCTGAAATTTCAAGGAGGAAAAGCTAATTAAAAAAAAAAAAAAAAAAAGCACAGCAATTAATAACGCCTTGAATTAAATCCAGGTCAGTATTGACATATTCATTTGAAATCTCCCACATGAAACACCAAGCCCCATGCTGGGAGTCGAAATATAAAAGCAAAATGGTCCTTTTCCAGGAATTGTCTAAACTCCTTCAATAGCTGTAGCCTGTTTTTTGAATCTGTGATACACAGTTTCCAGGTGTCCTGTCTGGACAGGATTACTGTAGTTCTGGCCTTGAAATAATTCGGAACAGAAGGAGGAATAAGGACCTTACAACTGGAGTGTGAAAAAAGCCTCTTCAAAGCTGAAAGCTTACTTTTTAGGCTTTGGTTTTTATTGCCTAGTTATTTTTTGAATATTATTTTTATTCAAATGTAGTTTATGGGATTTTGTAGTGGAACTAACCTACATGTGGAGTATTTCTTTCTCCACAGAGGAGCTGTGAATTGCTGAAGGCTAGAAAATTATTATAGGAGAAATCAGTGTGTTTGCCTGTTCTGAGATGCTTTGCTAGAGGTGCACTGATGGGCAGTGCTGGATGTTTGAGCTCACCAGTAGGAGTTTCTTCTATTTCCCCTCTGACTGAGGGCAATTCTAGCAGTGGATGCTGAGAAAAATAATCTAAAAAAAGTATTTAGTTTGGTCAGGGTATTCTTGAGGATTGAGGGAGGTTGGGTGTGGAGTTTCATAAGGACATTTCTGCATTGCTAAGTTATTGCAAGGTAAGCAGCAGAAAGAAAGTAGTACAGTTCATTAGTTCCTCCTGTATGATCTCATTTGTACTCTATTAAGAACTTTATAAAAGGTAGGAAATGGGACAGAGCAAAGCTTGGTCCAGAAGCAATATGTTTAAACTTGAAAAATCTGGCTTTTTACAGCTGCGCAGGGCTTGTTTTTGTTCTTTTCAACCCTGCCTGGGTGAGGGCAACCTACATTGCATGTTTGTTTGCTTTCTTTTTTATCTTGTTTTATTTATATTTATTTGGAACAGTAAAAGATTGCCACAGAACAGTTTAAAAATGAAAAGTGGGATAGTTTGCAGTGAAAATAATATTACTTGTGCCTCTGAGTTAAATTTCTTGGTTGAATCAAAATTCTCCTGCAGGATAAGAACAAGAAAAAAACAAACAAAAAATCCTTGGTTAAGTGCTGTGGTTGTACAGGAAGGAGAAAGGAGAATTACAGGGAGGTACTGGCTCATTCATAACTCAAAATTCAGTTTTAACTTGGAAATTCTTCTGCTAGTAAAACAGTGGCCAAACTTTTGATCCAGATGGAGTCCTGACAGTAATTACTTGTACGTATGCTGCAGTCATCGCTGCTGCTCTCACAGCTATTCTTGAAGAGACTTGGGTGGTTTTGTGTTAGATATCCCTTCCTGCTCCCTCTGCTTTCTAGGCATAGCATGACTTCCATTTTGTGGGGGTATTGATCTCTGCTGGCATTGATACTGCCTGTCTGGTGTATCTCAGAACCCAGTGCAGTTGAGGTTTATTTTTGCACTTATTTCGGAATTTTTTTCTTATTTTTAGCCTTTCCTGTAACTACCCAGAAGATGTTAAAAAATCAAGTGAATTAACTGATTTCACAGGAAAAAACCCAGTGTATTTTCACATCTTTGTAGCTCAGGTTGCATCTGATGCAGGTTCTTCTCTCTGGAAATGCCTCTTCTCACAAGTACCTTTTGGTGAGAGGTGACTGTGCTGTGACCAAGTGGCAAAGTCCTGGCCTGGTGCTGGGTGTATTTTATGGGGAACTGTGTGCCTGGAAGTTAAATACTGCAGAGTTGTATCACCCCTGTCCCTTTGTGAATGTGTCCCCAAGTGTTTGTGCCATCTAAATTCAAACAGAACTTCAGATAATCACGGTTCCAAAGCAATTATCAATATTCTTGGAGGACTTAGATCAAAGGCCAAAGAACAAACTGCTGATGAAGGTTCAAATATCACTTCAGGGATGCAAGACTGAGCCCAGATGGGACTGAGGACATCAGCTGGATTTTCTGTAGACCGGGGCTGCCCTGTGGTGAAATAGGGTGGTGACCTCATTGTGACGCCTTTCACCTGCTCGTTTCTGTTCAAGTTCACCTTTGAAACAAGTCACCAGTCTAAATTCTGTTGTGACAACCAGAGTGCAAACAGGCTTTGTTAATCTGTGTTCCACAGGGATGCCAGGTGGCTCTCTCAAGTCAAAAGTGATTGTTTAACAGCTTCTTCTTACTTTGTCAAAATGTGGCACAGGTCGAACGCAGCAAAGTTAATAAGTAGTTCAGCAGCTGAGGAGACCAGAGCAAGGACCCATGTGACAAGTGTGACGAGTGTTACAGATGTCCTCCATGCCCAGTGTTACCAGCAGAGCTTGTCCCACGGAGAGGGTGCCAAGATGTTGCTTTGGGCTACGTTAGTGAACATTTGGGCCAGAAGCTGCTAATGCTCTGGTACTCCATCTCAAAGGTGGGAATGTAGCAGTGCAAGCCAGAGAAAGTGGAAGAAATGCAGTAGTTAGGAACAAAAAATATTCCAGAAACCGAGTTGAGAGCTCTTCCCTTTCCTCCCTCTTTTTTGCCCCCAGAGAAAAAACATGAGTTTATACAACCATGGGGCAAAAGAGTTACCTGAAAAAGCAGTTTAAAAAAACCCATCATGAATTTTAAATGTATTTAGTTTAATGCTGTGCTGAGTAATGTGCTGAAATTGAGCCATTTTGATCAGAACCACAAAATACTAGAATTATACATAGACCTATAAGAAACTGGATGTGTTGTAGATGTTCAAGTGATGCCAAACTGTGGCAGCCTGTCTCTTGTACTTGCCACTGAAATTGATTGCAGAAGTTCCTTTAAATTTCATTGAACATCTTGACACATAAAATTTTATGAGGATATCAAAACTGCCACACTCCATGCAGTTACCCATATTCTGCTTGTTCTCTGCCTTCCAGTAACCTACCCTTCAGCTTGTGGGCTGCAAGGCCTTTTACCATCTTGAACTCAAAACACTGTATTTGAATTAATTTTACAGCTGGGGTTAAAATACACAGAGCTCTGCATCCATTGCCAGTTTATCTTGATCATCATAAACAGTAAAATGTGTGCAAATGTGTGCCCTCTGACAGTTCTTTATATATATGACTGAGGTTTTGTGCCTGTAAGTGCTGCCACTGAAGTCAAGCACATCCTTTTTGATAACTTGAGTCCTCATCGCTTTGGGTTGATTTGCCCAGCATGACCACTGGAATGTTATATTCTTTAGTTTCTTTACATTGTAGGCTTGCAGTGGATATCAGATTTCTAATATTTGGATATTGTGAAGACAGAATTTTCTTCTATTACCACATATTTAAACTTTTATTGTTGAATATAAAAATGCAAAACTGATAATTGCAGTAGCATTTGATCTTACGGTTCATATTTAAAACAACAGATCTTAAAAAACTCCTAATCTCTCCCTCGTCCTGTTTAACTTTATTTTGGAAAGATATTTCTAAGTATCAGTATCTGTTTTACGCTGTGGAGGGGTTACTTCTTTTAGATTTGTTCACTGAACTGAGTTTATAGAATTATGTGCCAGCAGAAATTGAAACTCTGGTTTGCTGCTGCTGTGGTATTTGCAGCTAATTGAATTGTGGATACTAAGAAATGAGTAGCTCAGCTTGACTTCTTGGCACTGCAGGATTTTTACCCTGGTTAGTAATTTTGAATACTTGCTTTCAAACAATGGTTCAATGAGCGCCCTCACAAAGTTCTGTGGATAGTGATGTCAGAAAAATTTACCAGCTGCATGTTACCCAAAAGCCCAAATCTTATGCCTCAGAAATGTAAGGAGAATGAGAACTGATCTGTGGGCTTTTTAAGAATGCCAGTTAGCAGAAACTGAAGGAAATATTCATTTGACTTCTTGCTAACAAAAAGCTAATGGTAGAAAACGGAGTGATTAGATGGATTTTTAATAGTTCTGTGAATCCTGACCACTACCTGATATTCCATGAAAGGGATATTTGAAATGATTTGGCTTGCCATTATGTTCTGTAAATTCGGGTAAGTATACTAGCAGTTAGTTAGCACAAATAAAATAGATAATATAAGAGTCTGGTCTAGTAAAAGCATTGCCAGAGGAAAAACAGAAGAAAAAAGGAAAAATTGCAAATAAATTTATTTAACGGTATTAGGAACTATTATCTTCAAACTTCCATTAACTGCTTTCTTTTACCTCCTATTTAGAAGTATGTTACCTCAAAGGTAATTTGTTTCATGTTCATCTAACATTAATGGTATTAATTTTTAATTAATCTAACAGTAGTATTGTCCATCTGTCAGTGCAAACCTAATCTGTTAAACCGATAAAATCAACATGTCTACAAGTTCTTTGTAGGTTGGCAGGCAGTAGTTGCACGTGTGCATTCAGGGTTCTCTTTAAATAATGCAAAGACTTTCTACAAATATACAAGTGCAGAGACTTTTGTAACCAAATGTGCTAATACAGAACAACTGATAAAGTGTCCTAGCTTGTGGTTCTAGTGTGCTAAAGCTGGTGATCTTCTTAGCCAAATGCTGAGGTTATTCTCCCACAAACACCCTTTTTTTTTGGTGCACTGGAGCCCTTGGGAGGTGCTGATGAAAACCACTTTAGAATGCTTGATATTTCTCAAATTTGGCCTCTGTGTTGACATCCTTATTTGGAAACCTCGTCTCCTCCATGTACACCAACCCCAAATTTGGATCACAAAAGGCATTTTGAATGCAAACAATTGCTGGATGTGCTTTGCTTTCACACTTTAAATTTGGCTGGGTGGTTGTGGACAGAGCAGCATGTATGTATGTCTGTGGGAACACTGAGCAGCTTATGGAAATGTTACTTGTGCTACTAGGGGCTGAGAACTGCTCTCTGTTAAAAGAGACAAGACAAGTGTTTCAAAACTATTCCAGTTTCCTGTTTGGATGGTAAAAGGTGCTTTTGAACAACAGTTAAATTTAACACTGTGTTTTTGGTTTGGACAAAGATAAGCATCAGCAATAGGAGGAGAGTAGCTCCCTTGGCTACACTTGAAACAGTGTCTAAATGGCCTTTATGAAATAGCAGATAATGTGTCTGCTTTGCACACAGGTACCTCGCTGGTGGAAGCCAGATCAGTGCTGTCTCTAGAAAGGGGGCAGGTGTGGGCTTAGATGCCTCTGGAATTTTAAGTTTTGCAATAAGCTCTTCCAAGCCAGTTTTAAGCAGGCTCTGACATCCACACTGCTCCAGGTTTGAACTGGGCTGACTAACCCAACAATACTTCAAAAGAGTTTACTCATCTTCTATCACTTGAGAAACACAGGTCCTATGTTCTCAGCTGTTGTTGAGTTTGGAAAGGACAAAACAGTGAAACTGGTTATCGCTGCTTGAAATTGTTTCCCAGCCAGGCCTAACCATAGAGGAAAACAACTGATTTTCCACATTGTGTATGGAGGTTTATGGTTGGACTCTATGATCCTAGCAGTCTTCTCCAACCTAAATGGTTCTGTGATTCTGTACTCTTGATTTCAGCTTTGGCTTGCTTTTCATCATCTACCTAAGCAAAGATCTTCACAGCTGTGCAAAGGAGCACACTGCCAATGCTGAATCAAGTTTTAGGAAAGAAAATCTGTGTTTCGAGGTGTTTCTGAGCTGGTGGAAAAGGCCATTGCTGCTCTGACAAAGGCTGTCAGCTGCAGAGTTGTCTGTGTAAGAGCTGGCTGGAGCTCCTCAAGCCTCTTGTCCTGTCACTCCCACCCCCACACCATCCTTTGCTTGGGTGGTCCAGCTGTTTACAGGCAGCCTGGTGAGAGAGGTCATGAAATTCATCAGTGCTGGGAAAACGAGGAGGGGGGATCAGGCCTGGATCACCTCCCTGATCACCTTTACCTTCCAGGCCTGCAAATGGTTGAAGTAGCCCAGCTGAGGGGGCAGTGGTAAAGCAGAAATGGGTTAGATCACAACTTTGCCCAAGAGAAGCAGTCCGTTTTTGCTGACTGTAGGTTAAATAAAGAACTTCAAGGTTGGCTTCTTGGCCAGAGGTTTATTTTATGTTGTGCTGGCTCACATAAGCTATAGAAAGGGACCTTACCACGTTCATTTTCCAAGCACCAAATTCTCTTTAAAAATAAACCTGATTTGATTGCCCAGTGAATCTCAGTGCTAAGCTTTTTGGCAGGGATGGGGCCTTTGCTTACCTCATGTTCATCCAGTTCTGGCTGAATTAGGACAAATTAAGCCGTATGAACTTCATTATAGGTGCATGTTCTTGCCACGCTGTTCCTGTAAAGATTATAGATTAACTAGAGTTCTTTGATAACTACAGTTTATTATTGGGAATTTTTAGAACTAAAGCTTTGCTTGAATTCTCCCCTTAAAAAAATACATATATATATAAAAAAAAAGGAAAAAAAGTTTAACCAAGGATGACTGGAAACTGAAACAGGGGGCTTCTGCTCCTTGCTCTGGTACCCAAATAGCAAGGAAAAATATGGAACTGCCAAACCACCTACCAGCCTGCTCCAGAAAGACAGGACTCTTCAGTTGCATGCTGAAATGCCAGGTACATTAAAATGCTGGTCTCCTCCCAGCTGCTGTGAAAGGTGTGGTGCAATCTGTGTGCGTGTGAGAAGGCTTGTTTTGTTGTGTTTTTTTTTTCTTCATCAGGTAATGTATTAAATTTTGAAGGCAACACTGCAATTAGAGAAGATTAACATGTTGATGTCAGATCTGCTTTCAGGGTTGCTGTTCTGTCAAGCCTTGAGTTATGAAAGTAAAATATAAAGGTGGGTCCATGACCTTGTATCCCAGGGAACATCTCCCTGAGCTCATGTCAGGCTGTGGGTTTTTCTCTGGGCTGGAGTGGAGAAAAGCAGATTCTGGCAGCTTCTGTAGCTACAAGTCAATGTCACCCTAAAATACCCTACACAACAAGCAGCACCACCTGGCATGTTGTATTAGCCTTTTAGATAAAAAGGTAAAATTTTGTTTTTGAAATCTGAATTTTTCTTAACAAGGTTCTTGCCAGACACTGCTAACCAGCTCTACTTCTTTGCAAAAGAGAAATGTACTTGCAGTTTCTGGAGTTGTGGTAACTGTTACAGAACTAACTTCGTTGGGAGGAGCTGCTTCCCACCATTCCTTGGAAACTAATTGCTAATTGTTGCAAACTCCAGGGAGAGTACCTACACTGAGATCAGCAAAGTTTCACTAATATGTGAGTCTGACACAAATAATACCATGTTTGAGCTCATTTACTTGCTAATTTGGATGCTGCATTGCCTTTCAAAGCCTGGTGCCATGTACCACGTAAGGATTTTTATCATAAATTGGGAAATGATTGGCCAGTAAAAGCTTTGTGGGGTTTTTTTTTGGGGTGTTTTTTTTTGTGTTTTGGGGTGGGTTTTTTTTGTTGTTGTTTGTTTTCGGTTTTTTGATGAGAAGGGAGATTTTTTTTGTTGCTGTTGCCTTTCCCCAAATGGCTGATCTGAGCCATTTGGGAAGAATCAACAGATATTTACAGAGTTTAGGCCCCAAATACTCTTCATCAGCCAGTCTAAATATCTGCAGTCATGTGGAAGGGGAGTGTGTGGTGGATCTCTCCCTGTCTGAGTGTCTGTGATGAGGCAATATTATAAAGTTTATTCCACAGAGAATTGCTTTTATTTATTTTCTAGAACCACTTTGCTGAGGTGAAATGGTTTGCCTGGTGGCAGCAGACCTGTGGTGGTAAGAGACCTTGCAGGGGAACATCCAGAGAAAGACAGCTCAATTTATCTGGCTCTCTCACTGTCTTTCACTGAGCTGAGAAATTGGCATCTGTATTATTTGCTTTCAGTGCCAGCGCTGGCTGCCAGGAACTGCTGCCTCGCTGGGTAGGGCTCTGTGATGAGTGGAAAACCAAAGGAGCACAGAAGAGCTGTTAATTACTGCAGATAGACAAATCGTCTCCTGAAGGGCCACCCATGGCCTAGGCACACCAGGAAAATATGCTTGGGCAGCGAGTACTTTACTGTGTCTTTGACCTCATCTAGGTACACAAGCAAACCTTTTGGGCTTTTTTTGACACAGCAGTGTGCGTGTCTGGTTGTGTCACCCATCTACAAGAGTGGCCAGAAAGAGGATTAAGGGAACTACAAGGCTGTCAGCCTGACCTGGGTGCTGGGGAAGCTCATGGAGCAGCCCATCCCGAGTGCCATCATAGAGCACACACAGGACAGCAGGTGTGTGAAGCTAAATCCAGCTGGGGCCGGTCACTAGTGGTGTTCTCCACGGCTCAGTATTTGGGCCAGGTCTCTCTAGTATTTTTATGCATCATCTGTATGGGGGAATCAAATACATCCTCAGTAAGTTGGACAGGTGGTGGTCAGTCTCTTATTTAACAAGCAGTAGGACAGGAGGAAATGGCCTCAAGCTGTGCCAGGGGAGGTTTGGGTTTAAAATTAGGAAAGATTTTTTTTTTTGACTGGAAGAGTTGTCAAGCACTAAAAGAGACTGCCCAGGGAAATGGTGGAGCTATCATTCCTGGAGGGATTTCAGTGATGTGTTGATGTGGCACCTGAGGACATGGCTTAGTGGTGGCATTGGCAGTGCTGAGTTAAGGGGTTTACTCAATGGTTTTGGAGGTCTGTGCCACCCTAAATGATTCTATGATTCTGTCTTCTGGGAACCTTTTTCTGGAAATAGGAACAAAATATTTGTTTTCTGTATTCCAGCATGTGCTGGACTATAGATGTATTCATAGTCTTTCCAGCACCGTCTGAAGTTTCATTTTTGAGAGAGTGAGAGCAGTAAAGAGAACGGACTTGATGTGAATGCTGCAATGTGGTGTGGCATTCTGACATTCTCATAAAATGGTTTTTGATAAAAGTCCAGGCTGATGAAGGTCACAACCTGCGTAATGGATCTCCCAGCAAACTCCTGTACTGGTACTGTTCAACTCCTCAGTCAGCTACGTTCAAAATACTGCATGGCTCCCAGTCCAGTCCCCTCCTCCTGCTCTGCTCGCTCCATGTCTCACACCATCACCAGTTCAGGACAGATGGAGAGGAATTTGGCCATTGCACCGTGTGCCCATGTCTAGGGAAGGTTCTCGAATTGGCACAAAGGTTATACATAAACAATTTATTGGTACTTATGTTTTGGTGTGTGGATTGTGTTCAGCTCCAGCAAATGGTGGTGTGAATAATCTGCAAAGCACCAAGCAAGGAGTAGGGAAGATTGAAGGGCATGAACAGAAATGCATGGTGTTCTCTACAGTTGCCAAAGACGTAATTTGCTAAAGTTTATCAGGAAATGGAGGGATTGTAATTTCTGTTGGTCATTAAAAGAAAATGTTACTGTTTCAGAAGTAGGCATGTTTTCCAGCAAATGTAATGGTAAAGTACATTTGCTGTGGGAGAAAAAATACTCCAATTCAGCATACTGAATTGAGTCCATTGAAGTACAACAAATTGTCATGACATGTCATTATAAAATTAGATTTATTTAATAGTTTATTTTCACATAATTCTCCAGTGGTGAGTTTTGTAAATTGTACTTTGTATGCTTCTGGTTCAAAAGAATGTCCATATTTATACCATTTCCACTAACTTTTATCTAGTTCTGAACATTGACTCTGGATGAAGTATAGTAGAAATAAATTTGGGGAAGAATTACTCACTGTTTCCCACACACCTGGGGTGTGTGGCCTTTATTATGACGTGCTTTAGCAGTACAGGAGTTGGGTGGAGGCTATAATCATTTTACTGTTTGGTGTGGAACTTGAACATCTAGTAATTTCTAACATTATTTGACTAAGAATAATATGTGCTTTTATGATTGCAAGGATGCAAATCGTGAAGAAGATCCTTTCTTATTTCAGAATCTTTTGTGTACATATATTTGTGCATATATATATATATATATATAAGTGTATATATGTATGAGTACTTGGCCTGTGTAAATAGGAGAGAAAATTACTTGCTGAGGTCTAATCTTATATTCTTGGTGTAAATATTCTCGTATGCTCTATTCCCTCATTGTTTTTCTAACAGCTGCCATCCTCTGAAAAGAGAGCACTGGAGCATGAAGGGAGATGGGAGGAGGGGGGGATATCCCATGCTGTGTGCAAATGTACCATAATTGTTTATGTTCATTTTTGGTTTGGTTGCGAACGCAAATCTTGTAGCTTTTCACATCTGTTGTGGGCATTTTCATCCAAGGATGTGACAAAACTTTAATGGATAGCTCCTTTTACAGTTAACTTTTAATGGCCTAGTTTAATTGAGGGGAAACTGATACTCTGGAAGATAAGCACTGAAAGCGACAGGCTAGTTGGGTGACTCCAGTGTTGGATCACTGGGTTAAGAGTTGTTTTCAGAGGAGCCGCTGTGATGGGGATTCCAGGAATCTGTATCCTACATGGCTGGGTCCTGTTGGCTGAAATGAACATGACTGTCTAGTCACCAAGTAGTGGGAAATTCAAAAAAATGTTTGGCTTGGTCATATCTCAAGTATTTGATAGATCTGAGTGGAATGTGGCTTTGTGCATTAAGTAAAAATTGAGTCTTTTGCTTTCTTTTTGACTCTCTAGTCTTTGTTTTACAAGACTGAATGAGCAAGGTACTCAATTTAACTGGCTGCTACCATGAGGTAGCTTCCTTATTCTTCTCTATTTCCCTTTTATATCCCCCTTTTTTTCTTTTACAGGCTGAAAGGTAGTTTTTTCTGACCAAAGTTGATTTAGGAGTTGTGATAAGTTTTTGGTTAATTGCAGTCCTTAGGAATCTGATATCCTGAAATGTCTCATCCATCACACTTGTTGCTCATTTGATTGTTCTTCGTCAACATCTTGCTGTTCCTACTGGGATTTTTGACACGTAGAATTTGAACTCGTTTATCTTTTGCACAGAAAAGTTAGTAAACATTTTGCTTGAGGCTGACAGCAAGGACAACAACACAAATAATCTCCAGTCAACAGCTTTTACCACAAGTTGGGTAGGAAGCAACACCCATGCTGTGTATTTACTGCCTGGCCCTCAGACCAAGCACGTGGCCATTTCCAATCACACAGGAATTGATTTTTGTTAGAGGCAGCAGCTGTGCATGAGTGGGAGCCCTGGGATTGTGTCTCTTCCTCCTGGTCCAGGTCTGTGCCTTTGTTTGCTCACTGGCAGTGCTGACCTTCAGATCATTTCTCTCATCTTGGTGCTGACCCCTTGAGAAATCAGCGATTCATAACACAAGCATCCCAAAGATGTAGAGCTACATGTAAAAGTGTATCACCCCTGTCTCAGGCCTCAATCTTTGCTGGGAGAATTGGTCATTCCTTAGGGGATCAGTGAGATTTGATGGCACACCTGCCCATCTCTGCTCCATGCATGCTGCACTGCCTATTTTCATAGGTGAAGTGGAAGTCTCCTTCTTGGTGATTCTTCTCTTTAGGTTTCTATTTATTTGATTTATCTTCGCTCTGGTGCTTCTCTCTGCAGGTACTTCGTGCTTTTAGAAACAGAAGCAAACATGCTGTGTTAGCTACAGCAGATAAAGCAACTGTGTAAATATACAGTGACCACACTTTGGAGCCCCTTTGTTGGAACAGCCACTTTATGAGTGATTCCAGTGTTCCTCAGCAACCAGCCTTGGTGCAGGAGTTCTGCTTTTCACTTCTGTATATGGGCTCACCTTTTTGTTTCTGGCTCAACTGGAGAAGAAAATGTGTCTGCCATCTGATTTTTTTTTTTCTCCTTTCTCAGATAAAATGATTTTTGAGACAACCTAATGGTGACTGATATTGATAGATTAGAATTGGACAAAAGGGAAGTGCCCATCTTTGTTGTGTTCACCAGTGAGCCTGCTACTTCAGGCGTGTGTGGGGATGGTCAGCTGGTTCTTCAGTTGGGCTGTAGGCTCACATGCTGGTGCTTCCCAGTTTTGTAGTTTTGCCTTCCAGATTTGCCTTTTTTGGTATGCAGAGACAGGAGTCCTGGGTGTAGGCTCTGCTGTGAGAATTTACATGAATGCAAGAAGCCTTTTACCGATATATCCTTTTCCTTGAATTAAAAGCAATGGGTAGGACATCAGGTAGCTTTCTTAGGTTATGAATCAGGGTGTGACCACAGGATTCCTGCAGCCTTCCCTGATATCCTCCTCATGCTGTGCCTCTGTCCAGATCATCCAGTTCCTGACGTAAATGGCAGCAGATCAATGCATCCCTCGCCTTGCCCTGCCCTGAGTCAAGAGGGAGACATTAAGAGAGAGCCCTGGTGTGGCTGTGTGTGAAGCAGAGTAGCACCTTTATTGTCTGCTGGCTCCTGGGACCAAGCCACAGTGGGCTGCACCGCAGGCTCCAGCACTCAGAGAAGCTGCTGGGACAGCAGAGACTTCTTGATGTTGGAGCTCCTCAGAGTAGCTGGTCTTGCATGGTGCTTTCGGCAGCCTGGTGCCCTTTCATCTCCTCCACAAGGAATGTGGAAGTGCACCACAGTCGCACACATGATAATGTGTGGGTTACCCTTGTTTGCAAGAGCTGCAAATTTTTTGTTCTTTCTCATATAAGTACTAACAGATGTAACCAGCGGTCTTCATGAAAGATTGGCATGAGGAAGGGAGCCTTTGCATTTAAAACCCATCTAAATATATAAATTCAAATAAACATTTTTACAAGATGGCCATAAACAGTGTTGAGAGAGTGCCCTGTCCTTTAAAGACGAGCTTTTTTGTTTTCCCCGTTTTATTCTCTGCCATATGCCAAACACACAGAAGTATTTCAGTGGTGACATGTGGAGCTGGTGTATGACTGCTTCTCAAACAGGTTGTTTTTCATTTCCCTAGTGCCAGCCCTTTGGGGAAAACCTTGACAGAAAAGTGTTCTGTCACTTTTATTTTAATGTTCTTTAGTTTAATGCTGTTGAAATAGGGAGCAAAAAAGAATAGCGTGCAGTCTTACTCGGTCGCAAAACTTTTTGTGGAACAGTTGTTACAAAGGATGTGATGCAGTTACCAGTAGGTAAGAGTCAGGGACCATTTAAATACTTAGAGATATCTAGAACATACACAGGCTGACAGATGCAGCAACCTCTAGAAGACCTGAGCCTTCTACAAAGGCCACTGTATCCTGTTGTATCTCAAATGACACTGGACATCTGGGCTCTTGTGGACAAAACATTTTGGGAAGAGCTCTTGGGGCAAGCCATTTTTTTAACCTCCTTAATGATTTGCTCTGTAAGAAGAGATTATTTGTTTCATGCTTTAATTTTCCTGAAAAAAGAGTGGTGATGATACCATAACCCATTAGAGCTGCTACCAGGAATATTTATGTGGATCTGAAGCAAAACAGGCCTTTTCAGTTTCTTTTAGATTTAAATACTTTGTCCTTCCAGGGAGGAGAAATTAGGTTTGATTTGATTGTTTAAAGTGGTTGGCAGGATTTTCACCTCGTTGCAAATCATAAAATAAACTCCCTTGTGGTTATGTTGCTGCTTCTTACTTAAATGGTCTCTGCAACCATTTAACCAATAAATTCCAGTAACAGCTGACATATTTGAGATAGAGGAGAAAATAAAACCCTTAACATCTAGGGCTCCAACAGAGACTTTAACAATGCCTTTTCATTTTGAGTATATAATTTGGTGCAATTGGAGGTCATCCTGACTAGCATTAGCCCTTCGGGTAGAAGGAAACATGATGCAGTTACCTGTGTCCTTTTCCTACATTTTCATCACATTGCCAGTCTGTAAAATGTCCCTTACCTATGTTTTTCTGTGTGTAACAGACAAGATAAAAGAGCTCTGTCTGGGTGTTGCTTCACAGTTTGGTGTGTGTATTTCACCCAGTAAATTAAGCCTACTGGAATTAATAATTTCTGAGAGGATTCACTGAGATTTACTTACCTTCTTTGTGTTTTAAATTGTGGTCTAGAAACACAGTTTGTACTATGCCTCAAGTACTACGACCAGCTTTACAAAAAGATAGTAACATCAGTTTCTGCTCCATTTGTTGTGTCCTGTCCTTCTGCAATCTGGGGAGTTGGGGGGGAGGAACAGATGGGGAGACCATCTCTTCTGCAGAAGCGTGGGTGAAGGAACATTTGCCTCTGTGAGCGGCCACATTTCTTGGCCACTTCCTGAGCAGGAGCTGCCAGTCCCTGTCATACCTCCAATGAGCAACCAGAGCCCTCAGTAAACACACCAGCTCCCTGTGTGCAAAGGTATGCAAGAAGGGGAGACCTCAGCTGAGCTGAATCAAACATCAGACCTCCCCAGCCATGCATTGCTTCCCTCATTCCTCTTCCCTCTTCCAGGAAACCAAGGCTGCCTCTGTTTATCCACACCCTCATCACACAGTCAAAAAGCCCTGGGCTTCAGTTTCCACTTCAAAGGCGGTGTTGGCTGCTGTGTTGGAGATGGAGCCTGATAATTTTGGTTATGAGTGGCTGGTATGTTCCTCCGGCTGGAATTACCGCTGGCAAGGCGCTCGGCAGGCAGCCTTGCCGAGTGAGGTCATCGCCGTACAGCGAGGGCAGAGCCTGGAAAAAAGGTTTCCTTGCAGTGCTCTGCCCTTGTGGTGAGACCACCTCTAAGAGATCCCGTGCCAGTCATTTCTGGGTTTCTCCACAGATGCCCTTTGAAAAGGTGCCAGCTGCTGCCAACTGTGATGGTGGTTTTTGTGCTGTGTATACTAGCAATTGAAATCAGGGAAACTTTTGTGGGATTTGGTTCTGTAAGAAGAAAAAAGAAGAAATGTGTATGTTGCATTACACTACACGCCACTGTAAAGCCAATAGATTGTGTGTATCTTTCAGGAGAAAGCATTTGGCCTGGTCTAACTGATATGTGCAACCATATTTTTAGATTTACAGTGATGTAGCACTGAAAGAGACCAACAGCTTGGGATTTAGGTTTTGGGTGCTGTGGGAGTAGCTTGTGCAATAGTATAGCTACTCATAGGATCTCTTGAAGTGTAACTGTGCTTGCTCATTCAGTGGTCAAAGTACAGGAAGTTCATTTGTGGTGGTGGTTTTCTTAAAGGTTTTGGTAAAGTAATAGATACATCATAGGAAATGACGTGGCTTCTAGCTAATCCCTGGATTTGTCCTCTGCTTTCTTCTGAAATGCAGCATTTACTTTAAAAAGCTGTTACACAGCTATACAAACCAAAGTGCAAATGTATGTCTTTTTGGAATCAAACCCACCCTGTATTATTTTGAACTTTTGAGAAAAGTAATGTAGAGTTTTAATTACACTTTCCAGCCATGCAAATTGCAGAGTTAATTGTATACCATCAGCATTGTCTGACCTAGTTCTGCTACTGTGCCTTTCATCTATGGATCTCCAAGTGCCTTGCAAAGAAAATTCCTTCATATGAAGAGATGGAGAGCCTGGGACACAGAGAAACCAAGCAGATACCCAGCCTGAGAGTGACTGAACCCCAAGAGGAAGCCAGGGTTTCTGAGTCTCAGTGGGCTAAGTCGTCCTTACCTTTTGTAGAAGTGCCCATCATTGCTGACTACTTGCCTACCCTTGCTCTACACACTTTGTAACTGCATACCCATCTTTTTCTAGGAGACTTGTCTTGCATTTCTTCTCCTAACTGAAAGGATGTTGTATGTAATTTCCTTCTAAGCCATTCAGATTTTGTTATAATTTGTAGTTCTGGAGATTGTATGTAAGTTAGGTTTGTGTTGTCTGTTGGGTTTTATATTTCCTTTGATGCCTGTGACACTGCCCCATTTTCTCTAGGGCTGGCAGTAAGACAGTAGGGAAACAGAGAGGAATCATGTTGCATTTCATCTTTGGCCTTTTTTTTCCAGAATTGATTGGTGAAATAGTAGCTTTGGTGCCCTACAAATGTGTGACATAGGTAAATAATCCTACAAATGGTTAGCCAAGGCATTGCTTGTCTAAGTGTAGGGCAGTTTTCACTGTTTTGCAACCTGTAAGCTGATCTTTACTCCAAAATTGAAATCAAAAGGTAGCTTTCTGATAAAGATCAGTGGCAATTGCACATTGCTCTGAAATGTATCTGTTTTAGCCCTGATGAAAGATGTTTGCTTATCTGCTTCCAGAATCAGATGTTTCTGTTTATCTACAGAGCGGGAGTATCAACAATACAGACTCCCACTACTACACATCCCATCCCTTGCTCGCTGGGGACAGCCTGTGAGGTCAGAGGTGCTTCAACACTCCTGACCCAGTTTTTCCTTTGGCCTTCATTCTGACTTTGTTCATGTCAGTCCATGCCGAGAAATAGAGAAAAGCAAAACAAATCTTTCTATTTGCTGTGTTCCAAGATTTTAGAATAAAGAAATTAAGTGGGATGGACAATGAGATTTTGAGGCTGAATGATGTTGCTTTCCTTCTGTTCATTGATAACCAGCTGTCACTGTGCAAAGCCCCAGTGCTGTGTTCATAACAAGAGCTATCAGATCAAGAGCAGGAGTGTGAATGCTGTACCCTGGTCTAGGGGACGTGTTCCTCCTGTATTGATCCACCCTTCATGTTCTCACGGTGTGGAGCACCCACAGTCAGTATTGATGGGCATGTTGGTGCTTGGGATGTGCATCTTCTGTGATCCCAGGGTGTTGCCTGTGCTTCATCAAAAGCTGACACCAGTGCAATTTATGGACTGATCGAGCTAAATGAACAATTAACATCGTTTGAACTAATTTGCATTTAAAACTGGTCACAACAAGGGGTTCTGCTTGCCGGCATAAGCGGCCTACAGGAACACTGGCAGTAGTGGTGTGCAGGGTGTATGTTTGAGATGACTGCCCTATGTTTGGGATAGTGGTGGTATCTGCACTTTGCTACCGTGGCTGTGCTGTGACAGCATCCCAGGAGCCTTTGTGATTTATTGGGAAATGTTCTCTTTGCTGCTACGGAGACAATGTTAGTTGAGAAATTTAAGCTTGGTTGTGCCTTCAAGGACGTGGAAGTCACAGGCTGGATGGTTGCTTTGTAAAACTGGTATGTAGTGTAAGCTTGTACCATACCACATTGTGAGTGGTGCTGTCCGTGCTTTTGCCAAGTTAATTTAGGCGGTTTGAGAAAATAAACTAAGCTCAGCTGTTGTGTGCTACTTTGTGATAAGGCATCTTATGCGTGAGATGATTTTAGTTTGACAGATTCTTCAAGTTTGAGGCTGTGCCTTTTTTGCTACTCTAAAAGTGAAGTGAAGCAGCTAGTTCTCTGTGGCAGAAAATGGGTTTGGGTCTTTTTTTTTTTCTTTTTTTTTTTTTTGTCTTCCTTCTTTCTTTTTTGACTTGATATACTTGGTTTCCTTTGGCCAAAAATAAAAGAAAATCTTTGATGTCAGAAGGCAGATTCTGAGTCTGAGATATTTCAAATTGAGCTAAGCAAGAAATTTTGCAGGTAGACAGTGATACATTGCCAGGCCTAAGGCACGGCCTAAAGGAAGGTGAATGAAGTCTAGAAACCATCAAGAGCCTTAAAAGTCAAAGCAGCCTGTTAAAATAATCAGAATAGATTTCTGGAAGCTGGGGTAAAGTTGCTAGAAGGGCAGTAACATGCTGGTCAGCTTAGGGGCTGATGAGCTCCTCTCCCTGGTCGTGCAATTAAAACCTGATTTTCTGATTTTTCAGTTTTGGTTGTTTGGAAGGTCTGCCTCCCTTTCTGGGCCGAGTTCAGCTGCAGATGTGAGCGAGATTAGCACTGTCAGTGTATTCACTGCCGTGGCACTTGCTGGAGTCACCCTTGCTGAGCCCTGGTCAGGGAGCACAGCTGGATCACGCAGGGTCAGCCTTCGTCTTCCCTGCACGGCCGGCCAAAACCAGGCTTTTAACACCAAACCTGCAGTCCAAGGCTTGAACTCTGCAGGCTCTTCTTTGCTTTCTCAGGGAATAAGGAGCAGAAAGTCCGGTTGTTGACGTCTTTCAGCAGCTTCTGCTGAAGCAATTAGGGAGTGCTCGCGGCAGAGTTCAGCTCTCCCCTCGGAAGGCCGTGTGAGGGAGGAAGTTCTGGGCTTGAAGGTGGTTTCATAATCTTCACTGGGAAGGCAGAGCACGTCACTGCGGACAAACGGCTTCAAAAGTCGCACATCATGGCGCTGATACACAGTAGTAAATACCAGTCTCCCTCCACTCTTGGCTGCTTTGTTGGCCAAGGAGCTGATATTGCTGGAATGTGGAGAGTTGGTGGGTGTGTGAGAAGTACGGGATTTCTCCCTGGAGGGGACTCGCATGCAGGGCTGAGCGGTGGCTGGACTCGCTGGCTGTTGTGCGGCTGTGCACTGACAGCTCTCTCCTCTCTGGGCAGTGCCACCCTGGCACCTGAGCTTGCTGAGGAGGTCAAAAGCTGAATGAACACGGTCAGCTGCTGTTAGCATCCCAAACACAGAGTGCCTCTTGTCCCCAACCAGAGCATCAACCATATAGGCGTCATCTGTGGTCCAGGCTTTGTCTGATACTCAGTTGGTAATGAAAAATCTCATCTTGCCTTCAGGAGGAAATGGATTGCAGCCATATACAGAAATTATCTGACTTCTTTTTTTATCCCCCTCAGCATAAGAATTGGGGAAAAGTGGTTCTTTTTGATTATGTATTGTCATGTATTTGGCTATGTTATATGGTCTTTTTTTGGTTGTGTGTTCCTTAGCTAAGTTTTTTTTTTTTTTTTTTTGGTAGTTTGGAATCTCCAACATATATGTCATAAGAGCTTACAGTCTAAAAATTAACATTATGCTGCCTGCTGTTGATGCCTTTGTGTCTGCACAAAGAGCTGAGGAATAACAGGAATGAAAGTTAGTGAATCAGAGTGGTAAAGACAAGATACTACTCCTAAGAATGATTTCTGTCGTTTGTAAAAAATAATTTTTCCCTCTGGCTGAAAAGGAGAAATAGATGTCAGAATTCAGAAAAAAAAAAAAAAAAAGGCTTGTATTTAACAAAAATAAAGCTACTGTTTAAGTGTTAGTTTTAAATGGGAAGCAAAGCATAAAACCACAGGCAATTTGTGTGTGTGCAGGGTTGCAAAAGACACAAAAGAGACTGCCAAGCACAGCAAACCCGAGCTTGAGGGGCGAGTGTTCAGAAAGGGTGTCCAGAAATGCAGCAAAATCTGAAAAGAATGGTGTGCTTTTCTCCTTGTCCTTTTTAAGCAAGCAGAGAGTGGATGTTAAACTCCCACTGTGTGTATTTAAGGTCACTATCTCTAACTGACACCCTTGTGTACAGGCACATTCTGGTTAGAAACTGAAGCATTTGCTGGAACACATTCTGAGAGCCCAGATCCTGACTGGGTGTTGCTGAAATTTCCATGCTGATTTTTAAATAGTTTCTCATCTGCACAAATTAAGTTCTGTCGTTACTTGTCTTTTGACATTGTAGACATCAAACTTCAAAGGCTTTCTTGACTGCCAGATAAAATATTGGCATCCTCTAATTTCTAATAGTTGTTAAAATGAAAGTGTTACAGGTTCTGAGCTGGAAGGAGTAAGTCTTGATTGTGCTGGAATACAAATGGAATGAGAAATCTCATTTGCTCTTTGAGAATAATTTACAAAGAATTTGAGTAGAGCAGGAAGACTCAAGTTTTCTGGTTTCAGTATTGAAATAATTGGCTCATAATTTAAAAAGGAGCCTGATTCTGCAAACACACAATTTGTTATTTAACATTATAGAAACACATTGTTTTCACAAAAGGGGATTAAAACACTGAGAAAGAAGCCATTTCAGTTTTGCTCCTTCTCGCTTTATGGTGGTTTTGCTTTTAGATTTCTGTGAATGAGTTAGGCACAAATTATGAAGTGCACTGTTGTAGAATGAGAGCACAAAAACCCTGCCATTATGTTTTCCAGATCAGTGCTTTCAGTTTTTCAGTGTTCTTGCCCTATTCAGAAATTTAAGGCTCATATTTGAACAGTGGCTGTAGAAAGTTGTCCTAGATTTCCTTCTTGCTGTAGTAGAGATATTGTTGCACGTTGTTGATGAACTCTTGCCAGCATCTAAGAAGATGTAATTTCTGATCAGTTTCACTGGGTTTGCAAATTTACTGTTCTGTTTGCTGGAGATTTTGCTAGAAAGAAAAAGAACAACATAGCAATTTTTTTGTTTGACTGGGGGAATTTGTGCTTTTTTCAGCCTCTGCTTTTACCATTTCTGATGGATGGTGGTAAACTCATCTCTAAGTATTGTTTTAGATAAACAGTACTGAGAGACTTGTAAAAACTGACAGGTTCACTTATTACGGTTTCGTATTTTGAGAACCGAAGAGCTTTGGTGAGAGCAGCAGAGTGACTGGGCCCCCTCAGCAGTGATTACCATTAGCTTTGGGTCCCTGGTGCATTATACAGCATTAATTAATACTAAAAAGCAAACAAAACAAAAAAAGCCATATGCAGAAAACTTAAGAAAAACCTGTAATATTTTCATAGGGTATTTCTAACAGTTTATAAACACAGACTTTAGCATGGAGTTAGTTTTGTCTCAGGCACTGCAGTGAATCTGGGTTCTAGGGAGACAGCAGGACTCTTGTAATGCTGGGAGAGATGACTTCTGCTGCTGTCTGCCAGTTCAGTAATCCCCATTTTAAATTCTGCTAAAACCCACTTGATGTCAACACTTTGAGATCCTGCATTCTCAAAGCTTTTTCTTTTAGAGTCAAAGCATGAGCATAGAGGAACCTGTGCCTGGGTAACACTGAATGTTAGCATTGATGTGCACAGGCCTGGCCAGATGAGCAAGTTAGATCAGAAGTCCAGTTTTTGCTACATGAATGTCTGTTTTCTGGGCAGTGAACCGTCTGGGTTTGGCTCTGGTGTCATGCTGAAATGCCAGGACTGGAATACAGTACAGAAACCAGGACACCTGATTAGAGTCTTAGTGTTTGATTCACCGAGAGCTGGATTTTCCTGGGCTTAATTTGATTGCTCATTGTAGTTGGAGAAACCAAGACTCAGACTTATACAATTCTTTAGTTTCATGTATGTTTTTAATCATATCCCTAGAGCATTTTGGAGCCATTCAGAAGAAAAAGGAAGAGATGCAGGAGTGTATATTTCTTGTTTTCCATAATGCAGTTTGCATATGGCTGTACTACATTTACTCTAGTATTTACATAACTCAGAGGGACATCTTTTAGCCTCTTGAATTCTGTCTGTGGTCTGAATTCACACCTTTTATGCTTTCCTTTGTGGGAGAGCATTAGACTTGGTTACAGGTCAAGACAAAAGTGTCATGGAGCATTACCTGAATCATCTCCATCCTCAGCCTGGTTCAGTCTCAGCCTTCTTAAAGACATGCTGATGGTTCAGCTGCTGATTTCTGTCTCCAGATAATGTCAGTCCATACTAACGAATGTCATTAATTGATTAAAATGGTTCATGAGAGGACTGAGATTTCAAGGAATCCTAACTTCAAGTATAATGGCAGAGAAGCTGCTGATCATCTATGTCTGACAGGGCTGGAGTAATTTCTGGGAATAGTCTGATAACTTGCATCCATGATTCTTGTAGAACTGTCATTTTGAAGGCATTTTAATTAGGTGTTGTGGAGACCAATTGTGTAACGTGACTTATTAGGGAGAAAAGTAAATCCCATAAAACTTTGGTCACCGTGGGTTTTCTTTTTTTCCCTAGACCCTGAGCACCTGTGAACTTCAGATGCTCAGAGCAGGTTTAAATGCTGTAAAGAGGACCAGTAGAATCAAGGGTTGTATTCACCCTGCAGCAGCTAGTGAAATGTGCGAATTTTGTGCCTGTGTGTACGTCTTAAACATTTTTTGGCACCAAAAGTGTCATCTTCAGCTCTTCTTATCCAACATTTTAATGGTCTGCCATGGCTATTTATGCTTTTGTAAGGTTGATGGACAGTTCTCATAACGTGCCTTGTCAATAGCTCTGTTTATTTGTCACAGCAGTGTTGCAAGCCGGTGCTACTTCGTTCTCAGCAAGGACAATACAGTTGCCATTCTTCTTTGTTCTAGGATGATTTTTTCCTGCTTAGGAAAGTGAATGGGTGCAGCATTAGTCAGGGACCGTAGTTTTTAACGCCTGAGAAGAAACACTGTGATTGTCTAGTCTGATGTCTTCAAAACCTCATCCAGCAAGTTTGGCATTGAATTGTAATTTGCAGCTCACAAGCTTTTCATTCTGTTCATGAATGTGTGATGGAATAAATGACATGTTTAGGGGTTGAATCTCAATTCTTTACTCATGTGATAAAGGTTGTTGCAGTCACTGGTTGCGTGTCTCAAGATGTGTCTGCAGTACCTGGGCTTCTGAATAAGGTGCACCAACAATTTTCCTAATAGCTTTCCTAAGGTGCTCTTAGTTACTGAAGGACAGTTATGTTTCCCTTCTTTACATGAGTAAAACCTAGTTCAGCTACTGAAATAACCAGTTTGAGTCTTCATGATGAAGCCTTTGTTGTTGAAAGTAGCAAGACAGTTTTCTCTCTGCAATGCTGTTGACTTTTGTGTGCATCTGCAGCTGTCTATTTAGAACTGGATGCAATATTTCTAGAGACAATAACATACTTAATCTAGTGCTGGATTACTGCCGAGATTAGATGTGAGGACCGTGTTTTAAGAAGTGCTCTTAGAGTTCAGTGGCATCTACAGTGCATCTGCTGTCACCGAGGCACTGCTGCTGCATCGCTGCCTCTTGCAGAGGTCACAGCATCAGGCTGGAACATTATGCTTCCAGCTTTGTGTCACGACCTCTCAAAGGTTGCAATATAATCACAAATGAGCAATATGCTGGTGAGAAATGGAAAAAAAACCCTTCAAATATTAATAAAAATAAAAGAATAGGAGGGCTGATGACTACGTGTATTTTCCTTGTAAGCGGGCGTGTAGAGGCAGTGAGCCTAGATGAGATTAAAAAAAAAATGGGAGACAAGACAAGAATTTCAGAGGTGTGGTTTGTCTGGCACTGGTGTTTGTGCCTGAGCTTGTAATGCTCTGAGATGCACTAGATACGCTCACAGGCAGTTGCACCTTTGAAAATAAGATGCTCCTTCTTCATACCTAATCCTTGCATCACAGAAATGGCTCCAAATGTACAGTAAAGCCTTTGATCTGTGCTTCGAGAGTGTTATGAATGCACTCAAGAGAGTGATATGATTCAATTTGTAGTACTTCTGTAGTACTGGCAGAAAATTATTAGGATTGGCTGCGGAGGTGTTAAGATGTGGGTCAAACTGAAACTTTCTATTGGTACTTTGGATCTGAGTCTGAGTTTGCTTTCCAAAGAACAAGATTTGAGGTTAAGGTTCTGAACTTAAATCTGAAGCAGAGAAGCGTTTTCCTCAGTTGTTCTCTGAACTTTTGTGTTGAATTTACGGATACAAAAATCTCAAAAATGTTGGAGTATTTGGAAATCATCTGCTATGCTGTTTACTCTGTTGAATTTGGTTTTGGTTTCTGTTTTATTCATTTCCAGTAAGACCTGGTAATTTGTTGCAAGAAAACAAGAACAGAATCTGATTTGATATTCAAAGATCTATATTTTAAAATGAGATATTTTTCAGAAACAGAAAACAGAAAGGTCTTTCTCAGCAGGATGCAGGGTAGAGAAAAAGACGGAGGTTACTTTATCTCACAAGCTTTGCATTTCCTTTCCAATAATAATACTTCCCTAAAATTACTTGATAACATCTAGTTGAAGCTTGCTGAGCACTTGGGCCTTTTTCAGAGGTTAAACATGGATGTTGTGCCTTATTTTAGGAGGCTTTATATTTATTTGACCTGTTTCTTTGTCTCCAGGGAAATTAATAAACAAATCTCTATATAAAGCATTCTTCTGTAAAAGATATCTGGAAAGATGTAAGTAGGAAAATGACACTAATTCTTCTTGGTTTTCAGCCCTTCATACTCATTTTGCTCTGGTTGATTTACTGGTAAGCCACATTTTTCAACATAATAATGCCATGAGAGTCTGTTAGTGCTGTAGTAACATGTAGCCAAGGCAGTTCCTAGGTCACTGTTAAGACTGTGAGCTGTGCAGCAGTGGTGTCATACAGTGACGTGGTGGCATTTGTGGATTTTAATTACATAGAGGAGGGCAGGAATGCTTATCCCTTTTTTCCATTCCTGCTTTGAGTAAAGCTTATGCAAGCAGTAGTGGGCAAAAAGCAGGATGTGTGTTCAGGTGTAGAGTTCAAACATACACCTAATTTGGAAGCATTTGTATTCTGCTGAAACCAAAATGTCACCGGGGGGAAGCAACTCATGTTTTCATCAGTGTTTAGAGTCCACATCATAACACTCACTGGTGGCTGTAAGACTGTGATGGATTGAATTCAGATTTACAATTAAATGACAATGTACTTCAGTAGTATTGGCTTTCTGTTGGGAAATCTGTGGCCAGTTTAACTTTGGGCAAGCAGTTCACTAGTGACATTCAGATTGCCTTGGTGGAAATTTTTTTGTCTAATAGTAGTAATTGTTCATTGAGGTCAAAGCCATGAACAAGTGCAGTTTCTTCTCTAGCTGGAAAACTCAGTCTTACAAACTTGTGTTTGCGATATTTAAGGTTTTATAGAAATTAGATATTTCCTTTAGAGACAGTAAATAAATTAATACAGTGATCCTGACAGAAGACTAGGATGTTGCTGCAGAATTATGCAGAGACAATGTAATTGAGCTTGAAAAACAAAAACATAATTGCCAAAGGTGGGAGTTAAAGTTGTAGCCATTGTGCTGACACAACCTGAAAGTTCAGCTTGTTGTAAAGACTGGAGTTATTTTAAAACAGATTTTTGATACGAAACTGGAAGGGTGGGGTGGGGGGGACAGTTACCCTAATCTACTTTGCAAAGATGCTGTTTTTTCACTGAATGTGTAACTCTCAGGTGTATAAGCCATCTCTGTGTTGATTGATTGTGGGCTACACAATTTTCCCCAACAGCATTTTGGCCTCTTTATGGTCTGAGAATATAAGTAAGGCCAAGTAGACAGGCAGAGGAAATGCAGAAAGCTGATTTTTCCTGCAGCCTGGGAAACACTTGTATTTCTTTTCACCTTCAGATGTGCATCACTAGCTGCTGGTTGTGTAAGTAACAGGGTTTTTCCAAAATGGCATCACCCAGAGATGCACCTAGATGGTCTGGTGTGTTGTGGGAGCCCCTGGCTTGTCTCTCAAGCAGTAGCAGGGAGGGCAGGTACATCTGTTTCTTTGCCCACGCATGAGCCCTGTGTCAGAGCATGCAGAGGAAACAAGTGAGTGTGTCTTGTTGAGGGCTGAATCATCCTGTTGGAACAGAAAATGCTGTTGGAGGACTAAGGTGGCTTAGTTTTCCAGAACACACTGTGAGACAGAAGAGCAGTGTGTGATGCATTAGCTCCTGATAAACAGGGCTTCTTTGGGAGGCATCTCTTCAAAGCTGTGTGCCCTGGGATCCCTGGAGGAACTATGGCAATTCCTTGGAATTCTTCTCCAGCCTTTCAGGAGCCACCCAGATGAAAGGGTTTGCCAGTTTCACAGTGCCTAATTGTAGGGCTGTTCTCTGTTCTGCTTTTCAAAGTGTGTCTGTGGAGATGACGATAAGGACACCTTTCTTGAAAACATAATTTGCTGGACTATTACATATATTGAAACAAAAAGTTTGCTAGTTGGGTTTGCCAGTTTCATACCACTTCATTCACCATGATCACAATGCCTTTGTGATTTTAGCTAAATATTTAATTCCTTTTTTTCCTAAACCAAAGCATCACTTTCCTTTTCATAGTATCCTTTGCATTGTATCCTTTTGCATGGTAAGAGAACTTGAAAAGGTAATTTAGGTTCTAACTGATGTTCTGTGTCCTCTCCATTATGCATTTCCCAGTTAACTGACACTTTTCTCCAGTATTTACTCTGATATTTCACTGCAGTTGCCCTCTTCTCCATTCCCTGTCTCCCTTCCTCAGAGGTATTACACATACTTCAGTCAGTTCTATTTAAATAGCAGCACTCCCTCCCAGTACAAACAGCCAGTCAGATGTTAAACACTGAGGGGGAGACCAGCAGTGGAGGAGGTACCGGCTGGTTCCAGGCTCTGCTGGAGAGTTCCTGCTGTAGGGGAGGAAAGGGCATTTTCTGTTCGTGTCATTCTGTAGTGCTGAGAGACAGAATCAGGAGGAAATCACTGCTGCAGACATGAGAGATGACTCCCACTTAATTTTAAGTAGACCTACCCAAGTAATTGTAGAAGGTAAGACAGGTCAGACAAAGCACTGGCACTTTAAGCACGTTTCCCCACCTCCTCCTGTAGCAGAAGGTGATTCCAAATGGCTCTGACTCATCCCCAGGAGGTGCCTGTTGGTTTTTTTTTCCTAATAACAGTGTGAGCTTAGTGAGTCTGTCATTAACAGGATATCTATAGCTTTTTTGAAGGCTTTGCTGCATGTCCTTTCTCTTTATGTACAGCACAGAGCTGTGTTAATATTTTTCCTGGGGATTCAAGACCTGCTCATACTTTCTCCAAAAACAATGAGATTAGAGCGTTCCCTATTGGGAATTCAGAAGCTTAGTTGGGTTACTGCACTCCCTGTTCTGTACTTACTCATCAAATTGAGATTGGATGTGGTTTCCTGGGAACTGCAGGGTTAAGGGTGCATTAAAAAGAAAAGGAAAAATTTGTTAATGGAAATTGCTTGATTATATTACAGTGTCTAAGGTATTCATTGTTCTACAGGTAAAAGGTATGGATGTGAAGTAATATTGGAGAATGCTTCTTGAAATAAAAAGCAGAACTTAATGTGTATTTTACTTATGCTGTGTTTAATTTTACAACAATTTAATTTCTTGTAAATAAATTGTAGTAAGAAATGAGCTGGTATGAGCATTGTGGAGGTGGTGAGAACTGTCAGTATTGCAGAGTCCATGATTCAGATCCTGTATTTCTAATGGGACCTGAGATCCTGGATAGCTCAGCTTCTTAAAAAATCAGTAATTTACACTTGCATGCCCATTCAGGTTTGACTTCATATTCCCAGGTGACAGAGGTGAATGTGTTGCTTCCCTCACAACTGCCTTCAGTCTTTTTTGTTATAAAACCCTGAAATTTTCCATGGGAGGAGCATATTCTTGCACAGTGGAGGTGACCCTGCTGATAACAAATGTGGTTTCCTTCTTCACCTTTTGTTGACCTAACAGAGATAGTGAGCAGCAGGCCTTGGGGGATCTGTAATCCAGAAGTAAAAACCACTTCAAGTGCAAGGATGATCTGCAGTAGGAATGTGCTCTTGCCAGTACCTAAAACTGGTTCTGAAAAACCCAGCTGTACAGAGGTCTCCTGTTCACAGTTCACACCAGCTCCCACTTATTCAATAAACTGATTACCCAGGTGCCACCTTTGTATTTGAAACCAGCTGATGACCTCTCATTCCCAGCTCTCAGGGCTGCCCCTGGTTAAAGCAGTCATTAAAGGGTGGCATTTTAATCTAGCATCCATTGTGTCTGCTTGGTTGGAAATCCTTACACGTAACCCTCTCTCCTCTCATTTAGCAGCACTTGATGCATTTCATGGAGTGTGACACAGCTGATTTGTTGAAAGAGAATTGATAATAGAGAGCAGCCTTGAACAAGGATGCGGTTTTGTTTTCTGTTAAATCATCGTTGCTATAGTGACCTAAGATCTGTTTAGCACTCAGCAGGTATATCATATTCTGGGCAAAAGTTGGGGAGTTTTCAATATTCCTCTAACAGCTGTCTTACAAAAGTGGGTGTGTGTATAGTCTTTCTGCAAGAAGTCTCTGGTTCTCTTACTGCTGCTCCTGTGAGTACCTGCTGTATTTTGGCTGTTTGTGTCCCTTCCTTGCTGAAGTAATTTCAAGGAAGTTTGATAAATAACATACCCATCTTGTCAAGGTATTGGGGGATATTTCTTCTCAAAGGAGAATTTCATGGACTGCAGTGATAAATACAAAAATATGGAGAATATGAACCATGCTAAGGAGTGGTCGTTCTTGTGAACTGGTGACCCAGTTTTGGAGGAGGAGGAAGGGGATGTTTTTGAAGCTGATTCACATGGTTGGAGTCAGGAAGTCTGAGTTCTCCCACATCTCTCAGGCTTCTAATGTTCCCACAGGTGTGATCAAGAGCATAGTGCAGCTGCAACCTTCACTGAGATTTTCCTCTCAGCTGGAAAGTGGGGAATAGTAATTCTGCTCTTTGAGTTCTTTACATGACTTAGGAGGTGTTGAAGCCTTCAGTGCACACTTGGAGAGTTGCTGCTCCAAGCAGAGGTGCTCCACCTGGCCAGGCAGTCAGACCAGTGTCTGTGAAGGTCTCACTGTGTCTGGCACACTGTGTCAAACACAACTCCTCCCTTTCCACTCCTGATTTCTGGCCTGGGACCAATTCCTGCCCCTTGGCAATGATCTGGCAGATTTGGCCACTATCTCAGCGGCAAGCTGTGGTCAGCTCCAGCTCTGCAGTGGGGCAGGTGCACCTGGCAGCATGTCCTCGTTCCTGTTAGCAAAGGTCTGACAGCAGGAGACAACATTTCTTAGATAGGCTTGACCTTAGAGCTTTTTGGACACCAGCATGGCAACCAATTTAACATTCGGCCCTACTGGAAGTCTCAGGAGGAATTCCCCTTGCCGTGTTAAGCTGGCCAGAGAGAAATGGTTGAATTCTTACAGGCTGCTTACACAAGAACATCTTGATAATGGGCCTCTTTGGAAAGTCTTCAAGTCTTATTCTACTCCCAGAAATTGAAATAAGTGAACCTGCAGAAGTGCTCCTTCACCTGAGTTTGACAGTAAAATAGAAGAATGCCCTTGTTTTTTTAAAAAAAAAAAGAATCCATATGAATTTCAGCTAAATAATACATTTTTCCTGCTTATTTGACTCTCCTGTCATGGTACATATTCCATTACATGACCTGATTTTTCCTTTCTCTTAATAATGAACTTCTGTGCTTTTAACTTGCTTCAGATCTGAATTAATTTGAAGTTCTTCCCACTGCTGGTGTCTGCCGCACAGGTTTTACATATTTTAAGCTTGTATGTCCTAATGTTGATACCAGTTTTTTCTTGTCAGTTCTTTGATGGACAGTTTTGGCCTGTCCCTTTGCTAAAGCTCTGCAGAACTGATATTTCAGCCCCACTGCAGATTGGAAGTTTTTTTTTTTCTGCATGGTGTGGGGTAAGCTATTTCTTACTGGCAGCTCTTATATTTTTATCAGTTTTGTAAGGTTAATTAATTCAACAGCCTCCAGTCTTGGTTGTCTTAAATATTTAGAGGAAAGAAAGAGATTTATGCACATTTTTGCTGCTGAGCTAGATTTGGTTGAACTTCTGTTGGATTTCTGAGTTAAGATTCCCAGCTGGTATAAGTCAGTGAAGTTCCACTGATTTATTTTGGATGACCAGCTCTGTGGAGAATGTGGTCTTCCTCAATTAAATCTTGTCACTGAACCTGATCTACTTTGCACTGAACATATGACAGTTGCTGCTGTATTTTTGTGTAGAGAATATGGGATATATTTCTGCTATCTTTTATCTCTGTGCAGCTATAAAGAAAGACAGGTGTGTGTGTACATTTATACACACGCAGACATGCATGGATGTTTACACACACAGTCACCCACACACAGAGAATTGTGCTGGAAAACCCCCTCCCTCTTTTTCCTCTCATCACTACTGAATTAATACACCCAGGACTTTGACTGACATGGAACCTCACTGAAGATTTGGGTCACAGTGTACAAATTTGTTTCCATCTACCAAAAATTTTCAAACCCAGCCAACCAAAGCCTCGCCAAGCATCAATACCCAACTTGGAGATATTTAGGAACAATGCAGCTCCAAGCAGAAACAGTTTAGATTTGCCCCATAGGGACACCCCGTGGGTCCTTGGGTTGAGCACCCATTTCACTACACAGAGCAGGTGGAATCTTTTCTTGTGGTCCAACACATAAAACCACCTACTTAACTGGAGTACCTGGAATGGTGATGATGGGCAAGTTGGGAGGCTGGGAAGTCTGATGGATTAGATGAGAATGTTGGTCTAAGAAAGCTCAGAAATACTTTAGTGTAGTTTTGGGGCAGAGTTGGGTGTCTCCTTGCTGTTACTCTTTTTGTCTTTTTTACCAGGTTAATCTCTGTGAGATTAACATTGACTCTCTCAAGTCATTATGACAGGTGAGTGTGGTAGTAAATTCTTCCATGTCAAGAAAAAGACAAATTGTACTGTACTGCATATTGTGGCATAGTACTACTAATTGCTGAACTTGATAAATGTCTTCTAATAGGCTCTGTAGTTAATGAGAAAAGATGTTAATTGCCCTTATCTGAAATATCTGTATTTGCAAGGACATTCTCTGGAGCCATGGATGTCTTTTAACAGAGATTTATTTCAAATCAGCCATTGTTTTCAGCAGTTTTGGAGTCCATTACCCTTCAGTATCAACTGAATCGTCTCCACCCCCATGAAAGTTTTGAGAACAATCAGCTCTTCCTATGTGTTATTTAGCAGGATGTTATTTGGTTATGGAAAACTTATATGTGATACCGCATGCTCTGCGTCCTGGGCTACAGCAGGAGCATGGCTCATTCTTAAGAGCAGCCAAGAGAGAAATAAACACCTGACAGCAGAAGAGAAAGGGTCTGCAATAGCCCCATTTCCATCCCACTCCCCACAATCTGGAGTATTTAATTGGGAAAATCATTCTCCGTTGTTGTGTTGGTGAGAGTTGTCAGTCTAATTATGTTTTAATGCAAATAACCATCTCTATTTGTAGAATTCATATTTTCTAGATACTTTCTTTGGAAAATATGCAGCTGAAGATTTAGTGCATTATTATATGAGTAAGTGCATACAAGCCTCATATTAACAATGGACGTCATGATTATTCTTTCCCTTTTAGGATTTCCTCTGGAAACAAGTGGGCAGATCTTTGCATTATTGAGTAGTTTGCTGCTTGTTGCCGACTTTTCCCAGAAACACAAGAGAAAACCAGGCTTACTCAGGAGCCTACGTATTCTTCCAGTTTTGAGAGCACTGGATTCCCCTAAGATTTGATTTGTAGTAGGTTTAGGTATGTGCCTATTCTGGTGCAATGTTTCAGAGCTGTATGATTAATAAATCTTTATGGAACTGAAAAAAAGACCAAGTTCTCACTGAGGTTAAAACATACCTGATTTCCCAGCAGAGAAGTTGCGTGTTTTGTTAGGGGACTAAGGGGCCAATGGGAAGAGGAAAATGTTTCCTTGTGGGGTTTTTGTTTGTGGTAATAAATTGCATTTTCCTTTATGAATCTCTTACATTTTTCAGAACATGTTCAACAGCAAACAGCCAGAAGTTCAAGCTGTAACTGTAAATCTGTAAGCTGACATATGTAGATTCTCTGGCCAGACAGTCTTAAGTCAGGATTAATTTTGTAGAGTGAGGTAGAAAAGTCCATTATCTTGCTTCATTTCATAGATATCAGACTTTGCCAGGAAATATAAATCTCCTTTCAAAAATGACAACTATAAAAATAAGAGTTACGATTTTCTTAAATAAAGGCATTTTCAACTGAACTTGACATCTTGCTGCTCAAGATGCTGTGGCTTTAGACTGTCTGATACCAATAATTAAACTGAAGTATTTGTGTCCTCAGCTCCCCCTTCTGAATCACATGCTGCCCCTATGTTGTTAACGTACTATTTTCTGTTTCGTGTCAGAAATGGGGCTGAAGGAGCTCAAAAGTAATCTGGCAAAAGCTGGATGGATTCCCTGATCTGCCGGACACCAAAGCCAGACAAATATTTTTGTGGGCAGAGACAAAGTGGGTGGATGGAAATGGGAATGCTGCTTAAGACTAGTATTGATGCCAGATGCTTCATGGTGACCCACTGAGGATCTGTCTCATTTGAGGTATTTTCAGACCTCTGAATCCATGTTTCTGGCCTTGCATGTTGTTCTAATTTGACTTTCCCATGGAGAGACCTGAGGGTGAGGATACAGCTTCTGGGGGTGGGTGCAAGCAAGACCAGTGCAACATGAGAACGTGCAGCGCTTATTTATCAACCACAATGATTCACTGTGATTGACGTTCACATACCTGAATGTCAAAATAACCTGTGTTTTAAGAGAAACCAGTGACTCAGGCTGTGGTTTTACCTTAGGCTGTTTCCTGATAAATGGCTGAACTGTGCTTGGTCTTGAGAAAACAGTGCTGAGGAACATGGCCTCTGTCCTTACATCTGTGTGCATGGAGAGGTTAGGGAGAGGACGTCTTTGTGTGGGGCTGACCTTCCCCTTGTGAGTGCCATGGTCTGTGTGAGGAGCACCACAACTCTCTGAGCTCAGGTCTGATGACAGCTCTGCTTTGGTGATTCTTCAGGGCATTTCTGCTGATGTGGGAGCATGGTCCTCAGTGTTGGACAGCACAGTTTAAAGGATTGCTATAGAGCGATAAATCACCGTGCTTTAGAATCTCTCAGTTGTGAAACAGAGGTGAAGCTGCCTGGAACTGGTTTCCAGAACTGAAAATATTTCACTTCTTAGAACACGGTGTCTTTAGTGAAAGCAGAAGCAATGCATGTGATGATGCTTACAGGGATTGAAGTATGTTTACGCTGCTCATTTTCTGAGTAAGATGGCCAACAACTGTATGTCTGTAGTATAGCTAGATGGAAGGTGTGGACATGGGATCATATGAATGCTACATAAAGTACCTCATTGGCTTTTATTTAGAGTGATTGACTGTCTGCATAATTCCATCTTATGGTTTAGGTAGCCTTCCCATCCTTGGCAAACTGCAGAACTCTGCTCCTCCATTCACCTTAAGGAAAGGGACTGTCCTGTGAGAAGAATTTTATGCCTGGGATGAAATCACTTGTGTACGGCTACAGAGCTGTGGTTGAACTGGCTCAGTTGTCTTTAATGCTGTTTAAATGGATGATTTAAGGTATAGGAGAAGCTTCTCTTGGGAACAGATTCTGTGAGAATTCCTTGAATCCTCTTTGAAGTTAATGGAGGGTATTAAGGGCAGTCAGCACCTTCTCAAAAGAGAAATTTAAATTACTTTGATTAATTTCATTTTATATTTGCATTAACTGGTTCAGGATTTCTCCCTTCTCCAGTCTTTCAGAGTATGTTTTTGATAACTTTGCCCCCTGAGCATACTAGATTTTATGTTGGCTGTTTTGATATTTTTCCCTGAGTGTTGTAATGCTGATTACCAAAGGATCTTGGCCCTTTGGCTTCCTGTGAGAACGAGATAATTACTCTCCAGTAGGCAGCGCATGACGTATAGTATCAGCATTAAGCCACTGGGATTCCAGTCACTAGTGTAGAACAATATTGTGGGTAAATGAATAAGCAGAAGTTTATCATACTTCCTGCATAACAAGGGTTTTGTTAAAGAGACAGTGAAAATTGTTTTCACCCAGGACTGGTGCAAAATGAGCGCTGCAGCAACAACTGTTAGGGAAAAAGATATTGAGGTTGAGTTTTGTGGCTCACGGGATTTTTCTTGCTGAAAAGACAGCTGAATTCTTGTAGCACCAAAGGTGGGTGACAGGGCTGTCGCTGCATTTTTGGTGGATGACGTTTATGGGCTTAGGAGCATGTATGAAGTGTATAACTGCAAAGTATGGTTTCCAGATGCACCACCTACTTAACTTATGGAAGAAAGTTGTACCAATTAGAAGTAGAGAGGTTCCCAATGCAATTTGCTTATTTCACACTCGCCCCCAGGAATCCTGTGTTATGATTTTAGGAGTTGGCCCTGTTTGACCCTGAAATAGATGTGGTTTCTCCCTTGCCTTCGATATTTCAAGACTGTCAGTTAAAAATAACTTCTGTATTGGGCACAGTGGGAGTGAGTTTGAGAAGTTGAAGTTATATGTAAATCAGTAATAGTGAGAAAATAATTCATAAATGTAATGAGCTCTGTTCTCTTGAAAGACATGGTCAAGTCTGTGGTTTATCCAGGAGATGGGATTAATTATTTTTGTATGAAAATAGTTTCTGTGCCACAGCAATACTGATCTGTTCACTTATGCTGTAGCACAACAAAGTAAGTGATGTCTTTGGAGGACTTCTGTTAAATATTCAATTATTTTAAAAATTACTTGCATAAAGTATAGTGTATGTACGCATACTCAATAGATGCACAGGTATAGCACTGTGTATTTACTGAGTTTAAGACATAATTTCATGTGTGCTTGCATAGATACATTTATATTTTGGCTTATCTCAGAGATAATTGTACTTCCGTAGTACCTAAGAATTACAGGGATACTAATAAGGAGTTTCATGTTTAAGATTTTTTTCCTGCAACTATCAGTTTGTATTGTACATTTAATTGCAAAGTGCAGTTACTTATTTATGTTTTAATTGTGGCTTTAATTTTAAACCGGACATCAGCAGTCTCTGCAGGAAACTTACTTGTAGGCCAGGATGAGTACATTGGTTGCTTTGCTCTTGGTTGAGTCTAAAACTTGAGGGCTGTATCTTTGGAGCCCCAAGAACAACTGTCAATTGAAGGAGTCTGGCTCTTGATGATGTGGTTGATCAAAATTGCGGCTGGGGAGAGCAGCAAGGATGTGTGGAATAAAGCAACCTTGCTATAGGACAGTGCTGATCTGTCTGTGATTGAGATGCTGCTCTATCCATTGAGAGCATGGACAGACCTCTTCATAGCTCAACTCAACCTGGAATTAGGTTCCATTGAGTTTTGGGTCCAGGGCAGTTTGACATTTGTTTATTTCAGGCACCTTGGTTTGGTTTGGTTTGGTTTTTATGTGAGTGATCTTAACACTTGAATGAGTTGAAGGAAGGGGGCTCTCTTGAATTACCTGGGTAGGAATTTTGCTTTTCAATTAGATTTCGCAGATATTTTCAACACCGAGAATATTTTCATAGTGTTGTTCTTACTTTGCAATTGTGAAACTTATGATGGCTAAGTAAACATTTTTTTTCCTTTCTCCTTTGTTTTCTTGCAGCCAACTGGGTACATGGAAAACTCTATTTCCTACAGTGCTATTGAAGATGTTCAACTGCTCTCCTGGGAGAATGCCCCTAAGTACTGTTTACAGCTCACAATCCCGGGGGGTACTGTCCTACTTCAGGTACAGTAAACATAAAAGTGCAACTTTCTTTCCCTCTTACTGTGAATATCCTTCATTACTTATTTCTGTTTCCTGTGCATGAAGTCTTAATTAGATTGACTCAGAAAAGGCAGAGAACTTGGTGCTGTCAAATTATCTAACCACCAGAAAATTTGCTCAGGGTGATAGCTCTGAAACTGTGGTGTTTAACAGTCAGAATGGAAATTTTGGGCCACAGTGATTAAATCTTCTTGCTGCATTTGTGCAGCAAAGTAGTAGACTGTGTAAAGGCACATTGATACAGGCCTGGAATGATTGTATTTTTACATGTAGTCCTATTCCTGCATGAAACAAAGTTAAAAGTTTCATCCTTGAATTCATATAGGAAACCCAGAACTTGCACTGGAACTGGCAGATGCCTATTTTTAAAAGATAATAAATCTTCAATGAAATATTTCAGTATATTTGTATGGATGTCTATATATGCTGATTCTCTGAAGTGTTGTTTTCAAACAGAAGATACTGTGTTTACATTATTCCAGATTTCTTCATCCACTTGTGAGGCTTTATAGGCCCCGTTAGGTCACTGCAAGTTTTAATGACAGAAAAGCACTCCATAGCACTGAGCTTTGGAAATACTCTGGAGTAAGTAGGAAAAGCTGCATGGCCCTCAAAGAACTTTGAAAGGTCATAACTTAAAAATACCAAACTGGCTTCAACTTAACTCTTGCATGGTTCTCTCTCATGTTTTTCAACATTCTTTGGGAGGTAGTTTATTTGTTACCCTTTGGAATTTTACTTTTTCAGTTGATTACACAGCCATGACTATGTTGTATATGTATTTCATCCAGGTAGGACTGTAAGTGGAAGGTAGGAAGATAAGCCATCATTTCCCAATAGCTAGATTAGGATCCTCATTATTGAAATATTGAAATCTTCCTTGCATAATGCATTAATGGAATTAATTAGACAGAAAATGGTCTCAGTTTCTCAAGTTGGATGATTTTCTCATGATAATTGTGATTCTGCTTTTTCCATAAATTTCCCTAGTGGTGCTAGCATTTATGTTTGTATCAATTTCAACAGATGGAGTAGTTACACCTGCCTTTCCAAATTCTGTTTCCAAGCTTTTATTCTGTAGTTTATGGCAGCTGCCTTTTTGGGTCTGCTTAATGGGGTACAAGATAAAGTTTGCACCCACAGCTTCCTGCTGAGTGGAAAGGAAATTGGGAGGGTAGGCAGGCTGTAATCTGGAGCAGCCTGACATTTGTCTCTTTAAAAAAAAAAAAAAAGGAAAAAGAAAATAACAACAAACCAAATGAATAAATAGTTATGTTTGTAAAACAGCAACATCTTAGCATGGATACTTTGGTATTTTCTTCAGAAAGATTGGTGTCTTTATGTAACCTCACAGGAACTCATAAAGAAGTGGAGTGAGCTGGACTCCTGTTTATTGCTGCCTGGCTCAGCGCTCCGGATCAGATTACATTATAACTACGGGAATTTCAACATAATTCAAAATACAAACTATAAAAAATGTTTTTAATATGACTTGGTCCTTGGTAGTATCTTGATTCATCAGATGTGGTTGATTGGAGGGAGTATAAAATTAGATTTCCCTTATACAGTTGTAATGTGTATTCACAAATCCAAAACAGTTCTCAAAGTTATGTTTAGTCTGCTGAAGAAATCAAGTTGAAAAAGCTAGATTTATGGGGTAGTTGAGTCTAGCAGAAATTCTCTAGTATATGTAACAAAGAGTAGAGGTATCCAAAAGATACTTTAAGTGAGGAGCTGGGAAAGTAGCCCTTGCATAGTTCAGTTATTTCCAGATATCCAAGAGACTTCAGTACATCTCTGGAAAATTGTGACTTCCGTTTTTTTTATGAAATCATTCTGCCCTGCTAATCTGAGCAGCAGCATGCTCTGATGTCATGTCCAGCTCTACTATCAGGAAGTGTATGATAGAGGAACAAGTCAAACTAGTCCAAAACATGTTTCTTCTAAAGTGCACTTTTGCTGAAACCTGAAATTTTATTGTTTTCCAAAGCATTTAAATAAAATGTAAAAAAAAAGAACTATATATATGTGTGTGTATATATATATGTAAAAAATTCTTAGTGAACTGTTTTGACTACCCCAAATTTATTTCATATTTCTTATGAATAGAAATTTTATATTTTGATCTATGTTTTTGCACATGCTGCATTGTAAATTATTAAATACCATGGAGTATTATTGACATCATTTGATATAAAAAAAAAACAGTTTAGTACTTTGAATCACAGGCTTTCCCAGTTTTTCATTTTTGAGAAAAATTTAAAATTCCAATTTCTGCTTCACTTAAGGCACCATGGATTTATGAAGGGCTGATCCTGCTTGACCAACCTGACCTCCTATGACAAGGTGACCTGCTTAGTGGGTTAGGGAAAGGCTGTGAAGGTTTAGATTGGCTATTATGAAAAATTCTTCCCCAGAAATGTTCTCAGGGCTTAGGCTTCCCAGGGAAGTGATTGAGTCACCATCCCTGAAGTGTTTAAAAGATGTAGATGTGGTGCCTGGGGACATGGCTTAGTGGTGAGCTTGGCAGTGCTGGGTTAGATGTTGGATTTGATCTTAGAGGTATTTTCTAACCTAAAATATTCCGTGTGAGATGCCACAGGAGAGCCCCTGTCCATGTTCAAGTTTTCATCCCCTCTGTCTGCTGTCACCAGGGTCTATTTCTGGCTTATTAGTGCACAGTAATGAGTCAGAGAGGGAAGAGTGCCATTACCTTTCCTTACATCATCCCAAAGCCCTCCCATGGCAACACTGACCCATCCCAACCTATTTTAACACATGAAATCTGTCAGGCAGCACCGGAGGTGATGCAGCTCCTCTTAGGAAATCAGATCATGATAACAGGACGTGTCTACCTGAGTTTCAGAGGAAGACTTGGTTCTCAGGCAGCTTAATCCGGGCCGGGTTCACATTTAAAAGACATTTTCATGTGTGGAGTTCTTCCCACTTCAGTGTTTGTTGAATAAGCACAGCTATCTGAGCATTTCACTGCCTGGCATTTGGGGATTCCTATTGTCCCCTGTGGGAGTCAAGGACAATCAGTTTTCTGGGGATCATGGACTGTCAGTTTTCTAGATACGCTGAGGGCTTGTGTTTTCTTTCCCCCTGCCAAATGATGATGTGGCCCCTGGTCCTTTCCATGAGCAGCAATCAAAATCTCAGATATTTTTTCTTCCCTCCGGTTGGGATAGCAGGTGTGAAAGAAGGTGTTGCTGAAGCTGGCTCATAGGCCACAAACTCTTCAGGCTGGGAAATAGGAGCTAAATTTATCTTTTGATGAAGTGTGAGCTCTTTAGTACCAGGAATAGCAGGAATCCTTGAGCTGGGCTAGGCTTCTGCTCTTCTGCTTTCCCTTTGTAAAGCACAAGGTATGATTATGGTGGTGTGTGGATGATTGTGAAGAGGATGCTACCCTTGATAGTGAAATAACTGGAAGAACCTTTTGAAATAGATTGAAAAAAACCTTACAGTATAATTTCATGATCTTCTAAACACCAAATGTAGGAAGAGTCCCAGGAAAAAGGCTTTGGTATTTCAGTCATGACAGTACTGCCTTGCTTTCCTGTGGTGTCCTTTCTTTTAGCCTTAAAGCCACCACTTCAATCCCCATAAAAAATGTGTTGTTTTATTCATTTCTTGGCAATCGAGTGTAGTCAGAAGGAAAAACAAACAGAGCAGGAAGGCTTGACAAGCACAACAGTCACATGTTCACTCGGTGCTTGACCACGCTGTTTGTGCCAGGGAGTCCCCACGGTAAGTGTTTCCATTGGGTTTGCAGTAATCCTTTATTTTAGTCTCCTTGGAGAACCTGCCTTTTGTTTTAAGTGCCAGCCCAGCCAATGCTGCCAGTATGGAGAGGTCATTCAAGGATCACAACCCAGCAGAGGCAGGGAATATTTTAAGGAGGAAAAGGGCATTTCTAACAATTCCCATCAAATCCTGGGTTCAGCCAGGAGAGTGGCAGGTTTCCCTTGCAGGTCTGCCTAAGTCAGAGGTGCAACACTGGGATCTGCATCAGCACTGTGAAGGTTTTGTGCAGCTGTGTGCGTGCCATGGGGCTTGGCTTCCTGCAGCCTTGGGACACTCTGCTGTTCCCATGACTGATAATAAATGGGGGCAGATGTGCTGTTTTATGAGTCCTAGTAATGAATATCTGCTGGAAAAAAAGCATAACAAAACCTCCATCCTTCTGACCAGAAAGTAAGTGAGGGAGAGAGAGAATCACAGAATAAACTCATGAAGAGTCAAAGCCAAAATCTGGGTCATCAAATCCCATTTATTGCCACATCTTTTCAGATGGCAAAATCCCCTAGAAGCATATGTGTGAAGGACACTGTTGCAAGGGATAACTTGGGAAGAGTTTGCTACACAGACAAGTCTGTTCTTGTATTCTTCTGAATAACACACATGCCAGTAGCAAGGGATGTTGTGGTTAATTTACTGTTAAAGGAATGGCAGAGGTCTTCACCATAATTTTTAGAGTGCTCTGTTTCTTGCAGAGTTTCAGGTGTTCTGTTCCTCAGTGCCACGCAGGTTCCTATTTAGTCTCCTCTTTGCCTGGGTACAAATTATTGCAGGGGCTGTTAACACTGGCATGAAGCAAGTGTTCAGTTTCCTATATTTGTGAGCAAAAAGAAAAACTTGCCTTTAAAATGTTCACTGCTTTTTAATGATAAACTTGTATTCCTACTCATTAATGGACTAAGAAATGAAGTAGTTGGGGTGCAGAGCAAATACTTCTTTTTTCAGCAGAGGTATAAATTTACTCACATTGACCAAAGTTTTGCATATGCAGGCATTTAATCTCTTGCAGAGTTTTTCTTCTGTGAGCTGTCTTTTTAAAGAAGGAGAGTTTAATCCTATGAGTAAAGTTTATACTACAGCTGATCCCAGGTGGCTTTTCCTCTCTGACTGAACCTTGACACCCCAAAAATGGGAATATAAAATCCTTCAGAACACAGTTCCAGGATCAGTTAATCTTAAAAAAAATACTGTCAACATTAGATGTTCTTAGATATTCTTCTTCCTCATTGGAATAATAAATAAGCTACAAGTAGTTTAATCTTCTTGTGACTTTTAAGAGTTTTACTCCCACATTTTCCTGTTTTCTAAAGTATTTTTCTACTATATTGTGGTTATACAAAAACAATGTGAGGTCTTGATTGTGCAGGAAGCTCAGCTGAACCATGTCACCCACTACCCCATTAAAGCTGCTGCATTTGAGAACCAAATTACGCAGAATTGGGGCCTAAAGTATTATTTTGCATACCTCTGTATGTAAAATTGTATTGAAGTACAATGAAGAACTGTAAAATCTTCATTATATTTCAGTCCTGTCTCATTACTATTTGTGACAACAGCAGGCAAAACATTTCTAGCAGATGTTTTTTTTTAGTTGGAAAGGTAGCATCAAAAGAGCGGGATAGAACCAGACTCACTGCGAGGGCAAGGCTGAAAGTAAGAAAAGCTTTCCTTGTTTGGTCAGAATGCCTAAGGAAAGCCTGGTTTAAAGTCTTTTCTGTCTCATTTTCTCCTTTTTATTGTACTCTAGAGCTGAAGAAGTAGAGTAAACTATGCCCTTAGCTGCAGTAAAAAACTGTATGTGTCAGTTCCCAGGAAGTGATGACTTCAGTGCAGAAAGCCTGGGTCCTGTCAGTGCACACCAGATAAAATTGTAAACGTCTATGTGCAGCCCCATAAATGAATTATGGTTCCCTCCACTGCTTTACACTTGGGTGCTCGTTGCTTAAACTTCAGAAATGTTGCTCACAATAACCGAATGCTCGAGTAAGTCAGTGCCTGCAGAGCTGGCTGGGCAGCTGAGCACCCACAAGAGCTTGGTGGCTCTTTCTTCATCCTGGCATGCTATGAACTCACTGTTCCTTTGGTAAGAAAGAAAAGCTTGTAGTGCCTTCTCAGTGTAAGCCTGAAAAAGAGGAAGGAGGACCAAGGGATGCTGTGCAAGAGTGAGATCTTTGTTTTCCTTTGCAAAAGATGCAGCGTTTCCTGCATGGTGCTGTGGTTTTGCTGGGGTCAGGTGGCAGGAAGGGTACACTGGGAGATTAGTCCCTGCAGCCTGGGAGAGTGGGCAGTGCTGGTGTCAGGATAAGGGTGGTTGGGGTAAAGCACTCAGTCTGTGCTGAATGTGGTGTAAAGAGTGCTGGTGAGTGGCCATTGGCCATCCAAGCTTCTCTTACCACTGAGTCCTGATCACTAGTAGAAGTGTGGGGTTCCTCTAAAGGTTTGTTCTTCCATTTTCTGTTGACTTTGCCTTGATTTTCCTGGGAAGTGGTCTTGAGTAACAACCTGAGCTCTCTGTGTTTATAGTGGTTCAGATTTCTAACCTAGACCCAGGTGCCAGTTTGCTTGATCTCTTCCCTACGATAAATCTGTGTAGACAGTGCTTGGTCCCACACTTGGAATGCAGTCACTTTGCTAATTTTACTTTTAATATGCTTTCTGTATATTGCTGCCATAGAGTTGTACAAGTCTTTCCTTTGCCAGTTTTGGATTTGTCTTGCAGCATTCTTTGTTTCTTTTCTCCCCCAGTATTTGCAGTCCACTTGTGCCTCCTCCCCTGCATGATGCTGTTGTCCTCACCAACAGTTAGGGCTCCAGTCGCTTCCACAATCTATCTACACACAATATTCTCTAATTATTTGCTGTGGTCTTACAATCTGTACTACTGACATCATTAAATTAGGAGAATAATTAACAGATTTCGATTTAGGGCTTCAGCATTTTTTCTTACTTTTAGACCAGGGACTGAATCAGGTTGACATTTTGCTGCTTTGAGTGAAATACTTCCTTCCACTAGAATAGTTTTGATTTTATTGATTTAAATGACAGTATCTTAATTTGTATAGTTCCTATAAACTCAGTCTTCCTAATTTTTTTAAGGATGTACTGGATCTTTACCTTGCAGTATTATTGATACAATTGCTTAGTTTGCATGAAGCCTACAAAAACCTTCAGTTTTACTTATTCTTTAAAGGGCTTTGATGCCAGAATTTGGAAAGGAGGTTTTTTGTTCTCCTCCATGAACCACGTGTCTCCTTAATAAAAGAAAAAAGGTTCGATTTGAAATTAATTTTTTCAAGGTTTTAGAGCATTCTCTCTGGGCAAAGATAAGAAATGTATATTTCCTTCATGTCTTATTAATTATGTTAAAAATATTCTTCTGCCTTTTTGTGACAAATTGTTTTTGACCTGTTCATTGTATTAAAATGCAGTATAAAGTCTATTGAGTTGAAATTGAATTCTATGACATACAGGTAAAAAGTCTGTCTTGTGTTATAATGCCCACATATACATAGAATACTGTGTAAATAACAGAAAATCATTAAATGTTGGCTGACTGAAATATCCTGAAGATCTGCACTCCAAATATTTTTACAATTTTTCATTGCATGCAAAGAGGAGAAAATAGAAAAGGAAGTTTTTTATTTACATTTATAGCAATTTCATATTCTGATATGTCAGCATTCTTCATGAAATAGAAAGTTATGGATAAATTCTGTGGTCAGCCAAAATTATTTGTAATATATTTATTCCTGCTTTATTGCCTTGACATCTACTGGAGGAACAATTGATTATCATTAAGATATAAATAATATGTAATACATATATAAAAGGATATTACTCCATTTAATTCAGAGTTATCAGTCCAGATACATGTCACTGAACCATCAGTAGCTGACCTTGAGATTAAACATGTTTTTGGTAACCATACAGCATTTTTGCTTCTGGTATTCCTGCCATTATCAGTGAACTGAATGAGTGTTAGGAGATTAAATACATTCTGTAGCGTGGATTTTGAATGCTTACCTGAAAAGGTGCTGGGGAGTGAAACTTGTTAAGTGATGCTTTAATTTGCAAGAAGTATGTGCTTTTTGACTGGCAAAGAACCTCACTTTTTTTTTTTTTTTAAAACATGGATTTATAGGCTAACCTCTAATTTTCACTGTTTCTGTAAAACATTTTGAAATGTGAGTAGAAATTGCCTGTTGGCAGCATTGAGGTGGAGCTGGAAAAGCCAAAGGGCATCTCTACCCACTCAAATATTTCAGACTTATGTCACCTTGTTAAGGCATGCATATTTACGTCACTGTACATGCTTTCATATTTTTTGATACCAAGCCTTTTGACCTTTGGGAGTGTTGAACTGTTCCTCCATTGGCTACGACCTGGCTTCACACTGGGAATTTCTGGCAGCTGTGCTTAATACAGACAGAAATGGGTGATGGCTGGGAGTGATTATTGCAACATTTATGCTGTTGCTGCAAACAGTCTGTGCATGTATCTGCACGCCTGCGTGTGCTGTGCTTTTCACTGTTTTAATATCACTGAAAGAGCTAAGACATTATTTGAATTGCTTTGGGGCCAGCTGAGGAGCAGGACAAGAAAAGAAACCAGAGTGTGGAAAAAACCCACCCCTCCTGTTAAAATGTCAGCCCATCTTCCTACTCTGCTTTTAGTAATTAATGGCAGAGGCAAATGACCCACACGTGATTGAATTCATGGAGGATTCTTCACAGTCTTTGAGCTGGACAGCATTTCATAGGAGCTTAATGTTTTGTAAGGTTTTGGTTCAGTATTTTATAATGCAGCGAGGTCTTTGTGTCACTAGTTATAATATAAAGTACCTGAGTGACCTGAAGCACTGGTAGAAACTAATGATTCTGTCTGTAACTTTTCTTTATTGCAGGCTGCAAACAGCTACCTGAGGGATCAGTGGTTCCATTCTTTGCAGTGGAAGGTAAGTTCTGTACTTCATCTTCTTCATTCTCTGCCTTCAAGAGTACTTTTTGGAGTTCCCTGTTTATTCACTGTCAAAGCCCTGAATGGATAAAGTCTTTTCTTGCAGAAACCCTAAATCAGAATATACCTACAGTTTTAACATGTCTGTGTCATGAATGAAGTGAGCGCATTGACTTGTTACACAACCCAGCTTTATCAATGTGAGACTGGCTTCAGAAAGTAGATAGGCAGTTAATTCACATTTAGAGCACAGATTGGATGGTTTTAGTTTTGTACTGTGAAGTGTAATATGCTACAGTGAGTACACCTCATCATATCCTCTGGACTCTTGGGATATTTTAAGGTTTTTTGTTTGGTTGATTTTTATTTTTCTGAGAAGCAAGGGACAAAGAGTATCTTTTAGAGTTGTTTACTGTATGTAGCATCAATCAGTTATGCATCAGTCTGTTTATACTTTAGGATGATTTGCAATTAAAGGCAGTTTCCATTTCAGAGACCTCAAGCCCTTTCTCATTTTCAGTGGGAACAATGGACTGATTGCCCTGGGTAGGGAAAGTGGATCACAGTGACAACATTGTCTCTCAAAAACAGCACATTCCTCATCGAAAACTGTAGCTGCTGACCTTTGGATGGAATCTGTATGGATCTTTGATGCACTTGGAAACAAGTTTTGGCCAGATGCTGGATATGGTTGTCCTCCCTTGCCTTGCAGTGGGAAACACAAGCAGTAGCATTTCAGCTCAGGACTTGTCTTCAGCAGGGTTTCAGTGAAGTCAGCCAAGTTGGCTGTGCAGCTTATCAAGATTCCAGCCTGCTGACAGCAACCACATGGAAAAATATACGGAAAGCCCTCCCACCGAACTGGTTTTGTTGTAGGTGTATTTGATAGTGGCAAAATAGTTGTGTGGCAAAACTACAGTGTTGGTGTGCTTTATGTAGCCAACAGTGTCTGGCAGAATCATGTTCTGAGCGGTTCCAGGTTCTTATCAGCAAAGCCAAGTGTTGAGATCTCCTTTCCCAGACCACTGGCATATTCTCCAGCCTGTTACCCTGATTGCCCAAACGAGAGTGGGATGGTAGTCCTGACAGCAGGAGGCTGGGTTGTGGTGTAGCACTTTATTTTGGCCTCTTGACAGTATCATTAACACAGTACCCAGCCAGCCTTGATGTCTTTGCAACTCCTGAGGATAACAAAGCACTTAAAACATTCAGAGGCACTATCTCCATGTGGCTATTATTTTCTCTCCTGCTTTGGCAGGGAGGGATGATCAGAGAAAACGTGGATAGAAATGATGGAATTTATTTTTCTACTTCGCCCCCAGTCAGGATAGTTGTGGTACCAGTGTGCTGGTGGCTCATGCCCCCTTTGTTCCTGCAGTGAGAGGAGAATTGGGGTTGAAGGTGCAACTCTGGCAAACATCAAGATATGGTAAAAGATGCAACATGGCCCTGCCATTCAACCCACCAAATAAATTCTTAAAAAAAAAAAAAGGTAAAGAGAGCAAGCCAGGCTAGACAGAGTGACCTGGCTTCCTAACATGCCTTTCAGTCATAGAGAAGGAGCTTTGCTCTGTGGGAGTTGTTTTTAAAGTATTTCTTAAACTTTCCAGTGCTCCTGACCCAAGCCTCTCATTTTGGGAAACTTTGAGTAATTTAACTTGGTGCAAAGTAGAATTTATTTTTGCTGCCCTGCTTCCCTCCCCACCCCCATTAAATTTGTTTCTGAAAAACAAGTGAAACATTATCTTGATTTGAAAGGCCTTCCCTTTACCAAGGATAGCAAATAGTGTTTTCCCATAAGAACAGTGACAGGGTTTAGTTACTGCCTAGGTACTTGGCACTAAGAAATCCCTCTTTGCTAAAAAGGAGGTAATTTAGTTTTTGGGTTTTGTTACCTAATAGTTGAGAAGAAGAGCAGCTGGTAACCTTCTGCTCTTCAGCAGGTTTAAGTGAGATCTCAATGGGCTGAAGAAGCAGGACAAGCTGTCAGTGTAGAAGGGAAGTGAGGGAGTGCAGTTGGGTGTCTATCTTAGTGAAGTCTGTCACTTTACTGGCACTGTAGCCTATGACTTTAAGAGCTAGGTTCATCTCACTCCATAATTTGTATGGTTTGATGATTAAGCAGGTAGTGAGGGAACCCACAAAAAAACAGGAAACCTATTCTTCTGGAATGGGGCATTTACACAAAGCACCAGCTGGCAGAGAGATCGCCGCAGCTGTATTATAATTGGGTGGTTGTGCTGATGAATGATATATTTGTCCAGTGGTCTTACAAATAATAGGTCAAAACATTTCTGTGGGATGTAGAACACAGATGCAAACCGGTGCAGATAGCTGTAACAGTTGTTCAGGGGAAAACATTCAACAGACATGATCTTGCTATTCTTTGTACTTGTGTGGTGGGAGCATTTAGGGAACCCAGCTGAACCCACAGCCCCAGTGTATTTGGCACTAGATTTAAGTTTCATTTTCTGCCCAAACAGGGCTGGAGGAATCCACTGTACAGACAGCAAACTGATATTCTGAGAACTTCCAGCAGTGGGGATTGCCCCCTCTTAAATTACAATTGTGGGAGCAGATTCATATTCTGTTAGTGTCCTTCTGACTCTTTTTCCTGTGCTTGAAGCCTTGGGAGTCAGATGCTGTGTGTACCCTGACCTACATGGGAAATGGGTAGGAACAGTCAATAGCTTTGTCTCAAATATTTGGGGAAGCTCTAGATTCAGACAGATACACTGGTTTTGTAGGAAGGGTCTGAGGTTCATGAGAGAGCTTTGATATGGTGCAGTTTTAACGTTTAACATGCTGTGGGAATTCAATTTGCCAACCAGCACCCTGGAAATTATTTTTGTTCTAGAGACAAACGTGGAAATAAAAATCAAGACTAATTTCTTCCTGCAACCCAAAGAATAATAAAAGAGATGGTACAGATTAACAGAAATGAATGAGAACCAAACACATAATTATCCCTGTTTTAGATCCAGCTCCAAGAGGTTTTATGTGTGATCCAGCTAACTAGCTGTCAAGATGCTTACACAGCATCTTGTTGTGTCTTTTTCCTTGACAAGAAAAAAGTTTTAGTTTTTAAAAACTAAAATTTTTAGTTGTGTCTTTTTCCTTGAATACTGTGCTCAATGAAGTCAGCAGGAATGTAGGGACAGCATGAGTTTTCCTTATGTAGTCACCTTCTCTTTGGCTCTTCTCTTTCCATTTCAAACCCTTCCACTAAGGTTTAGTCATAATTCCTCATTTAATCTGGATATCAATGAGTATCACAACTCCTGAAGGATTATTGGCCACCTCAGCCTATGTTTAGAAATCCTGATTTCCTTCGGGTTGTAGCTAAGCCAAATTATCTTTGTCCAGAGAATAAACAGTACATGTTACCAACTCTCCAGCTCCTCAAACATAAATCATTAATCCATTGTGTAAGGAAAGTTCCTCTCAACCAAGGAGGTTGGATTGAAACCATGATACATAATCTTTGGTATGTGGAAGCTGATAAGTCATAACTGTATCAATAAAGATAACAACACTTTCTGTGCATATACAAAAGAGAATAACACATGCAGTTCATTGCCCTCTCTGGATCCAGGGCAGATACAGTGGTAACCAATCACTTCTGTAAGGGATGGATACAGCTACACTTGGCAAGACTTTGTGTGCATTTGTAGTGCTGAGCAGAGAGGTACCATCCTCTAGAAAATGTGTAGCCCCATTGTACCACATACTAAAAGTATTAATCATCAAAAGGTACACTTGACTAATTTAGTACCATGTTACATTTTGGTTAGAAATGATTAGTGAGGTTTTTTCCCAGGAATCCTTAGGTCTTCTCTCGTGGTGCAGAGTACAGGTATAGATTTACATTTTTTAGTGTGAATTAAGCTAAGTTCAAGCGGGGCATGTTGCATTTTTTATTGTGCTTGATAGTAAGCCCTGAACACTGCCCTCATTGTGGGGCGAGTTGCTCGTGTTTTCTGGTCAGCTGGGTGATGCAGCAGTCAGAATGTCAGTTGACAGCCTTTGGGGGAATGTCCTGAATTGACACAATACAGAAAGAACAGACCCAGGTCTGCAGGAAAGCATGAAGCATGACTCAAACTGAGCTTTGTGTTGACCTGGATCTTCTAGAAAGGCTTGCCTGTACCTTGTGTTTCCCACTGATGCTTTTAACCAGTGCCCGTGTGTCCCCTAATGAGTTCTGCTGCTTGGTTAGGGAGTTTACACATCTCTTAGCAGGGACAGTGCAAATGTGTTAATTGTAGGATTGTTTAGGTTGGAAGGGACCTTTGAACATCATCTGGTCCTCTCTCCACCCATGCCATTCTTGTCCTCACACAGTGCAGGGTTTACTTTGAGGTGGTAGGAGGTTGCTGAGCTGAGGGGAGCAGCCCTCTCCCCATGCTGCTCATGATGCAACCCAGCATACATGCACACCCCTGACTTGCAGTCAACACTCACATTACTTTTTGTTTTAAAATTCATTTTCAACCCAGACTCCATGTTTTGAATCCCGTGAATTAGGAAACTGGAACAATGTTGTCATTTGGGATTTGCAAACATTTTGCATTGAATACTAAAACAAGCCATGTTGGCTTTTGTTCAAAAACTTTAATTTTGGATTAATACTTCCCTAGTTCTCATAGGGATTGTTCTATCTGTGTCTTCAGGAAACAGATACTTCCATGCACAAGCAGCCCTATTAATTGCAAAGGGATTGACTGTCAAATAAAGTCATACTTGACCTGAATGATGATATGTGCTCTGGTCTTTACTGTGATCAGGTTATGACTTTCTTGTTCATTAGTATTGAATACTTTTTATGCAATAGCCATGGGTGAGTATCAGTTTTTGTATCAAATGGTGAATGTTCAATGTGAGTTACTCTTCTTGCAAATGTAAAACTGCACAGTATTAAGTTAAGAGCAACTGTTCTCAAAAGTGTGGTAAAGTCTTCCTTGTGTAAAGCACCTTTACGGCTTTGTCACCATGGTAATGATTAAAAATAGTGCTGATACAGGAGTGGTGGTTATATAGATTTTAAATGATGACATTAAAGACATTTACAGCCTTGAATCTCAGTAAATCTTGCCTTAAAACTGTGAGATCTGGAGAAAAATCACATTGTATGTAGTTAAAATGGCCGGTGTGTTTAGTGTCCTAATTTATGATCTGAGAGAGGAAGGTTTGGTACCCAGTGACAATTCCATAGCCCTGTGCTCTACTGCATAGTGAAAATACTATTTGGAAGGGCTCAGCAGTTCTTGGGAGTGGTAGTCCTGGACTTCAGACCTCTCCTTGGTGGTTACCTAGCACACAAAATCATAACTCTCTTGGCTGTTTCTTTGCGTTCTTTAGCTGAAACACTGAGGTATTTTCACAGAACAGGGAAGCTTCCATTTTCTTTTACTTTGAGGTAAAATAATAAATAATTATGATACAATTAGTCCAATGATGGCTTTTTCTTTTGTGTTTATGTGCAAGTCAATAATATAATGATGGGAACCAAAGCTGTGGAATTAAGTTTTGCCTTTCAAAGCCTTAGGGCTTTGGGAGCATTTTGGGCTTCGATGACACACTAGTTTTGGACAAGCAGGTTTATTGCTTGGACAGATAAAAGGCAGCACACAAGATTTTGGCTGGTAGTTGTACTCTTCCTCTGAAGTGCTTGGGTACAGTTATGGGAGACCATGAAGAGGTTTTCAAGATATCCTGCCTTTCCTCTGCATCATGTTGCTCTTCTAGGCCAGACTTTGTAGGAAACAGGTGTGGGATCCAAGGGATGTGTAAATGGATCTGTGTTGCCAAGGAGTGAGACTGGTACCAGTTTGAAAGTTTGAGCTTTCTCGTGAACATAGTGAGACCATTTTTCAGTTTTTGATGACTTTCCTCATGGTGAAGTTGATGTTTGCTGGCATGGTTTCTTCTTCTTTCCTATATGAAAGGTAACATGAAATGCAGCTGTGTGTGCCTGCTGTTCATCTGGTGATCCATGAAACCACCCTGTCTGTTATCTGAACAACCTCATTGCAAATTCAGGAGCAACATAATAGAAATCTTGTCGTACTTACAGCCATTTATTTCCATAACATTTATTTTTTGTAGCTAAGTTGGGGGGGATATCTTTTTTGTCTTTTTTTTTACTTTCTTTTTGGCTTGAGATATCTTCATGAGCACACGAAGTCTGTTGCCTCTCACATATTCCAGCACAAGTTTGACAGTCTTAGGCCATCTGTTATCAGAAGTCACTTGAAAATTCTTGGCCTTGTTTTCTGTTTCTGGGATCTCATTTTGCTAGAGGTAGCTGTGCTGCCACAGCAGAAAGGCACAAATCTCACTTGGGAGGTGGAAATGAATAGATGAAAAACAGACAAGATGTTGACAGAAAGTTGTTTCTTCTATTCATTGTACAAAATGCTGGTAATATTTTAAGAACTGGAACAGGTGGAGTGGATAGATTTTTTTTCAAGCTTTCTCTGCCTTTGCACTAGGAAAATACCTCACTCTTTCTGGGGGACCACTGGAGCAGGTTCCTCCTGGAATGTACATCTGCAGCAGTGGCAGCTGAGCGCGGGCTGTGCTCTGTGTTGGCTTCACATGAATCACTTCAGATCTGGGAGCTGCGTATCCATGTCAGCACAGCACTTTGTCCAACCCAAGGAGGCTCTCGGCACGCTGGGATGCAAGCCTGGATCTGAGCTGCTGCTCTGAGCTGCCCTGCCCCTCATCCAGCCACAGGCACACATGCTTTGTGCACCCGTAGCTGCCTCCTGCATTGCCAAAACTGCCTTTTTTAAGGAGGCAGAACTCGAGCCAATTAATGGCCTAGTGGTGAAATTTGAGTAGAAACTAGATAGTTATTTTCTATCTTGCTTTAGCTAAGTCAGGACCAGCTTGAAATTTTCCCCTCTAGACTTGGATGCTATCCTATTCAAACTAATATTAGGTCTGAAGATAGAGGGGTGTCAAAAACAGCTGAATAAACAGGTCAGCTTGTTATTGTGTGCTTAGGTCTCAGCTCCGAAGAGGAGCAGATACAATTGCTGGAATATGTTGTTTCTCAGGAATGCTGAGCTGCTGGCCAAGAGGGATCCTCGGGTTTTGTGCCGGTGAATTGCTCCTCCGCATTATTTCAGGGCTGACCTTATGGCTAATTTTTTGCAATTCAGGATTTTGAGATCATGGTGACCAAGAATTTCACCAAATTACAACTTCTTATCTATAGTTGTCATAATATAGAGCTGCACCAAAATTATTCTCTTGTTCAGGTTTCTGGCTGCAGAAGAATATGTTTTTAGGAGATCTCTTGTGCAGACAGGACAAGACTGGTAGGCTTTCCCAGGAGTGTAATTATCCTCCTCACATGATGCATTGAGTGTGAAAACCTAACTCTGGGAGATGACACATGCTAAGTGCCTTGTTAAGCTGCTGCCATGGGGCCCAGTTCTGCATTCTGGATGTTATGAGAACTCTTGGTGTCAGAAGACCTCCATGACCCTGAAGGATCAAAGGGGATCTAGGTGTTGTTCTAAATTTCTCTTTGATTTCTTGCACAGTTTTGTCCTTACATTATAGTTATACATTATGTATTAGGGTTTATAAAACTGCTGCTAATACCCAGAGAAAACTGTAAAACAGTATATTGCAAGTGTCACAGCCTGTATCAACTGCACTAGCTCTTGCTGTAAGCCTCATGTTCATCTTGTCTGTCACAGCTTCTTGTCTTTTTTTCCTAGAACACTGGTGGTTTTAAAATTAGGAAAAAAAAAAAGTATCCAAAAGCAAGTATGTCCTTCATTCACCTCTCTTCATTCAGAGGCCATTGCATTGCAGTTATTTTCTGTAGCCTAATCTCTGGTGCTCTTTATGGTCTTAAGATGGGAATACTGGATTGGGCTGTGACCAGAGGGGAGATCCATCAAGGACAACAGGGATGTTGTGAGTGATTCTGAACATGAGATGGGCAGTGGTTCTGGGGGCACCTCAGAGATCTCTGGTTCTCAGCAAGGACATGAGTCTTGGGATTGGAAAGCTGTGAGTCTTTGTTCAGTCTTGCACATCATGCAGCACTTGTACTAAGGAGAAGGAAATTGCAGAGATCCAGTGGCATTTTGGTGGGCTGAGAAGTTGCAGTAGTTTGGGGATTTGTGCTGATGTGACACAGTAAGATGCAATATAAAAACATGGGACAAAGTGATGGGAATGATTCAGATGCAAATGGTGCTCTTAAATTGGGCATCTCCCTGTGAGAAACCGGAAAATTCAGTGCTCCAAGGACCAGTGATCTGAAGATCGAAATACTCTGAATTTTCTGAAGTCCCTTTTAAGATGCTTGCAAGTATCACATCAGCATCCAGTCCCTGCTCTCCCTAAGGCTCTGCTGCAGCTTCCTGACACAAACATGTTCCTTGTGCTGTGCGCATCTCTCTTGCTGACGACATTGATGATGCAGGTGCACAAGAGAGAGGCTAATTTCAAAGCCATTTATGGTGTTGAGGAGCTTGAAAATCAACAAACTAATATATTTGCCAAGGAGGAGAAAGTGAAACAGGTGGGTAAATGTCCATTTGGAAGGTTTTGCTGACTGGTGAGATGGGAGAAGAGCAGAAAAAGCTGAGGGTGTCCACTGCCAGCAGTAGAGAGTAGTAAGGAAAAGGGATGACGTGGCTTTTTAATCCATTTTGCATATCTGGGAAGAAATAATTGCTTTGTTTTCTACTTGGTGCTAGCTCAGCTTATTGGAGTTTCCTAGAAAATAAAAGTGGGATAGAATATCTTTCTGAGGTTATCTCTTTTATTAGCAGTTACTACAATGTGTAGCAATAGTAGCTGCTTACTCCCAGTTGGAGGTGGTTTCTCAGGTGGCGAGTTCTTCCAATCAGGGTTCTCACATGCCTGAAATTACTGGCATCTGTTGTGCAGCCTTGCAGATGAGGCCACGTCCTGTTTTCCTGGTGATGACCAGCTCTCTCGTGCCTGAGTTGGGATCTGAAGGCTGCAGTGCCAGAGCAGGGGGGCTCTGCATAGCAGGTATGCCTGGCTGTGCTCCATGGTGGCCTTGTGCACAGCTTTTTGCTTTGCCAGACGTGGTCAAAGTGCAGTGATGATAAGATTGTGCACGCTCCTTTTTTTTTTCCTACACAGTATCTTTTCTCTGCAGTGGCAAAGTCATTTATTCCCACCATGGGCTGAGAGCTGGTGGATGCCAAGGCTCCACAGACACAGCCATCATGTGTAGAACATAAAGGGCATGAAGGTAAAAGGAATTAGGAACCTGGATCAGTTCAGCTGGGTGTCAGAGGCATTTTATAATGTAGTCAGTAACTGTAGTTCTCTTCACAGAAAAGCACACAGCAAGGACCACACCTAGATGGCACTTAATCTCACAGTGCCTTGTGTCATCTGTGCTGTTTGCCACATGTTGAAATCCACAGTCACACGGTGTCTGCTGTGCTTTACTTATTTAATACTACTTTTTTGCCCCTGTGCACTCAGTGCACTTAGTGCACTGAAGACATCAGAAAGTGTGGAGTGTGTATGGTACACATATTGCTGCTTTTTTTCTAATAGTCTGCTCTTTTTTTTTTTTTTTTTTTTTTTTTTAATTGGACATGGTTTTTCTGACTCTGGGTCATACTGCAAATACAGGAGCAGGTCAAACTCACAATTCCCTGGAAACTGTGGGTTTTGCCAGAACACTGAGATCCTGATGTACAGACAGTGGCCGTGTGGGGCACTTGCTGCTCTGGGGAAAAGGGCCAAATATGCTGCAGCAGGGAGCAGTGAGGTCCTGCAAGAGGAGGAAGCAGTTGTGTCTGAACATGTTTGAAACCTTCCCTCTGCTAATGAGTCAGAGGCTCTTCAAGTCTGTAGCTCAAGCAGGGTGCCTGGTTCCTGCCCTGTTGTGTGAGGCCAGCAACCTCTCTGTGAAGGTTTTTCTCACTCATATTCTGCAGGAGATATTTAAGTAACTCAGGAGGGTTTGTAAGGTTTCTCCTCAGCAGCTTGCAGTTAGGGAAAACCTTACCTGCATTTCTGGGACAATTGTGTTGATCAACTGTTTTGAAGTTTTTTCTCCTGGCCAAGATCAGGAGGAAAAAATGTTGCATGATTTCCTCTGGGGGGACATGTCCCACGGAATTTTCAACCCAAGATACCAGGTTTGTCTCTACCAATGATTTTTGCAAGCAGGGAGTGGCTTGTGCTTCTGCTGGAGTATCTGCAGTCATCGTGAAATTCCGCATAGCCAAAGCAACATTAAAAACAAACCCCAACTTGGCTCTGGTATGAAAAATACGGAACAGCAGTTGCTGTGTGCAGGATGAAAGCTGATGTTTTGCCAACCTGAAGTGTAAAGCTCGTGCTGGAACTGGGGCCTGAAGAATGGGAGTGTTTGCCAAAAGGAAATGGAAGCAGGGATGGAGGGTTTCGGGGAATGCATCAGTGTTGGCCATGCCAAAAAACGTCTCCCCTGTGGACAGGTCTGATTACAAGCGTAACCGCATTAGCCCAGGCAAAGTGCAGCTGGAGCCACAGTTGGCCTTTTGCGTTTTCTAGCTGGGTTTATGGCATCTCAAATGCAGGAATGAGGTAGAGCTGGGTTTGGCTCAACCAGCTGTGTTACAGGGACCCGAGGGCTGTGCAGGGATTTGAGAGGAAGACAAGGCACCAGCAGAAACAAAACCCTGTTTCTTTGCTTGGTAGTGAGGAGGTCTGCCAAGGATGACCTCTTCCCTCCCTGCTTAGGGAGGCTAGAAGGAAGCTACAATTTTTGAGTTGCTTTCAGTTTTTGGAGACACACGCACGCTGTATTTGCATGGAGGGTTGTCTTCAATGGAGCTCGTGAATTTCATGGTTTTAGTTTTCTTCCTTTCCCTTGGGTAGGATGTCCTCCCTGTTTCCTTCCTCTCATCTTCTGTTGTTACTGAAGGATATCTTTTCAGTAGTGTTGAGCACATCCGAGAGCAGAAGCCCAGAAGGATGGTCAGTCAGTTGACAGCTGTGTGCAAAGGAGGTGTGTGTATATATATATATATCTGTAGATAAGATATATAATATGCTTCATGAGCAAGTTCTGCAGTGCATTAATGTTGCAGCTGCCCAGTGTCATGCTGAGAGGTGGCTGAGGAGCCTGCCCTGTGACCCGCTCCTTGTCCCATGTCCACTTTGCACTTCTCTTGGTTCAAGCAGAAATGCATTTTTTCTCTGTTTCATACTTTTAAAATTGTGTTTATTTCAGCATTCTTTTCCTTTGCAGTGGTACTGTCCCAGTGGTACCCGAGCAAAGGACAAACCCTGTGCCTGCGGGAAGTGTCTGTGTGGTTGTTCCAGGTCGTGCATCAGTAACAGCTGAACCCACGTCACCGCTTGCTGAACCCACTGAACTCTGTCAGCTCTGGAACAGTGCTGACCTGAGCCTTGGGGGGTTCTTGCCTGGGTTAGTGAGATCTGGAGCAAGGTGGCAGAAACTGGTGGAAAAAAACAGGTGAATGAGGGTAGGCTGAAAAAGGTGGTGGCCAGACATGGTCAGATAGGGAAGCACAGCAACAGGGTATCAACGTTCAGGTTGCTGCGGGCACGGTGCCTGCCAGTGGCGCTTCTCCTTGGGGTGCCAGGATCCAGCAATTGCCTCGGAGGCCTGAGGGTCAGAACACCTCAGTTCTGCTCTGTTTCTGGCTTGCCATATGACCTCAAGGAAATCACCTTGGTTTTCTTGCTTTTTCTTTCCTTCTTGCTTTTAATCATCTAGACTGCGAGCTGCTTGGGGCAGAGGGTGTCACTGGGTGTATTTATTCAGGCCATAGATTCACAGGTGCCGGTCTCAATGTAATAAATAATGGTGATTTTACCAACATCTTTTTTTATATGAGTTGGCAAAAAAACAAAGTGTTATTTAGATCTTAACAGAGTGAGAATCAGAAGAGCTTATCCTATAATATTTCCCTCCATTTCTTTGGCCTGTGGCAAGAAATCTGTGGGAAAGTAAGCCTCGACCAAGGCAATGGCATTCAGAGAAGCAACTGAAGCAGAGAAGTTGATGCAATTCAGTATTGGGTAGAATGAAATATGCAAAAAATGCCATGACCTGAAAACATGGTTGAGAGCAAAAGTTTGCTGCTGCTGTGTTGTATCTATTTTAGAGAGCAGCACATTAGTCTTTCTGTACAGAACTTTCAGAAGGTCACAAAGAGTTTGATTACTGCAGCATGAGCAGTTTGAAGTCCCTGATTTAGAAAAGTTTCCATAATCTCATTCCAGCCCTAGCCCTTTGCCTGGATTGGGACTTTCTATAGACTTGGTCTTTTCAGGCATGTTTCTTTTTCTTTTTATTTTTTATTTTTTATATTGGTAAATGTTGCCGGTAGGAACATGGTTCCAAGAGCTTTCAGTGGATTCAGCTGGTGATTTAAGTTCATCTCTGACTAGCAGGGAAAATTTTGTTAGCAGCAAGTTAACCTTAGGTATTTTCCAGGATACCATGAAGTAAGTGATACCTGTTAGTATAAAAAGTAGAACATGGGTATTGCTGAGTTTTGGGATGCCATACCCTCTTTGTTTTCATGACGATAATGCATTAAAGGTTAAAATGCCAGCAGGTGATGCTGCGGAATACATGGTGCACCTGGGCTTTGTAGGACAGGCCAACATGTGTGTTGGACATCGCCAGCAACTCTTCCTGTTCCTTGTTCCGCAGCGTTTGAACAAAATGTTCTGCTGCAGTGGAGAAAACTTTCCCAGAGTCTGCTCTCTATGTTGTTTTTATCTCTGCAGCTTTGCATCTAGCAAGAGGCACCTCCATTTTACATAAGCACTGTCAACATTGAAGTGTAACACTAGCCCATGTCATCCATCCCCGCAATGAGCTGGGGGGACCTTTGTGCGGGAGCCTGACCTTTTCCCTCTTGCTGGAGCTGCTCTCGTTGCTCAGCAAGAAATAAACAATTGCTGGCACCCACAGCCCTCCAGGGCAGCACCCGTCCCTGCCGGAGCTCCGTCCTGTCCCGTCCCTGCCGGAGCTCCGTCCTGTCCCGTCCCTGCCGGAGCTCCGTCCTGTCCCGTCCCTGCCGGAGCTCCGTCCTGTCCCGTCCCTGCCGGAGCTCCGTCCTGTCCCGTCCCTGCCGGAGCTCTGCTCTGTCCCATCCCTGCAGAAGTCTCCCTGCTAAAGACTCAAGCAATCCTTTTCAGGCTGCATGTGGTAAAGGGGGAAGAGAGCTAGAATTTAGCAGCCTCTTGGACATTAGGGATGGCCGTTAATTTTCTTTATGTAATGAAGATAGTATTTGCTGATGGGAAGAGAGGTTCCTGAGAGTACAGAATGTTCCCTGGCTTGAAGTGGCAAAGCAGGGATGAAATTTTGTCATCAAAAAGGCTAACTTCATTTTTCCCTTTTTGGATCAGGTGTGCTGGCTGCTTTAAGATGTTCCTAACATGAAAGGTCTTGCTAGGGCTGAACAACGCAAATGTTCCATGCTGGCTGATTTTGTGCATTAGAGTCCATTTTTCTTAGCTGTTGACTACATCAATATTATCATTCTTGTCCAAGAAAGTGGTGTATGAGCAAGGGCTACAAGATGAGGCCATTATAGGATAGAAAAACATATGAAGATCTTACTTTAAAAAAGCTGGAAGTTTCCTAGGCTCTCTTGAACTTTCTGTTCACAGCAGTGTTCAAAGACTTTTGAGCACTGATGGTAAAACCAAGTGCTTATAGATTTTTGTCACATTTCTTAGCTTAATAACTCTAGAAAAGTAATTTTTCATATGTGGACTTCAGTTTTTTCCTCCTGTAAAAGAGAACTGAGATTTAGGTCTTTGAGTTTCTACAAGACTTAATTAATTAGAGTGATTTGAGAATGAAGGATGCCCTGTCAGTGTCACTTATTCTCCTCATTCTACTTCTTCTGGGTACTTATTAAATTCAGTGGTTTTGCATTTAAAGTCAGCATGGTAAGATTTTGGAGTGACACTGACTGTGTGGCTCTGGCTGGTCAGTAACTAGGAGGGTCAAATTCCAAGTTGGCATATCTTATTTTCACTCACATAAATTTTCACAGGAGCTGCTGCTTTTAGTGAAATCCCCCTAGAAACTGGATTCCTATCTTGGTATTTTTCTTGCTCAGGCTATTAATGATAAATGTTGTGAGAATTTTTTCAGCAACTGGAGGCATCTTTTACACCTACATCCAGAGGGAGTGAACCCCTGGACTGACATTCCTGTTCTCCATGTGAGTCTTTACCAGGCAGCTTTGTTTTTCAGCTCATGAGTGATTGTAGAGCCCTGCTCTGGAGCCAGCGCAGGTAGAATGAAGCAGATGGCTCGGTGTTGCCTAAGTGCTTGCTGAGACACAGCAAATTGCTTCTGTAACCCACTGATAGGTTTCAGGCTTTAATTGAGGCTTTCAGCAAGGCGCTCAACAGTGAAAAGCATTCTGCTGAGAAAAACAGCACTGTAACCATGGCCAAAGGTTCAGGACAGCAGAGTTCAACCCTCTTGGGGATGGCTCCTCTATTTATTCATTTATTTTCTGCTGCTTTCCCACCATTGTTGAAGACTCCTGTAATGTCGCTCGCAGACTGCTCAGTCTGTCAGTGCCACTCAGTCCTTCGTGCTGGAAGCATGAAGCACACACTGATAAGTTTGGATTCTGTGCTTGCAGCAGGCTTGGTGTGTCTGCAAAGGTGGCTGTCCCCTGATGCTCCCTTTGAGTCCTGCCCTGAGCAGCAGCTTTGGTTGGTCTTTGCTGTGTGGCAATGGGTAAAGCTCCTGGTGTGTTCCCTCTTACAGACATTGGCATCATCAGAATTCTGACTTTTAATGGACATCTCTAAAAGGGAAAGAAAAACTCCCTTGCTCCTCCTTCACCCCAAGCAAGAGTGGATTTGACAGCGAAAGAAGGATATTTGTGGTGGAGTCGTCTGAGCAGCGTCCTGTTGGGCAAGAGTTTCCTTCAGCAGCTTCCCCTTAGGCTGAAAGAGCTGCTCTGAAAATGAGTTGTAACTCACCCAGAAAAGGGCAGCCCAGAGAGGCAGGGATGCAGTAACTCAGTTGTCTGTCATCCCCCCGTCCCCACATTTTTGTCAGCTTCCAATTCTGCTTTGAGTTTGACTTCTTCACAGTTCAGGGCCAAGGAATAAGTTTCAGCATTGGAAATTGGAAGTATCTCTTGAGCCAGCTTGGTTTAGTGTCCTCAATTAGTCAGCAAGGAGTTGTTTCCAGTTTAAAAACTGTCTAATTAGAAAGGAGTTGTTTCCAGTTAAAAAACGGTCTGGTTGTCTTAGATTTAGTGCTGGCATGGGTCTAACATAAAGACCCTAGATAAAGGCACTAAGTGAATAAGAGAAATTAAATTATTTGATTGAAGTTTCCTCAAGAGTCTAAGAAATTTGTGATATAGAAGTAGTGCTGGTAGCTTAAACTCACCGCTGGATTCACTCTGTCCCAAGGAGCTCAGAAGTACAAAGATTTCTGTGCAGTTTTGAAATCCCGGCCACATTTGATAATGTCTGCAGCATGTTTTTATATTCATTTAGCTTTTCAGTGGCTTAAAGTGCACTGAAAGTGTGAACTACACTGCCAATGTGCTTTTGTACTTGGCATGAATTTAATTAAAAAGATAATGGGATTGCTTTATCAGCCTTTAAGTGTCAGCCTGGTGCCACTCTCCTCTCCCCCCTTTAACAATGCTGACAAACTCAGTGCATTTGAAATCTGTTTTATTCCGCATTGTTCTCTTTCTCTTGTGTTTCAGGTGGGGGTGCAGAGGTGACTTTGCTGTTGAGCAGTAGATCCGCTGCAGGGTGGGAAGGAAGTGGCTGATAAGCAGAGAGTCAGCCTGGTCAGATGGTTCCTGCTGGGGCTGCCCTGGGCAAGCACAGGGGGAAATGCCAGGAGCCACAAAGCTCCAAAACAAAACAAAGCACTCGGGCCCTGTGCAAAGTCCCCTGCCTGTGTTACATTTATGTATAGCCCAAAATGTGCAGTTGAGATCTGCAAGCTGCACAAAATGGACAGTTTGTGTGATTTTCCTGGAAATGCTGCCGAGGAATGTAAGATCCATTTTTAGTGCAAAACACTGAAATTTTCATGTAAATATGCGTGCCCAGCCAGTGCTGTTAAATAAACCTGAGCACATGTCCATATTTCATGACATCCCTTTTTGCAGAGGGCCAGGCTCATGCAGAGAGGGAAGTGGAAGGGCATGTGAGCTAAACACAAGTCGCTGTCCCTTCATTGCAGAGTTCCTCCCCTGCCTCTGGCACTGCCTCCACACTCTTGTGGGGCACCTCCTGGCTCTCATTTTCCCTTCATGTTCTTTTCAGAAGTGATTTTTGAACATTCACCATGATTTCCTTGAACTTGCAGAGTGTCATTGAGCCATCTCTGGGAATTTGGGTGGGTGGGTTTTCTCTAAAGATTGTTTTTTATGTTATAAAGCAGCTTCTGTTCCAGCAGTTTGTGGTCACATGGCTGCTGAGGAGTTGTCCTCTGCTTATCCAGCTGGTCTGTGGATGGGGCAGTTGATGAAATAGCTTGGATGTGGTCAGGGCCATGCAGGGAACTGGGGCAGATTGGGTTAGGCAATCAGGAATGCTGTTCTTGAGAGTGGAAATGCTGTTGTATGGAAGATTTGGAGACTTTACGAGTTGGCTTCTGCTACAGCTGGAGGGTGACATGACTTTTCAGGCTCCTTCAAGACAGAAAAAAAAGCCTCTTAGTCTGTGAGATTTTTTTGCTTTGGTAAAATTTATTTAAGTTAATTCCAAATGTGAATTCACATTTATAATAAAAGATCTGTAAGAGTGCTGTTTTGATGGCCTCTCTCTCTCCCCCCCCACACTTCCTTAATGATCTCTTAAAAAGAGAAACTTTAGAAACAGTTCAATAGCAGGTATCTGTCATTAGCCTGAGTAGAAAGGTGTTTGTGAGAGGAGATGATGAAAAGAAAGATGCTCTGGAGTTAAGAAACTCATTTTGAAATGAAAAGAATCATGGTTTCTCATTGCTTCTACAGAAGAAACTAGTTTAGATATAAAAGGTTTCATTGTCTATTTAAATGTTTCAAGTACGTCTTTTCAGCCAGCAGAAGAGGCAAAACTCAAAATACAAAGCAGCCCCTTTGGGCAGTAGGAAGCACAGCTCTGTTCAAGAGGTTTATGGTGGTGTCAGTGTGGCCCTTTCACATGTCTTGCAGAAGAAGATTTACAAGTACAAGAAGGTGCTGAGTAACCCCAGCCGCTGGGAGGTGGTGCTGAAGGAGATCCGGACGCTGGTGGACATGGCACTGACGTCCCCGCTGCAGGACGACTCCATCCACCAGGCACCCCTGGAGATTGTCTCCAAGCTGCTCTCAGAGGTACGGCCTCAGCAGGGCTCCTGGCTCTCTCAGATGAGAGACAAACAGTTAAAAGTTTGGGGGTTGGTTTTTATTTTAACTTGGGCTGTCAAAATTCTGCTCGTGAGTCTGCTCATGACTTCTGCTGACTTGAGTGGAGTTTGCACTTGTTGGGGAGAGTAAAATTTGACCAATGTTACATAGATTTCTAGAAACAAAACAAGCCCCATATGTCTTGAGTTTGTTGGCTTGGTTTTTTCAGTTGGTTTTTTGTTTCTTTGGTTTTCTTAATTATGTACGGCAAATTTGTCATGGGTGTAACTTATGCCTTAAGTCAGTGGTAAAGCTCCCTTTGACTTCTATTCCATTGGCTTTGCTTCCATGATCGATAATTTTTGTACCAATCTATCTACACACACCAATTAATTAATTGTGTAGCTATTTTATTTTTACTAATTGTGGTAAAGAAAAGCATTTTTCTTTAGAGGTCTCTATCCTCCTCCTATAATATCTGTTTCAAATATTTAACTTCTCATGGACTGGAAATGTAATGCTGAGCAGGCTTTTCATGTCTTAGTTCTGATGTGATAGCAGAAGGATTTGATACAAGCAAAAAAATCCACCATTATTTTTTCTTGCAGTAATGAAAAACCTTAGCAGCTCACACTGTTGTAACCTCTGGATGGATCATGCTACTGAAAAAGCACAGAGCAAACTCTTCTGCATAGGTGGTAGCATAGGTGACTTCCAGTCAATTTATTGGCTTTTCCTGGTACCATGCTTAAAGAAGGAATTTCAGGAAAACTGAATTTTGACTGAGTTTTTGGAAAACACAAAAAACCCACCACAACAATCCTTTTAATAATTTTTGTAGAGACATACAGCTTGTTCTAAGAAAACATTTAAAAGAAATGTATAGCTGGCTTTACTTTTTCAACTGAGACCTCTGGTATCCTGATGTTTGTGTGCTGAAGGAGCAATGAAGGCTTGCACCATAGAGCAGGCATTGTACTACCTCCTTTAGGAAAATGGTTTTAATGCTATGGTTTTTATTCAGAAAATTGAGCCTTTCTGCTTGTGTCTGGTGGTAGCTGAGGACTCTGTGTGCTGATGTACCAACTCAAGAGTGCTCTTCGCTCACTCATCTTTCTTCTATTCAACTCTTTCAGAACAACAACTTAACCACTCAAGACCATGAGAGCATTATTGTGGTGAGTATCTTTCTGTCAAAAGCTGAGGACAAATCTATATTGTTTGATAATAGTTCTCTTAGTGCCTGTCTCTGCCCCAGTGAAGTAGGGCAAATGTGAAATCCTTTCCACCACTGCTGCTGAGCTTAGGCGGGAATGAAAACCATTTGTCTATTTTTTGTGTGGCTTTGTCATTTCTCTTTTCTTGTTTCATAGATGAATTACAATAAAGCTTTCTCTCAGCCTGTGTGAGAGAGCACAGCATGTTGAGTGTTAACAGTCCCTCCAAATGGCCTCCTTAGGAGGCTACACAGCAATATCCATATCTATAGATGTACTTTAAATAGTCCAACCCCATCGTTTCCAGATGTGCCCTATAAAACCCTTAGGCTGAGTAGTTTCCAGAGAGGCTAATGCTACCATATACAGAATGTCTCCACTGCTGAGGGTTATGTGAGCAAGGGATTGTTGTAATTGTTATTCCTTTAAAACCCTGCTAACTTATTTGTAAAAATATCCTCTTCAACTTTTTTCTTTTTTGTAGGTCACATGTATTTAGACATAGAAATAAGTGAATCAAGTGGCAGCTCTGTTGCTTGTGAAACAAAGAATAAAATCTCAACAGTTTATAAGAGAGGTGGAACTTGGTTCGCCATCACTGTGATTTAATTTCATTCTCTGGTAATTTCCAGATTTTCCCAGTAATCTAATCTAGAGCCTCATCACCACTTGATAGTATATCTCTGTGACTCTTTCTGCAAAATAACAAGGTGGCAGGTAGCTGCCAGTAGGTGTTAATTGTGTTTAACTGCTGTTTAAGATTCCTTTTTAGATGGAATTAGACATTGAGATAAGTTTCTGAAGTGGCATTTACTTTCCTTTGGTATATCTTTCATGTAATTCTAGAATCAAGAGTAGTTCACACTGCCAGTTACAACTGGTTGTTTTTGGAGAAGGGATTTTTTAATAAAAGATGTGAGGTGGCCCTTCTGTGAGCAGGGAAGCTGGACCAGGTGGTCTCCAAAGGTTCTTTCAGCCTGTGTTATTCCTCTTTTCTGCCTGATGGCTTCTTCGAGTAGGTTGTGTAGGGGTTGTATTCTCCATCGTCCCCTCTGGCCTCCAGAGGAGGAGTGGACAGTTGCAGAAGGATGGCACATGATATTGAGTATCACAGTTCTGACATGTGACCAAAATAGAGCTTTGCAGGTGTGCTTGGGTTTTCCTTGTTAAAATTCACACTATCCTTGACCTGTTTGTGTGTGTCTCTGAAACACAGGCACTGCGAGCAGACTCACAGGGTTGAGTAAGGAGATGAGAAAAGGAGCAAAAACCAAAGCAGGCTGCCCTAGTTAAAACCCCAGGTGCCATCCAGATAAAATATCTGGTGTTTGGTTGTTTAAGACAAAACGTTCTGGCTGCTGTGTTTAGTGTCTTACATTGAAATGGGTACTGGGAATCCCTGTAGCTGAAGAGTGGAAAAGCCTGAAGGCACCACCACATAGAATATATTATTCTGGTACCATTTTCTAATTTACAAAGGAAGTAACAACAGCATAAGTTCATTACCTCCTCAGTGGCAGGTATGACCTCTAATGTGTTTACCCAGCATAAGCACATTGGTTTGCATAGCAACAAAGGAATGGTTGATCTCAGCTTTTACAAAGTTAGATGCTTGATTTTGATAAATAGGGTCTTCCCAGGTAAGAACAGTGCTAGGTTGCTTTTAGTGAGCTCTTTGTCACAAAAAAGAGCTTTAACTCCTTCACAAAGGATATGTGTATGTGGTGGTGTTCAGTTTTTTTTCTTTTAGGGAGATACTCAAACTGAAACAGTGAGCCAGATTCATCCTTGCTTTATTACATTCTAAAGCAATTGGTCTGCTCCTGTTTCCATTTAAACCATTATAAATATTGCACTCCTTTGTCTGTTTTACGTATTTACACTGATGTAGTTAGAAGCAGAGTTTTCCTGAGGATTCATAGAAGAGGTGTGCTTGAGCTTACTTGTAAAATAAACACATGGCCCACCTCTAATTTATCAGTTGATGCTTTTGTCCTTTTCTAAAAGTGAGCTTTTATCCCCCCAAGAAAAATACTTCCCTGCAATATGCTTTCTCCAGTTGCCACCTTGAAATTCAATTTTTCTCTTTTTTCTCCCTTTCTTTTTAAAGGCAATTGCACCTTTGCTGGAAAACAACCATCCTCCTCCTGACCTCTGTGAATTCTTCTGCAAGGTATCAGAACAGCTTTGCTTTCTGGAATCTCATAGTTGTATGTGAATGTAGTTCTTTGAGCAAGAGGCTGGTTTTTATTTTTAACTTCTTACCTCCTGCCCAGATTGAGTTTAATTTTTGGTCAACAAGCAATGATACTAGAATGGTGAACAGAACCATTATGATGAATACAATCATATGCTTAGTATATCAGACTGTTTTGTCCTCATACTGTGTGAGAGTTAAAATTTTGGGACTCCCACGCCTCAGTCTGGGTACAAGAGGTGTCCTGCTGCATGCTGTGTTCAGCTAATGCACAAATCACTGGAGCTCCTGTGTTCAGATGTGTGTAACTCAGCCCTTATGGTATTTTGTCATTGGGTAATAGCAGTGGGAAGATCATAAGGACCCATCCTCTTTTGGTAAATCCATGCTTGTGCTGCATTTTGTATCCTTTATCCATAAACTTTGGAGTTCTTTGCATTGCAGACCTTGTGGACTTAAAAATTCTACTTTTCCTCAAGGCCTGTTTGTGTTTCAGTTTCAAGTCTGCTTAAATTTGCTTACTGCTAACTGGGTATGCATTTGTCAAACATTCTGGATGCTGCTTGTAATTCCCATCCAGAGTTATTCATCAGCTGCTTCTTCCTACAGAAATTGAGTCAAGTTACAGAAACTCCTCTGACTTGCAATTGTATAAGCCTGCTTAGGTCATCAGTAGCCTGATGTCGACTTGATCATTTTTGTCATCATCAAGTAGATTTGATGCATTTTTATCCCTGATCTGGGATTTTTTGCCTTTGATCTCTCTCAGAGATGGGCACCTAATTGTCTGTAAATGTGTGTGGTGGGGTGTGTGTAGTTGTAGAAGAGAACATAGGTTATGAATTTCCCAGAACAGAAGTGGACAGGGTAATGAGAAGATTTTATCTTCAAAATCGACCCTGTCTTGTGCTGGAGTTTGGACCAGATGACTTTCAGAGGTCTTTGCCAACCTAAATTACTCTGACTGGTGGATTATGGTTATATATTTCATCCTGTGATGAGTTGTTGGTACCTTCCAAGGTCCATCACTTTAGCCTGGATCCCAGAGAAAGGAGGTTTGTGGCATTACACTGCCTGTGCGACCATATCTTCCTTATCCCATATCCCCAGTCCCTTTCCTTTTTAAACTGTTGGCAGTAAGACCCCAAAGTGGTACATTGCAGTGAGTTTTGGGAAGAATAGGCAACAGGGAAGGGAATTTGCAGTTTGTGAGCTCCCATGGGAATCTTCTGCTAGATGCCAGCAAATCCATAGGAACGAGCAGTGTTACGACTACCTCAATCTCAGGAAAGATTAATTTAGCCCTTGGATCTTGTTAAACTTGGGGTAATCCATGCATGGGGTGTGAAGCCAGGGGAGACCCATCTCTATAATTTCTGCAGCTCACAAAATGACCTGTTGCTCCTTCCAGCACTGCCGAGAGCGCCCGCGGTCCATGGTGGTGATCGAGGTGTTCACCCCAGTGGTCCAGAGGATTCTCAAACACAACATGGTGAGTGCTCGTGCCACGGGAGCTCCAGCAGTTTGGAGAAGTTTTACTGCCACGCCTTTTGTGAGCAGCAGCTGCTCTGTTGCCTGTAATGCTCTGTGGTACCTAAATCGGCCCCCAGACTGTGAATGCTGCATGTAATTGTGTGTTACTTCAGCACTGCAGAACTAATAAGCTTTCACTGGGATCTTCAAAAGCATCTAAGCAAAGCTGTGTTTTGAGGGATATTTCTTTTGGCAGCAGCGCCTGCATCTGCAGCTCCAGCTCTCTCCCACCTGGCCCTTGGCTCCTTATTTACTCCCTGCATGCCATCCTTGCAGTTAAAACAGTTTAAAATCAAATAAATAACAAAAGCAGAATGGGGACTTTGCTCATTTTGATCTGGGGCCCTCAACACTTTTTCTTTAGGACACCACCAGCCCTCTTGGTTTCCATTTTTCTTTAGGCTCATGTCCAGTGAATACTTACATCAGTTTCCTGAATATCTTCATACTTTTCTACTGCTATTCTTCCTTCCTTCCTTCATTGCAGGATTTAGGTACTCTGTTGTTGTATGGCTGTTCTTACCCACATTTTCTCTGTTCTCAGTGCTGATCAATCCCTTGTCAGTGTTTGAAATAAATGCCCTGCTTTGCTTTACACCCTATAGACCAGATTCCCCTTCCCCAAACTCTGAAAATATTCTTACATGATCCATATTCCTTTCCTATTAGATGTCTGGGGTATTTACCAGCTCTTCAGCTTTTGTGGCATATTACCTTTCCTGCCAATGTTTTTCATTTACATGAAGAAGTCTTACTTCACAATGCAGTGGAAAAGAATAACAAATAAATAAATAAAATAAAACATTTAAGGCAGTTGATTTGGCTGTGATCTCAAGGATGAACCTCTGTAACTTCATAATCAACTTCTTTTCATTTTTTTCATATAATTTTAGCGACCATCTGTTGTCATACTGTGATTAGCATGAACCCAGCAGAAAACAGTTTAAATTTCTTAGTTTTCCAATCTTATTATTTAGCTCCCTGAGTTTACAGAACTAGGTAGAAAACCCAAGATGGCAAAAAGGTCATATTTCTGGCTCTGTGCCAGTACTCTGCAGACATGTAAACATTTTTGAATATTCTGTAGTGTTCAGTGAAATATTCTGTAAATGTTATTCTTGGATTCCAGACTGATGTTTTTAAAGCATCCAGAGCTCTTGAGGGGTCTCAAATAAAATCTAAATGCATAGTGTAATGCTTGTATTTGGTTAGCTCCAGAGAATTGGGTATATTTACCATACTTAACATTTGCAGATTGAAAATCAACATGTCTGTACCGCAGTGTGTAGTCGGAGAATTTATGGTGTCAGGTATTAATTGGAGTGGATTTGGGCTCTTTACCACTCTCTGGGGACTTCTGTACTGAATAGTGCTTTAGAGAGTGTGTGTGTGTGTGTATGCACATAAATAAAGTTACTCTTTAGGGGGACACTAAATTTCATCACCTCAGGAGGCCCCGTGCAGTCCTTGGGGCAGGAGACTGAGCTGGCTCTTCCCACTTTTGCCTCCAGTTTGTTCTGTGGCCTTTGAAAATTCCCAACAAGTTTTCTCTACAGTTTTCAACCTATAGAATGGGGAAAGAATCCCTCATTTGTCTCTGATTTTAACATCTCAGAAGGACAAGGATAGGTTTTTGTCTTGGTGGTAATACTGATTATAGGACTGCAGGCTGTTGTGTGCTGAGTTGTGTGAGGGGTGCTCAGCAACCTCGCAAACTTTGGGTTTTAGCTGTTTGTAGGCTCAGTCCAAATGTTTGAATATAAGCACTTCTTTCTTTTTTCCTTTTTATTTTTTTGAGCAAACAGTATTGGTGGTGTGTATTGTTCTATGCTTGGTATGTGATAGGGCATTATATTAAATTTAGAGAGATATTTTATTTTACAGAGGTCAGCAATGGCATTCTCTTTTATGATCTCTTGGACTTTGATTCCAGCTTCAGTTAGGACACCTAGACGGGTTGAAAACTTTCATAAGCAAATTGCTTATGAAAAAAACTGTTTTGCAAGGCATGTTCATGAAATTAATCAAATGTTCTATGAAGTACACATGGTCTCCTGCCCTTGGATCCAAGTGTGTTTGCACCTGCCAGAAGGAGCTGTTAAAAGTTTAATATGTTAATTGTAATGATGTGGAATTGCCCACAGTCCCTTTGCTGGCTGAAGTTACCAGGCAGCCATTCAGTACCAGCAGAGTGACACTGAGGGCTTGAAGGAGACATTGTTCAGCCTGAGCTTGTTTTCAAATTTTTGATTGTTTTCTCTGGCTGTAAAACTTACCAGGTCTTAATACAGGTTGTGCTACAGAAGTGCCTGGAACCAAAATGAGTTATGCTTCAATGCTCTGTGTGTTTATCATCTCGTTTACAGACCACCACTAGTTCATTACTTTTTGTGGCATTTCTTTAACATTTCAGTTGCCATGTATTGTTTTCAGGATAACTTCCACAGGCAGTTGCTGGAAGGATAGCTGGGAGTGCTTGTTTGTCCTCAGTGGACCTTGTTCCCCACTTGGAAATTCAGTTCTGTAGTTCTGCAACACCTGTGTAATAAGGTTACACCTGTGTAAATGTGAGGAAATTTGCTGTGGAATAACACTTACCAGACAGCAGAATTTACTTATTTCACATCTAAAAATAGCAAGTGAAGTGAGGAGATGCAGGATTTCAGTTAGCAGGTGCTTCTCTGACTGCAGGATTTAAAGAAAGTGACTCTTGAGCTCATCTGTCAAATTCACAGCGTAGCTGGAGTAAAATCCCTGGAGAAAAAAACTGATCTCTGGTTTTATACTTGATTGCTTATTGATAGCATGTCAAAATTATTTTCTCTAAAACCAGAATAGATATTCATGCCAAACATGGAAATGTAATATTTTTTGAGTTTTATTTCTAGAAATCTGCAGTTAGGCATGGAAGCAAAAGCACCAAACAAAAAAGGTGTTTCAAAACCAAAATATTAAGTGAAAAGTACAAAACAAATATAAGTGTAGGTGAGATTTTTTAGTTTTAGTTGTTTCATTATACAGAACTTTGTTTTCAAAGTGGGTATAAAGGAAAGAAGAGATTGAAAACACTTTCATTATTAGTGGGTAGAGAATATTACTTCAGTGTGCAGAAATGCTCTTCTCTTGAAGCTTGTCAGCATAATAGCAATGTGAATTCAGCTGTGTTTGAGCTGGTTTCTTTTGAAAACCCACAGTTTCGATGTGCATTCACTATCTTCACCGAGTCTCTCCTTCTTGGACAGGATTTTGGGAAGTGCCCTCGGTTGCGGCTCTTTACTCAGGAGTACATTCTGTCTTTGAATGAGCTGAATGCTGGAATGGAGGTGGTGAAGAAGTTTATCCACAGGTTAGTTACATTTAATTTATGCTATATTTCCAATCCTGTGTCCATGCTATGGTGTGTTATTTCTCCCAACCCTGCTTTACTGGCTGTTAACAGTAGCTGGTGCTTTTTGGTACTGGCAAACAGCAAATAAATCAAGTCCATCAGGCAGTGTTGCTGAAGTCTCTTTTTCAAAATGCTGGTTTTCAGATAAATGTGGAGTTTTCTGCCTACTTCCACACTGCAAGCAAATGGACTTTGCTGTGTGTATGTTCTTCATATATGTTTAGACTCAAAGCCTCTGCAGAATGATTCAAATTAACTTTCAAGCTCATAATGCTCACTCAAGTGTGAGATTTTGGGAGGACTTTAGGGATACCCCATCAATTTAATTGATGATTCATAAATAGGACCATTGGACTTACAGGGTTAAAAATCTCTCTGTTATGGCCCTTCTGAAGATCCCTTAAGAGTGCCTATCCAGGTCTGTCACCTCATTCTGTCTGACTGGTTTTGCCCACAGAAATCTTCCTCACAATGATATAATCTTGTTTTTTTTTCAGCATGCATGGTCCAACAGGACAGTGCCCACATCCCAGGGTCCTGCCAAATCTCGTAGCTGTCTGTTTAGCTGCCATTTATTCCTGTTACGAGGAATTTATCAACAGGTCAGTATGAATTCCCAGCTGACCACATTACTGACTTCCAAACCCACGACACCGCTAAGCAAGGTCAGCGTGAGATGGGAGTGCTAGAAAACCTGAAAGAAACTGACCCTTCATTCCCTGGTGCTCACCAAGGAGTGCTTAGGGAGTGAGGAAAGGCAGGGGTGAGACCTTGAAGAAGGGGTTGTGTGTAAATCCCTGTGTATCTGCAGCTTTGAACCTGAGCTGGTTTCACAACACTGTCTCCGTTATTGTGGAAAATCTGATTCCTCACTTGCCGCAAAATAGACGCTGCAGCTCTTGACACATGAGCCAGTTTCCAGTAGACACTGAGGGTTCCCCTCTGTTATGTTTCCTGTTTGTTTATGCCTATCTGACTTTCCTCATGGTGGAGCACGGACAGGGGCTGCTCAGTGTCCAACACAAATTCCAGACACGAGGGCTGCAGACAAATGTCTGGGCATGTACTATAGCCAGATACATACTTGGGCATGGATTCTGTTACAGCTTTTGCACAACTTGGACAGAAAAGTTCACCTTTAGACTAAACTGGTCTGTCAATTAGTCCGATGAAAAACTCAAATCTTTGTCAAATAGGGGCTGCAGAACAGTCCTATTGGAGCCTTTTAATGTTTCTGATTTCAGTAATCCAGCTGCATGGAAGAAAGCCATCCAGTGGGCTGGGGTGAAAGGCAGTGGGAAATTGCAAGAAATTGTGGCTTCTCAGTGTTGCACTCTCTCTCCCTCTCTCTGCTGGTATGTCTGTCTACTGAAATGATTTGTTTCTTCTTAAAATTCAGTCGGGACAATTCGCCAAGCCTGAAGGAAATTCGGAACGGCTGCCAGCAGCAGTGTGACCGAAAGCCCAATCTCCCCCTCCGCCTTCTTCACACGAGTCCTGACCTGGTCTCTCAGGAGGCCACCTTGACTGAATCCCGTCTCAAACCAGTTATTGTCACTTCCAACGAGATCCACGTGGAAGTGGAGCGCAACAACACAGCCAACCAGAAGATGACGGCCGGCGTTGGCAACGACAGCGAGCCCAACCTCATCGACTGCCTGATGGTCAGCCCCACCTGCAGCACCATGAGCATCGAGCTGAGTGCCCAGGCAGACAGGATCCTGGGCTGCTACGTGGAAATACTCAAGATGCTGTGAGTGACTATTTTGAACAGCTTTTAGAACAATGTCATCTTAACAGTGGGTGGTCTTTTCCCACAGGCCTGTTGTCTTCAACATCTGTGGCTAGCCAGCACATGGTTATAAATCTTAACTCCAGCTCTGGAGAGTCCAGCCTTTGAAAGAGGCATCTGGCACTGCCAAGATGTTCTAAAAATAGCATTAGGAAGATGAAAAAATAGCATTAGGAAGATGAAAATGTACAGTGAGCCTCAGACATTTTACAGAAGATGGGATGTTGGTGCCAGTGGTTTCTGCTTTTGTTCTTGCCCACCAAAAATAAATTTAAAAAACCCATTTGTCTCCTCCAGGGCTCTTGGGATTGCCTAAGAGAGAGCTAGAAAAGGCAGGTCTATGCTAGGTTCAGTGTTTGTGCAGTGATAGACACTGCCCTGATTTTAGCAGGAGTTGGATGTGGTTATTGTTGTTCACTTAGATGTTCTCTCTTCATGTGCTTTTAGAAGTTTTATGACTTATTCAGATTTGCTTGTATTAGAGTGGGGGTCTCTGTCCAGTTGCTTTGGTACAGTGGATCTGTATTAGACCCCAGGTGTTCAAATAGTCTGTGTCACAAAATGGTGGCAAGGTGATTCCTGGCAGTCAGATCTGAGTATCTTAAACAGGAATATGAAGGCAAATGTTCTTCAGGAAAACCTTGGTTTTCTCTGCATAATTAAGTGAAAAGGAATAACAGAAAAGGTGAGCTGCAGAATGGGAGTAATAGAAGTTCAGTAAAACACCTTTGTTGACTTTGACAGCTGGCTCTGATACTGAGTTGCAGTATGTTTTACAGCGAACTGTTAAACTTCTACATGAATTCTTTTTAAACAGTGTAAGGTTTAATGAAGTCATAGAATCCAAGGCATGGTGAGTGAAATCTGGACTCTGCTGTAGACCATGAGCATGTGCCTACACTGCAGACAAATGCACATCTGGGGTTGCACTCTCAAGGAATAAAATGAAGTCAAAACTGCTGTGATGGAGGATTTTGTGAAGGTTTTGTCCCACATTTTCATTTTTTTTCAAAATACATAGTACAAATTTGCAGCATCATTCTTCCACTCACTGCACAGTTGACTTGCAATTACTTAAGCACTCATTCAAAACTGGAGACAGGACAAATGAATACCAGATACTGTTCCCATTAGATTCCTGAGCAGGAAGTTGCTGTGAAGGCTAATTTTGTATGGTTTTTTTTTTCCCTGTGGCCTAGGTTCTTCTGCCTTTAAAAATGATTGCATTAAAAAAATGCACAGCATCTGAGTTTGCTTCATCTGGGGGCTTCTAAGTCTCCATGCACCCAGGTGCTACATTAAACACATCGTGTATTTATTCCTGTCCCCTTGACTCTCCGTTTTCCATAAACACTGTGCACTCTCCCAGTCCTGATGCTGGTTTGGATGCTGACTCACTAAGCATTGACGGTTTTGGTTTCATCATGCAGCTGACACACACTTATAAACAAATTCACCAACGGGCATGTTCTTCCTCACAGTCTCTCCACTTTTAAACAATGGATATGCCAGGTCCCAATTCCCATTTAATTTGCTACACAAAGAACTCGTTTCTCTCCATACCTTAAAATAATCCATATTTTGGATGCATTTCCTATCTTTTTAAAAATCAAGTTGTTCAGCAGCAGCAATGAAAATGGGAAAATGAAATGTTAGAGGTGTTGGGGGCGGCTCTGGACCCTTTTTCTGCTTGTACAACCATTCTGAAAGGTGAAACCCACAGGATGTGCACAGTGTGGGACCAGTGATTACACAAAACTGGTGCAGCTCTCCTCAGAGTGTCTGCCAGAGCCCGTACCCTGCTTGGGAAATCACAACCTGTGAGAATATAGGGCAGCTGCTAAGACAGAGCCGTGGCTGTAGCTTCGCTCATTTGAGTTCCCTTCCATTCTTGTTCATCCCTTGATTTTTTTGATGCCTGAAATGCAGAATCTGCTCCTGATTCTGCCACTGCTCACTGGGAGGTTTCAGATAATTCACTTTTAAATGCCTCATTTTCCTTATTTGTAAAATATAGGTAGAGATTTTCAATGTTGTTTTTTAAATGCCAAAACCAGTGATGGAAAAGCATTCCAGAAGGGCTTGTAGCTATTACCAAAAATACAAGATAATGCTGTTGTGATGTTGATTACTTTCATGCTCTAACTCTTGAACAAAGGGTTTGTGTTGCATGACATACTATTACTGTACTTTGAAAATTTGAGAATATGAAGAAAGAGAGTTGAAGAACATGCCAGTAGGAAGAAAACATTAATTATAAAACAACTGCTATCCAGGAGCTGAGCTCTCAGCGGGCATCCAGTAAAATAATATTCTTATTAATAACAGTGGTAAGCCAAACATAAATAAGTTGCTTAGCATTGAGTTTGATTGTTCTTTTAGGTGTCTGACTCAGTATCATCATCAAAACAAGAGAGTCACCAGCGATTATGTCTTTTTTACATAATTAACTTAGGGCAGCAGGGAGTAATTTATTTAGGCAAATTTTAATTATTGGAAGTCTAGCAAATAAGAATTCTCAACAGTAGCTTCAATAAAGGACATTTTGTTGTTCACCTAACTCTTAAACAGTGCTTACTTTTTGGGGGAAGCACTTCTAGTATTGATGAAGACACTTTTTAGCAATCACTGTAATACTTCACTTTTTGCACAGAAAGCTAAAAGGGCAGTTTAGAAAGTTTGTCTGTGGGGCTCTTACAGCACCTAGAACATCTTTGACCCTTTTTCTAATGCAGTTGAGTAACAAAACACAACTATTGCATACTAAAGGAAAAGAGAAAATCATGATTTTTAAAGATGTTGGCAGATGACCCAAAGTCTGGGCAGATTTTAAAGGAGACACATTCTCTAGAGTAACACGGTATTTTGGTCCTGCACTCAAAAGTGGATCAAACTTCTGCCAATATTCTGTAACTCATTCTGGACTCTGATAGTGTTAGTGTCACCAGCCAATGCCTTCTGAATGCTATGAGTCTTAAACTGGTGTGTAGTAAATGCCCTAAATTAATTGAAAAAATTCTGTTCATCATATTAAATTAGAGGCTCTAAGAACAGCTCAGCATTGCCCTGCTCCTACTTGTTAATGTTTCCATGCATTTGGGAATGTCTTGTACAGCCAAACTTGTGCTTGAGCAGGACAGCCATGGTTAGAGAAAGGTGCAGTAGAAGGGGCTGTGTGTCCTCTCCTTGAACTGGAGAACTTAAAGTTTTCTTTCACCTGAAGGACCACACTGGTTCCAGAGGGTGAGGAGACACTTAAACTGTCTCTGCAGTGAAATCTGGGTCAAAAATAGTAAGGTCAACTGGTTGTGAGAGCAGACCCCTCTTGGGGAAGCTCTGTTGGTGTTGTATCATAAACTGTTACCCTTTGTCTGTGTTATTTTTTGTTTCCATGGCTGCCTGTAGTGGCAAGAGTCCGTCCAGATGCCCAGACACTTGTACCCCTCTCGGGGGCCAATGTCACAACCTGTTTTGGGCAACCTTGTGTTGCTGTTTCCTGATGCCAACTGTGAGCAGTGGAACCCCTTTCTATTCTCAGCAGTCAGGGCAGAACCTTTCTAGGCTCTTTCAGTGGTGCTAAATTTTCTTCTTTTGAAAAAGCCAAACAAGCCCATCTCAGAAGAAGGCTGAGCATGAAAAGGCATCTCACTGTTTTGCAGGTAACAGGTTTGTGCCTTGTATTGACAAGGGGTCTGATGAGGCTTTTTCTCAGCCTGCCGTGGCACCCTGAGCTAAACCTTAGGCCATACAATTCAGAGACTTAAACGCAGAGCCAGGGAAAGAAGGGATCAGGTACATGTCTGGGGGTATGGTCGCATTATCTGACAACAGAGGTTACCATGTCAATCTGCTCAGTCTGGAGAACAAGCTGCTTCTAAGTAGTTGCTCTGTCTCTTCATTATCCTCCAAAAAACCAAGGGCTTGGGGCTTGCAGTGTCTCAGAGATGAGAGCCACGACTTTCCAAACACAAGCACCCACTGGAGCTTCCCCTGGCTGCTCTGCATTCCCCAATAGGTCAGTGGCATGCTCTGAATATCCCAAGTGGATTATCCTATATCATGTTTATCGAGGTTGCCCTGGGCTGCTCGTATGTTTTGGATTGTTTGTGCCGCACGTGACATGCGGGCAGGTTTTCATTTTGGTGAAAGGTGATCCTGGGGAAGGAAAATGTATTATGTTGGCAGGCCAAGAGCGATGATGGCCCCGAGGCAATGTCACTGCAGTCGGGGATTATTTAATTAATTTGGTTGTTCTGTGCTCTGGCCAGTCCCCTAGGACAGGTTTCAGGGTGAAGGAGGCTGTGTGCAGTGGCAGGTGATGGTTCTGATCTGTCACCGCCTGGCTCTGTGACCACCCCGTGATTCCCAGGAACCTGTAGGTCAGGCTGCAGCCTGGCTGCTGTGCTGCTCACCTAGAATTGCAAATCCTGCAAAAATCAGAGCCAGGGAGTCGTTGTCCCCCTTTTCTAAGGCCAGTTCTGGGATTGGAGCTGTGTGATGAGTGTTGAGCCCAGTGCCCTTTGAAGAGCTGGGGAGGGAGTTTGTCACAGGCGCTGTCCCAGGATCTCCCTGTGGCTCTGTGCTCCCTCCTTCTCCTGGCCCAGCCTCTTTGTCTGGCTCATTGCAGTAGTTGTTAACTGCAACCAGAACTAATCCATCTCTCTTTCTTTCCCTGCTTCAAACACTTCAGTCTTGTGTTGGAGCTTTGAATGGACTGAGAAGGAAAAAAAAAAAAAAAGAAAAAAGCAGCTGTCTGAAATGAAAGAAGAGTGCAGATGAGATGAGCACAGACAGAAGGAAAATGTTTTTGAAAAGGGAATAGGTGGGAGGAGGAGAAACACCGTAGGCTTTTAATAAGTAGTTTAGTTTTATTCTTGTGCTGTGTTTGTTTCATGTTTCCTAGCTCAGATTGAAGGGATTACAGGCTGTGCAGATTTTATGTTCAGGTCCCACTCATGCAACCAAATTTTATATATTTCAATAGGAGACGGTTTCCTTCCTTTCTTTCTTTCTTCCTTCTCCTCCTGGGGAAACAGACTGATTAATTTTCACTGCCCTCTCACAGACCTGCCCTGTTCCCCAGCTTTGAGTAAAGTCAGAGTGATACTGTCCCATTCTGTCTGCAGTTTCATTCTGTTACAAAACAACTTTTTTGTTACTCTTGCAATTTCCTTTGAAGCTCAGCCATGAAAAATTGATTGGTTCATATTATTAGTAACCACAACTCTCTAGATTGCTCAAGAAGGAACTTCAGTGGTGTAACACTTAGCCTGAGATGTCATAGGAGCTAAGCCTCAAAGTGGGTCTCAGCTTTTAACCTTCTGTTAGAAAAGATTTGTAGGTGCTCTGTCTCATGTGATGTGAAGAACCATTAGCTCCTCTGAAATTTTCTAACTCAGTCTTTTGACTTCTGAGTCTCTCCTGCTCAAAAATCTGCTTTTAGAGTTGTTTGTATCTACCAATAAAAAATGTGTTGTTTTTAGAATAAAATCAGCTAGGAATTTCTAAAGGGTATGCATATTTAAATAAAATAAAATGGCTGGACTCTGTTCTCACACCTGACAAATGTAGTGAGAGCCAGGCTGTGTGGTGAGACCTGTGGCACTTCTCAGGGCTGCAGCTATACATAGGTTGCATCAGCTCTCTCCTACAGACACCTGGTACTTAAATAAGAGACTTTTAGCTGAACCTGAACACAGAGTTCTGTGTCACCAACCCATTCAACATGTCTGTAAGTCAGAAACAATGGATAATCTTGTAGATAGCTTTAATTAATCAAAGCTTTGTTGAGAGAACCCAGAAAGCTCATCTTACAGATGCTGTGTCAAAGATTTCCTTTCCTTATTTCAGTTTATATTACAAGCCCCATCCTCAGGTGTGTCATGATATTCACTTTACACCAACTAAATGGAAAAACAACCCCTGTAATGAAGTCCTGCTTTATGTCTTGCTGTTCTGACACATTAAACAGAGTTGATCATCTTCCCTATTTGTTCAGTGGTTAAGCAGGTGAGGGACTTTTTGTCTCTGGAAAGAACCTTATGAATATGTGATCACAAAGTGCTCTTGCTGCCACTGATTCACACTCGCTTTAGGCTTGTGAGACACCCCTTGTCTCAGAGTTGCCCCTAGTTTAGACCTGCTAACAGAATTTTTCATGGAGGAGAAAATTAGGTTCACTGAATTCTAGCACAACTGGAACGGGCACAAGGTTTCTTTTTTGGATTACTGTAACTTCACATGTGTCCTTCTGGTTCTTAGTACACTAAACCTCTGTCAGGTCACAGTGGTCCTCATGGGTTGGTTGCTTGCGTGACATATCACACGTTTGTGTGAGCTGAACTCATACTGCTCTTGGGCAAGTGGTACATACTGCAAGTGGTAACTGCTTCCCTGCCTGATTTTTACATCATGATTCTCCATTCAAGTAAAACTTGTCTGCATGTTGCTTCTTAAGAGTACCCTGCTCGTGCATTTAAATTTTCTTTTTCTGTAAACACACCTTTGTGGATTGTCCAACATCATGTGTGTTACTAGTTTATGGGTATTTCTGGTTTATGTGGTTCAAAAGATGGATGAAACTTTTGGAAATGCATCCATCTTCAATTTCTCTGCGCTAGAACTTTTCCTTTGCAAAAGTGCATTCTTTTGGAACAGTTCCTGTGCATATGTTGTCTGTCTGTAATGCTATCAGTAGATACTGTCCATTTGAGAACATTACACTTCGTTCCTTCCCAAAGACACACCACACTTTTGTGCCAAGTTTCCAGTAAGCTGCAGCCAATACTCTGGGTTTTAACGCTGAAATCCAAAAGGTAGCAGCACTAAGAGGAGGTGGCAGGCTCTTGTACATTGTTTCTAGTCACCCCCCAGTGTTTCAGCCCATGTGAGATTAACTTCTGTCTGTACTCATTGTTACTAATGGGACTGAGAGCCAAGGTCTGGGCTTTGGTGGGTGGCTTTTGGGTCAGAAATGAATTTAGAGGTAACTTTGTTTTTACAAATGGGCTTATGCCTTATAGCAAAGAAAAATTCCAGTTAAATGTAGAGAAGAGCTCAAAATAGCAGTGGCCTGGTAATTGCTCTACCAGCTTAGATGAAAGTATTACTTAGTGATTAAATGTCAACAGGTTTCATAAACAGCAAATGTCTTTAAGTTGACATAAAGAAGGCCTCTCTGGAGGTCACTGTAAATACCAGATTTATTGTGCCTCAGTGGAGAATGTGCTGAAAATGGAAAGGGAAATGTCACTGTAGATTTTGAGTGTGCTTCAGTAAAACAGAAAGGTTGTTGGTGCCCACAGTAAAAAGCTTTTAACTCCTTGAACTAACTGTTGGCAAACCATACTTAAAACCTGGTAACCTATTAACAAAATGTTCATTTTGCAGGTCAGACTACGATGACTGGAGACCAGCCCTGGCCAGTTTGCTTCAACCTATCCCATTTCCCAAGGAGTGAGTTTTCACTGTCTTAGTATTTACTGGCTTGTTCTTGTTACTGTTTTTATATGGTGAAACATACGTCAAGTAAAAAGGGGTGGTAATAGGAGTTTTGTGCCTCTGGTATTGATTTAGAAACTGAAGTTGATTTTGGCTGATGCAGAGGGATGTGAAGACCTCCCCATATTCAACTTCCTTCTCCATTTCTCTCAGATGATCCTGAAAAGAAATATGGTTAAGTAGAGACAGGCAGACAGGAAGGGAAGGAAAGCTGGTGAGGAGGAGAGCAAAGTGAGAGATTTAGTGGAGGAGGATGCTTTACTGGCGTCACAGAGACTCCTGTCGTTTGTATTTTGCGTTAAATGAAGAAGTTGCCCTACGGATCAGCCGAGCTCCCTCGGAAACCTATTAATGAGCAGTGGTGTTTATAAAGTGCAGACCTCCATGGACAAAAATTACAACCTGTAATTGTACAATTTGGTGGCTTATCACATCCCCTAATGACCTGATGACTTGAATCACAGAGGTCTAATCCTCCATGCCAGGTTACCTGGGCTACAGTGAGAGCTTGGAGATAGGTAACAGAGACATCATTACCTAAGTCAAACGTGAGTCTTGGGGGAGCTGTAAACCATACCCTGATGTAAGGCACTTGACAAAATGACCATTAATTGCTTTAGTGATGTATGATGCTAATTAGCTGTGACCATACCCTAACTGCATTGCAATTAAAGAATGCACCTGGCTCTCGGAGGTAGGCAAACCTTTGTTTGTAATTATATAATGGTATTGTAAGTTTTTTACTTTCTTCTGACCCAAAGCTCCCACTGATGTTAGTCAGAGCCTTGTCTAAGACACACTCAAGAAAAGCTACAAGATTTGTTCCAAGCAACTTTTCCCCCTAGGTTAATGAAAGAGGCTTTAGCTGATTTTTTTGAAACTTTTTTTTTGTCTTATGTGCTGCTGTTGCTTAGCAAGTCCTTTTATTATCTGGAAAGAACTGAAAAGTGCTTGTTTGGTTTTTTGGGCTTTTTCCCCCCCCCCTTCTGTCCTTTCTCTCAGATGCTCATACTCTTTCATTTTCTGTTTTAAATTTCAGGGCTCTCGCACATGAGAAATTCACAAAGTAAGTTTCTGGGGCTCCTTTGTTTTATTGAATAAATGCTTGTACTAGTCAATAATAGCGATGATGCATTATTCAGTATTGTGTCTCTAATGGCTTTTATCTGTGAAGGGCTGTAGGCATGTTCTGTTAGCAGTAAAAAGTTCTCTTTGTAATTTATTGTGCTAGCCAGGAGCCCAAGGACTAAAGCCACTGGGTGCTGATAGAATTTACAAAGGAGTTTGTCAATGCACGTCTCTGAAACATTTTCTAGGCTATTGTGAACAGATACTGTCCTTGGTAATCACTTTTAGGCATCATATTTCCCTCCTGCAGAAGTTTTTAACTGGTTTCTCTCTAAAATACATTAATATATATATGATTTTAGGTGTTACTCAAAAGAAATGTGATGCTTGTGCAAATACTGCAACCAGCAACTGCTGATTCTTATCCTCCTTACACTTATCTTTTTCAGGGAGCTGAAATATGTGATTCAGAGATTTGCAGAAGACCCGAGGCAAGAAGTGAGTTTGTTGGCAATTTACACAGAGTACTAGTTTGGAGGGATTGCAACTGCACTTGTTCAGATTTCTCCTTAAGTAGTTTGTTCCAAAACACAGCGTGGATTTACCCTGCCTAAGTCTCTTAAGGAGTAGTGGCCACTCAGAGTGGTTTATGTGTAAGGTTTATGTGTTGTCACCTCCTTGTCTGGCATCAGTTGATGTCCTTGTTCTGCAGTAAACTGCAACCAGCAAGATTTTCCCCCTCTCTGGGATCACTCAGAGCTTTTCGTCTTCCATACAAAAATAAGAGGGAAGCAAAATCCATGGATCCACGCAGCTTACAAAATAACAGGTTTTATGTAGCTGTGTTTCAGCTAGGTTGTGTGCAAATGACCTTAATTCTCATGAATTGGCAGCAGAAAGGGGTGGGAGGTGTGTTTCTGGGGTGAGAGTGTCGCTGCAGCCTCGGAGCTGCACTCAGAGCCTGCTCAGCATCATCAGCTTTGGCTGAGTCAGAGGGAACCTCTCATCCACAGTTATTCTTTCTTTTGGCATCAAAGCCAAAAAAGCTCCCTCAAACTGTGGGTGAAGCTGTATCATCACTGCCCAGAATCCTCATTTTTATGGGTTTAGCTCTTGTGAGCAGTAGTTACCCTTGTCAGAAGAGACCTTCTTGTCCTAGAATGGCACCAGGATTTCATCTGTCACTAGCATTCTGTGCCCAAAGGAAAGAATTTACCTCCCACACACAAACACACCTCAAAAATTGAAATGGAACATCTGTTTCTTCAAGTGAAGGAAAAAAAAAGAAAAGAAAAAAGAACTTAATTATGACTTCTCTATTAAGTTGTGGGACTAAATATAGTAATACCTTCAGTGGGCCAAATTTAGACTAATGGTTGCTTACTGGTGCCAGTTTTCCAGTGCAGCTTCCGTGTTACATATCCCTTATTTCGTGTTATGTCGAGTTTTCCCTGTGGATTTCCTTCACCCCGACTCTGGTCAAATTTTGTTAGAGCAGGAGTAATAAGAATTGTTAATGATTGGAATGAGCAAGCTATCAGCCGCCACATTTGGTATGCAGATCACATCAGATGTATAGACACACATGCTGGGAGGACAGGGGGAAAATGACAGAAGCTGAGAAATTTGTGGGGGTTTTTTGTTTGGTTTTCTGGTGGTGGTTTTTTTCCCAAGTGAAAGGAGCTGTTCTAGGTTTGAGCCATTTTGTGTTTGATTTGTATAGAGAATGAAAAGGGCCATGCAATAAGGGAGGATGCAGCTTCCCTCTTGGTTATACTGAAAAAATGGATTCTGGGAGTGGAGACTGTCCTGCAGCTCTGCAGATTGGAATATTAACCATGAAATTTCCAGCAGTCCCTGGTTATGCAGTTAGTTTTGGCCTGGTGTGGGAGATGCTGGTGGTTATTGGCAGGAACTGTAACCTTCCCAATGTGTTCACTTCTTGGCAGGTCCACTCGTGTTTGCTGAGTGTGAGGGCTGGCAAAGACGGCTGGTTCCAGCTCTACAGCCCTGGGGGAGTGGCCTGCGACGATGATGGAGAGCTCTTTGCCAGTATGGTACGTGTCTGCAGTGATGGGAGTTCAGAAACTTCTTTGCAGTAACTAATACTAGTTGGCAGTAACAAGATTTACTTGTTTTTGTCCAAAAATAAATTATCAAAATCATGTTTTTGTTAACCATGAGTGTTCACCAGAAAATCCAGATCTTTCTGCCACCAAATCCATCAACCTCCCTTGCAGTCACAGTTTGGTTAGCACGTTACTGTTTTCTTTTTGAACCTTGGCATGTTTTCTCACTGGTAGTGTAATACACAAACCATGCTTGTGCATATGTATGTATTTCTGTATTTATAAATATCTGTCTTTGTCTGTATAAAAAAATCTCTCAGGGAACGTGAAATACTGGGAGACAGACTGTTCTGTACATCCACACCTATAGTTTACATTTATAGGCTACCCTGGAATTTAAAACCAACAGTTACATTGGCTTAATCAAAGGATGGATGGATAGGTATAAAAAGGTGTTATCAGTGTGTCTGCCCAATTACATTGTTGTGAAGAGGTGTAATTAGAAACCAGCATTCCATTTCCAGCAGTTATTTCTTTTGTAACTCTGAGAAGGGCTAGATAGAAAATAGCAGGTTTTAATCAGTGATGTGATTTAAGCACTGTCTTCCTGTGCAGCCTGGGTCAAGTCACATAGGTCTCTCTCTGTATTAATTCTCCATGTACCAAGTAAGATGGAAATTATATTGCTGCCTTTCCCTGGTAAGGGGGAAAACATTTGTTGAAGTTGGCTTTGGTTACATAGTGAAGTGACTTTCTACACTTTGTGCATCTCCCACATGCTGAACATTTTGGGACATAAAGAACATAGGTGTCTGTCTGTACCCTTAAATTCAGATGGATCAGATACCTCTGAAACTGAAAATGGAAGAAGAGTGTTTACAAAAGCTTTCACCCCTCTTCACTGTTCATCTGTCTTTTATCTTTGAAAAGAAAATTTCTCCAGAACTGTATCATGTCTCCTGAGAGATGTTGTGGTTCAAGATATTTATGAGCATCAGGAGAGGGTGTGCATGAGAAAGCACAGTGTTAACACACATTAATATGCAGTACCCTGTGCCCTTTGCAAGGATGTTGATAAATACTTAAAGAGCTGCTAATGACTAACCATAAAGTTGGAAAAACACCCTGTTCTGAGACGCACCTAATGTTACTGTACTGTCAGTGTCAGTATTTTCCATTGCTGAAGAAAACCTCTAAAAAAACTTAATCAAAACTGCATGAATTTAAATCCCTTTTGGCTTGGAGGTTCACATTTTTAAAGGCCACCTGAGCTGATGGATGCTTAAGGAAAAAAAGATTTTCTGTTTTTCTAAAAAGCTTGCTGGTAATGAAGCCATGCTTCACATAGAATTGACCTCATCGTGGCATGGTTGTGATATTTTCAGCAGTATTGAACATAGTGCAGGCAGTGCCATGAGCCAGAGGGGCCACAGAAAGTATTTACAAGGTTATTGTAGAGTAGTGCTGATGTTGAGTCCACATAACGGAGCTCTTCCTGCCTAGGCTGTTGGAAAATGCAAATTCTCACATAGTGCTCTGCAGCAAATGGTGAATCAGCCATCTGGGCTATGAAATAAGACTTTCTTCTAGGAACCCAGACTTCCCTGCATTTAGTCTCTAAGGCTTTTACATTGGAAATAATATGACCAACTTCTTTTCTGAGAAGAGACATATTTGATTTGTACAAGTGGCTTTGCATTTCTGCCATAGGCGTTACTATGTGATATCACACGATGCTTTCTGGAGATTGCAGAGTCTGCAGAACAGTTTTGTCAGTTCAAGGACTCAAAGGAGTGTCCCTCAGGGGATGTTCTCAGCCATTCTTTCCTTTAAGGGAAAACTGAGCAAAAGAGAAAGCAGTACAATGGCCCAAGAGCATGAAAATCCATGAAGTCATCTCTGAGTTAGTGCTCAGGACTGCCAGATTTTCTTAAAGCAGTCCTTCCTTCCCCAGTCAGGTCCTGTTCGTCCTGAACATCCTGAACAGGTGATTTTGTCTGTCACCACCCCTTAACCAAGGCCAGCAGATTGCCAGCAGCACTGCCTTTTACCTAGGCAGCCGGCCCACACAGCCTCTGCTCCCCAGCTGGCATTTCCAGAGAAACCGAAGCGCAAACAGATGCAAAAGCAAAATCCCCGGTGGTTCCCCTGGGGCTGGGTTCATCAGGTTACCGGGAATGGGGGCAATTGCACAGCTGCTCTGATGTTTCCTGGGGAGCTTCTATCAAGCTGTCAGCTGGGCTCCTTTATGGAGTAAAACTTCCCACTTCCTCAGATCTCACTGGGCATCACCTTCTTCAAAAAATCACTTCCATTCAGCAGTAAAGCTGTTGAGACACTGCAACCCTAACTGTAAAGAGAGCCTTCATTCCTTTAAGTTTATTGCAAAGACTTAACACTTTTTGACTGCTTAACAATATCCCTTCCAGAGGTATATGTGTTTCTTAGGCTTGCACCCCTAATTTTACCTCTGATTCTTGAATAGGTTCATATTTTAATGGGATCCTGCTATAAAACAAAGAAGTTCCTGCTTTCACTGGCTGAAAATAAATTGGGACCTTGCATGCTGCTGGCTTTGAGGGGTAACCAGACGATGGTAGAGGTAAGCCCTAAAATCATAGATCATAGGTTTATGAGCAGTATTCAGATTCACATTGCCTTTCCCAGAACTGGCTCTAGCAGGGGTCTGGTTTGTGTTATGTCAAACACCAGCAGTGGGTGGTTGAGTTTCTCTGAATTAAGGGGAACAGAGTATTGTTGTTCTGTAGATATGAGTGTGAATTAAATGAAAGGTGGGTGCATGAATTTTTGGAGGTAGAGATTGTTTGCTGTAATGCAACTGGAGAGGTTAGGATGGGAAATAAATGGCCATGGTGGTGTAGGCTGTGGTGAGAGATCACAATTCACAACCACAAGGCTTTTCCATGATGAAATGCCTGATTCTTGTCTTGCCACCTGTAAAATGAGCAGTGTACAGGAAATGCCTTTATAAAACCTTATTTGCTTGCATTAATACACAATTTTATGTTTATGATTTGTTATTTTTGTTGTGCTAATAGTTTATTTGTATTTTTCTGGGTTTCTTAAGATAAATTTCTTGATAAATGTCGTTATCAGCAGAAAGAGAGTGGATAAATAGATGGAAAGAGTTACAGTTTTTCATTGACTTAGATCTGTGCATGCTAATTTAATCCAGTAAATAAAGGAGCATGCTGCATGCATTTGAATATAATGTTGATGGATTTTTTTTTTTCTTCATTAAAAATAATTGAAATTGTGAAGGGAATAAAAGCTTCGCATTTTAATTGCAATGGCATGATACATAGCTGAAAAGGAAAGGCAGCTTGTGTCCCAAATCTGTGTGACCCACTGGAATCATCCCTTGGGATCTGACTTGCTCCTGGCAGTCCCTTCCCCAGGGTGAGTTGGGTGTGTTCCCAGTGAGGTGGGGGATGTCCTGGCCACAGCAGTGAGCTCCCAGCATCCTCTCTTGGAGCCTCTCTGCCCTTTACCCAGTCTCATGGACTTGGTACCCCTCACACGTGTTCTGCTTGCACAGAACCTAGCACCAGCACTTAGGGGTGGGAAATCCGGCCCTTAAGGAGCTGCTTGGCTCTGCTGGTGTGCACTGCCCAGCCTGTGGACCTGGGAAATACTGGATCAATTGGACCTGTCCTGGAGAGCGCTGTGCCATGGAGCCATCTCCCAGGTCTGATGCAAATAATTGCATCTCTCAGTCAGGAGGAGTGAGCATTAATGGGAGGCAGGATAGACACGCTGGTGTTTGGAGATTGCACTTCATTCCTTACAAATAAAAAATTATTTTCGTGTGTTGGAAGGGCCATAAATATTGCTATGATATCCTCTATTCTAACCTCCATAATGAATGCTCTAAAAGCTTACCCAGGAATTTAAACCACCATGCCCAGTGCAATTAGGATATTTGAAAGAAATGGAATGAAAACCCTGCACTGACCACTCTCCTTTTTCCTGCTGCTAGATTTTGTGTTTGATGCTGGAATACAACATCATTGACAATAATGACACCCAGCTCCAGATCATCTCCACCCTGGAAAGCACAGACGTGGGAAAGAGAATGTATGAACAGCTGTGTGAGAGGCAGAGGGAGTTAAAGGAGCTGGTATGTCACCCTGCACATATTGCCATAGCACGTTGGGCTCTGTGCTCTCCACAAATGGAGGTACAAAAGAAAGACAAGCAGGGTGTGAAATTCCCAGTTAACAACAGGATGGGAGCAGACCTCAAAGGATTTTACTGTGAATATATATATACTGTGTGATATTTACTGATGTGACTAATCCCATACTATGTTTATGAATGATATTCAATAACCTGCTTGGGATCCGTGTGAAAGAATAAAGGTGAAACCCTGCTGTCTCAAGATCTTACAAGTCAGCTTGTCAAATTCTGCCACCTTTTGACATATGAGTAGCAAATGGTTCTGGTGCTGGCCAGCATTTCTGAATGCTCTGGCATTCACAGCATTTCACTGAGATGGTCTTTAGGTCTAGTTCTCAGAGCTAGAGCCTATAGAAAAAGATATTTCCAGAATTTAAAGAGAGGACCTACAGATTTAAAATGGACCTGCTCACATCAGCACTTTTTCACCTATGCAAATATACCCACCAACTTCCTTTTCCAGATTTATATTTGTCTTTAACCCCTGCTCCCAGTCTGAAAAGTAGATGCTTTTTTTGAAGACAGGCAAATGATTTTATCAGCTGCGCCATCCTAACCCCTTTGCTCACTTTGCCCAGCATTTTAAAGCTGTTTCCTTTAAAGTGAAAGTAGCCAAATGCTGGCAGGCTGAAGCAGACAAATGGCACGAAGACCCACTTAGCTGTGGTTAGTCAGTGTCCCCTGGGGAGCCACAGGCACACTCAGTGCAGGGAAAGCAGGGATGAGGTGGAAGGGCTGGCACAAAGCTCTGAAATGGGAGCAGGGTTTGCTTGCTGTACTTCAGTGAGTCTGAAATGTAGAATGGCAGCTTGTTTGACCAAAATATCTTCTCTTTTACAGCAAAGAAAAGGTGGCCCCACAAGGTTAACACTGCCATCCAAGTCCACAGTAAGTTAATCTTGTCAATAGAAAAACAAACTTTGTCTTTCCATATTTAAACCCTTGATTTATGTTTGCCATGTGGCACAGTGGTTTTGGGCAGTTGAGTGGGGAGCCATTCCACTTGCTCTGTCAACACAACTGGAGTTTACACAACTAAGGGCACATTTCTGCTCTTGGGTCTGTGCAGCAGTTTCCAACACCAGCAGCAGGCTGTCACATTTACAGTGCTGCTCAGGTTTGGAATGGCAGCTCTGGGGACAGAGTTTTGCGTTACAAAGGCAAACTTCACAATGTCCAGTTCTGGATTTTAGTCATGGAAGTCTCAAAGAGACCCAGCACTATTGCATGGAAGCCTGGTTCAAACCCAGACTAACTTCACTGAGGTAACGGTGCTGAGCTGGGACCTGGACCTCATGGTTAAATCTTCATGATGTTTAAAGACCCATCCTCAGCATTTGCTCTGACACTGAAGCCTTTGTGTCTCATAAGGATAACACATGCAAAGGACATTTTTGTCCTAATGTTTGGACAAATTTTTCCCAGGGTGTGTGAAGCAATGCTGCCACAAGAGCCCAGCTGCTTGCCAAACAAACAGAAACTGCTCTGTGTGGTTCTCTGTTACTGTAAACAAGTGGAGCAGTTGTGCAACTCACTCTGGTTACCAGTATCGGTGACACCGCACGCTTCCAGGCTGGGCGTCCACAGTCTCTTCCCAATCTCCTGTCTGCTTTCAGGATGCAGACCTGGCACGCCTGCTAAGCTCGGGATCTTTTGGGAATCTGGAAAACCTCAGCCTGGCCTTTACCAATGTGACAAGTGCTTGTGCTGAGCACCTCATCAAACTGCCTTCGCTCAAGCAGCTGAACCTGTGGTCAACTCAGGTAAGTGCTCTGCAGCCTGAGACTCAGAGCAGGAACCAGTGCTGACTAATTCCGAAATTCCACACTACGTCAGCACAGGAAGAGTGTGTGAAGAGGCTTGCTTAGATAACTTTGTCCTCCTGCTATTTTTACAGGGCCTTCCTGTAGTTTAGCTCACCTTGGCAGCTGATTTTTTTATCTTCACCACTTTTTTTTCCATCACATTTTTAATTTTTGTCTTATATTTAATTATAAAAGCACTGCTGCTATCTTGGGTTTAATGTTCCAGTTGGGCATGGCTGCTACTGTGTACTGAGTAGAGCGTGCGCTGCTGTTCATCTGTGAAATGCTTCTGCTTTTACCCAGTTAGGATGAAAAAATGATGCTGTGCATCTCAAATGGTCAAGCAAAGCACAGAGTCTGTGCAGTTGAAGCAGTGAATTGCTTGAAAGCTAATCAACCCAACAGCAACAAAAAGAAACTCAGATAATGAATAAGTAGAAGGAAATTATAATGAGAATGCGATCATTTTGTAAGCAAAAAAAGACCCAAGTTAACTGAACTAATTATTCTGCTGTTGATTGAAGGAACTTTAGTTTTCGAAAATTAAATTTTTCTTCTTTATTTTTCTGCTGGTTTTGCTCTCTGCGATCCTTCCCCATTTTCTGTTAGTACCTATTTGTAGTGTTCTCTGAAAATATGATTATTATCAGTGCAACCACAAAAAGCAACATTTTTTTAACCAAAATGTCATGTAAATATTTCGTTTTGTTTTCCTAACTACTTTGTATCCCAGAAATACTCTGTTTTTTGTATGAGGAATATGAAGCAGAAACTGATTGCTCTCTTGTTCTAAGGCTGTTTGTATCTCCTCCAGATTTGTCTTAACAATGTAACTTTTGCATTTGAAAAACTTTGATGCTTTTTGTTCAAAATTAGTTTGATTTCACTGAACAAAGAGCCTGCTTTTTGTGCAGGGTTTCTTTTTGTTAAAAAGGAAAAAAAAGGGTTTAGATTCCATTTCATTTTGCGATATCCTGGTTTCCATTAATCTAGAATTTAGAAACAGCAGAAACCAAGTGGGTCAATAGAACAATTACCAATCAATAGTGCATTGTTCTTGAGACCAAAATAGCTAATTAATACCACTTGCACTGTGCTTTTTTTGTGTGATGTGGTTGGGAGCTGGCTGAGGCTGCCATAACCAGCGTGTATAGTCTGGGTGGGAGCCCGCTTGTACAAAGTCCAGGCTTCAAAGGCACCAGTCTAATTAAGTGATGGCCTGTGGTTAAGTGCACACAAGTCCCTTAATTTCTCTGTCCCCTGCCCTGCAGAGCAGGGATAAAACTATTTGCTTTCCCTGCTGTCACTGGCGGTGGGAGCGTGGCTTTGAGGGCTCGGTCAGAGCCCGTTTCCACGGCCGTGTTTGCACTGAGGTTCTCACACGAGGCGTGGGCGCCTCGCTGACCCAGCTCTGCTTGTGCCCCACAGTTCGGCGACGCGGGGCTGCGGCTCCTGTCCGAGCACCTCACCATGCTGCAAGTGCTCAACCTGTGCGAGACCCCGGTCACGGACGCCGGGCTGCTGGCACTGAGCTGTGAGTGACAGAGCGGGGCTGTGGGGGACACTCGTGTGGCTTCTGAGGAACTGCTGTGGGCTCGGGCAGGGGATGGATCTCTCAGTGCTACAGCGCTGCTTCTGTGGGGGTTTAGGACAGGCTGCGTGTTTGGGTTTAATCTTCCCTCCTCCCTGCCCGGTGCTGCAGCTCTCCTGCTGTGGGATGGTGACCTGAGCCTGATGGCACTGGGTGGCCTCGTGTGGGCTTTGTCCTCCTGAGCCATACTCTAGATCTTGCCTCTGGCTTCACTGATGGCACCTGTCCCCATCTCACATGCTGACCTATTGCCCAGGGTCTTCCCAGATTTCTTCCTATGGTATCCCCTCTGGGTTGGACCTGCCTTTGTGGTGCAGGAGGGGAGGATTGCAAAGCCATCTGGCAGCTTCTCAGTCAGTTCAGCAACTGTGTGCAGCAGGTTCCATGCCCCTTCTGACATTTTTTGTTCCTTTGTTTTTGGGGAGGTGAAACTCTCCCTGTTCTTAGTTTAAGCAAGGCAAAGCAGAGCGAGGCATCCAGGGTTCCCTGAGCACTGAGAGCTGCTTGACGTGCTGGAATGAAACTCCCTCCTGCACCCAGCAGTGCATTACAAACCTCACTGCTGGGTTTGGAGGGCTACTTTAATAGGCTTGATCCTATGCAGACGTGCCAGACAGGCCAGTAGTTATGGCTCATCTTAGGAAACTATTCTGCTAAGTACTGGAGCCTAAAATGGGAATGGGGGGAGGAGAGGGAGGACTGCCAGATCAGCATGGCCCCTGCAAGCACCACAGAGAGCACTGAGAACAGGCACTATTCAGAATAATGTGCAGGAAACTGATTATGAGAAGCTGAGTGAACTCCTTTGAAGTCAGCAGTCTTAAGCATGTGCTTAATGGACCTTCCTAAATAGGGACTTTTTCCTGGATGAAGGCCCAAACAGCTGTTTATCCATTTGTATTTCTATATTTTATGCTATTCAGCTTTTTCCTGGGAGGGCTGCATAGTCGTGTCGTGTTTATGCTTTGGCCTACTGTAAGCATGATATTTTAAGAAAATGCAGCATGATCATAAATATATGTTTTCTCTTTTAGCCATGAAGAGTCTGTGTAGTTTAAATATGAACAGCACCAAACTTTCAGCAGATACCTATGAAGATCTCAAGGTATTTGTGAATTGCATCCTCTAAAGATGAGATGTAGCAAGAGCATGGTGGTCATGCCAAGAGCAGGGAGAACACTGACCCTGTGGAGTGGGCAGCATGAAAGTTATCTGAAGAGGCTGAAGTGGATTCTTTTGTGGATATAATAACTGAAAGCAGCATTGTGAGGGTTGCTGGCTTTGATGAACCCAGGAAACATTTAATATATTGAATGGAGAAGTATGAGATAGAATCAACAGTTCAGTCTTTTTGTCTGTGCTATCAACAGTAAAGGCTTTATCAGTAAAAGTTTCATAAATTGAAGCATATTGATTGTTTCTGATGAGGATACAGAGACAAGTACACCATATCCTGTACTGTTAACAGGACCAAAAGTAACTTGGGTGAACAGTATAATGAAACTTTGATTTGGAATGCAAAGGCAGAACTGAAAGCATCGAGGAAGATGAAAATTTATCTTGACATCTGTAGGACTGGAATTGGGCTCTGAGCAGAAACATCTGCACAGATGTCCAGTTCTGAAATTTAACATGTAATGTCTGGTTTTATTGTGAGTTTATAACCACTTATGCAAAATGGTGTAAAGAACCAGGATGTAGCCCCAGGTGGTTTCAAAGCTTGCCTGAGATGTGTTGACTTTCATGACTTTGTGTGGACTTTGCCTTCACCCTGGTGGTGTGTGAGTTGCATTTCCCAAATTCTTACCTTAGAGACCCAAATACTCAAGATGAAACTTGACATTTGCTTGTCTTGGATGTTGAAACAGATTGGGCCACATTTACTTAAAAGGTCACAACCTTGGGTTGAGTTTGGAATTTGAAGCAAGCCCTGTAACTGTTCTGCTTTCAAAATTCACTGCAAACATCTATCTTTGGTCCTGGCTGTGGAGCCAGGACTCCCCCAGGGACTCAGCTGCAATGCTGCTTGCATGAAGTTTTCAAGATCAAGTTTTAAAAACTTGTGTCACAACTGTATATGCAAAGAAGTCCTTGGAATTAACAGCTGGCTTGCAGATGGGTTCACACAATGGAGCTTGTATCAGGCCCCAGGCATTTACAGACAATCAGGGTCAATGCTGTATTTGGCCCAGGGCTCTGAAATCGCATCTATTGAAAGGCTCCCTGGTCCCACCCCTGCTTCTGAGCCCTTTTGCCACTCACTTTGTACTGAAACTCACATTTTCCTAACTGGTTCCCTCTGCTCTGGCATGACATTAATAGTCCTTAGCAGCCACACAAGAAAGTGACTTGCCAGGGCAAACAGCAAAACTGCCTGTGAGCAAAGTCCTGATGATTGCAGAGAATTCAAAAAGCTGAGAAAACAGGCAGGCAGCACTTTTTCCCCCTTTCCCCTCTTCCATTGAGATTTGTCTTGGTGGCCATTTTTTTAGGGCTCTGTGCATGTTCAAAGGTAGTAGTTTCTCTCCCTGGGGCACTTGGTTGTAGGTTTGTTAAGAACAGCTCAGACTTCAAAGAACATATTTTTTGATACAAATCTTTCTTTCTTCTCATATTGGTCTGCAAGAGCATTTGGGGCACGAGCCAGTGATGACATTTCCTCTCAGCTCCATCCCCCACCCCACTAAACACGCTTGCACACACACAGACACCCACATATGTACCAGGCAGGCTGAACCAGACAATAAATAAACACCCACTACTGAAGTCATTATTGCCTAACTGAAAAATTATTTGCTGGCAGTGTCTGTAGGATTATGAATAGCTCTTATCAAAATATGCGTGCACATAAATCAAGGAGTGAGGTAATAATGACTCCTAGAAACTTCCAAGTCCTCAATTATGCCCTGGCCTAATTAACCGTGTTTATTTGTTTTGAGAGAATTAGCTCTGCAATTATGGTCAGAGAGCGTGGAAAGGGGATGGACGAGTAGGAACTGCACAAGCAGCCAATCCCCATCTGCCTCATGTGGGGTGATTCAGGAGTGATATGGCCAAAAGCAGCGGAGTTGTGGAAGGGAGACCACAAAGACACCAAAAGTTACTAATGCTCCATGCATTGTTTTAGTACATGGAAGGTGAAATGAGCAATGTGGGGGCTGAAGGAGGAACGTGTCTCTCTGCTGCAGTTTGAGTGCACTGCCTTCACCGTGAAAGTTGGACAGACAAGTTTTGCTTATTGTATAAAAAAATGAAGATCAGGGTCTGATCTGGACCTGGTGGCTGGTGCATGGCTTTTAGAGCAGGTGGGGCTTGACCCGTGTGGCTGTAAGGGCTCAGCATCTGTTCCTTTGCCACACCTGCCTGCTCCAGCTCACCGCTGAGCTCAGCACTGGGCCCAGGGTGTCACGCCTCTTCCTGCAGCTGGTGGTTGACAGATCAATCCTCCGTCTGCTGCGAGGCGCTTTGTCCCTTTCTGTAGCCCTCCTCCAGATTTGGATACAACCTCTGAATTGAGTAAGTCCAGGGATTGTTTCCACAAAGGAGCTGCCAGGCCAGAAAGCCGTGTCTGCCCTTTACCTCTCCTGGCTGCCCATCATCCTCACCACCAGCGGGGCTCTGTGCTGTCCTTGCCAAGGGGAGGTACTTTCATCCTCTTTTGGGAGCCCACATTCAAAATACAAGTTCAATCTTCAGAACTGCACAGGTCCCAGGCTTGCTGTCACGCAAGAAGTCGCAGGACACAAAGGTTCTTTTGGCATTTATGTATCCTGGGCAGCCAATCATCAACACCCCCAGCAGCAGGGTGCTCTCCTTCCCCAGAAGTTCTTTCACCCCACCCTTCTCTATTCCTCCTCCAGATTTGGATACCACTGCTCTGTTGGATAAGTACAGGGAATGATCCCACACAAGAGATTTGAAAGGAACTTTTTACCTGAGCCCTTAACACATTGTTAATTCTGACCTTTCCTCTCCTCACAGGCTAAACTCCCCAACCTGAAGGAGGTGGATGTCCGCTACACCGAAGCCTGGTGAACTCGCCCTGCCTCTGACTCTTCTCTTTTGCTTCTCATGAGAAGGAAAAGATTTTTAAAACAGACAGATTGAAACAAACCAGAAAATAACTTTTGGCCAATTCCTGTAGAGCAGTGAGTCTGGGGACTTGGTGGCAGGAGTCGTGGTTGTGGGGTAGCAGAGTGGAGTTGTGTGTGTTGGGAGGACGGGGCAAGCCTGCACCCCATCGGATTCTTTCAGCTTTGTGATTTCAGAATCAACATAATTTAAATTGAAAAGGAAACAAACAAACAAAAGGACTTTGTAGCAGCAAGAGGATTATAAAGAGGAAAAAAACACCTTTGTGGATTTTATTTGCCTTTGTGTTTTATGCCGTGTGGAGAAAAAAAATATATTCCTTTATCCTTACTTACCTGGGTTTCCTTGGCTGGCACCCAGCCAGCCAGAACTCCTGTTTCACCAGTTTTGCTCCAGAAAATCAAACTTCAAAAATCTCAAGAGAAGAAAACCAAAACCAATATGATTTTCACCTCCCCCATGTCCTTGCAGTTGTTATGCAAAGTAATTTTGTTGTACATAAGATTTACATAATGCACCTATTTAAGAAAATGGTTCACAAATAACAGGTCTGGGACCTGTCTTTTATTTATGAATTGTTAATTCTTTTACCCTTTTTTTGCGTATAGTACTGTATAAACTAGTTTGCTGTCTTGTTGTTATTATTATTTTTTTTTAAGGAAATGTCCTCCTTGAAGAATTGCCTTTCAGTAATGCAAACTGTATTATACTCCCTCTTTGTCAACATTCATCACATTGTCTGTTTGATTTCAAAATGCCTCAAATGTTATCAAATAGGAAGGAAAATCTTTATCAAGGGGGGCGTGGTTGTTGGGGGAGGGGGTGCAGGGATTAATAAAAGTCACAATTCCTTCCAAAGTCTGAAAACTTTCTTTAGTCTTCTAAGCCATGTCAGGTTTAAACACGGGAGATGGGGACAAGACGTTTATTTTGCCAATGCGGTGTTTGCAAACTGTAGATTTTGTTTTCTGTTTACGTCCAATATTTCAGAAAGAGAAAAAAAAGCTCTTCCTCCACTTTGTGCATCAGCTTTTTCTGTATTTTTTTTTTTTCCCCTCCCCTCATTGCCTCCCCTGTCCTGTGCCCCACCTCCCTGCCCTGTTCTGTGCACGCATTGTTCTGCATGTTCCTCTGGGGAGACTGAGGAAATCGCGGTGTTGCTGATCCGATAGCTCTGACCTGTCTGTAAATGTGACTGCTACATTTTTCAAATTCCACAGTTGCTTAGAAGATGATTTTTTTAAAAATTGTGGTTTCTTTTATAACTATGCTGTTGACTCTTTTTTTTTCATAATGAGCCTTCATTGTACAGAGCTGCTTATTTAAAAAAACAAAAACAAAATCAAAAAAAAGTTTTTCCTCTGTTTAACACTTTTATTTTATTCTTCAGCACCTCAAGGTTTCACATACAGCCAATGTAATTTTTTATATAAATATATATATATATTTAATCTTATTCAATGGAAAGCCAAGCTTTTTTTTCAGGTTTTTTTGTTGTTTTCTTTTTTTAATGTTTGTTGCTATGTAGGCAACCCCATCCCAAATTATGGTGTTTTTATCTTTTTTTTTTTTTTTTAATAATGAAACAAAAACTGAGTCTTAACTCATGTAGTGTGTCAGGTTTTCTTTCCCCCCTTCAAATCCCAGACTGTATGAAGATGCAGTATGGGAAGGAAGAAGAAGAAGAAGAAAAAAAAAAAAAAAGAAGAAAAAATATGCCAACATTTTCCTTAGCACTGTTGCTTTTACCAATGGTTTACTACTACTGTTCTGTAGCTGTGTACAAAGAGATGTGAAATAATTTCAGGCAAAAATAAACTGTAAGTGAGTATCTTTTAGCTGCGTGCTTTGTGTTTTCTTTGAAGGAGGCTTTGGCTGGCTGGTGATGTCAGGATGCTGTGGGAGGTGCAGACCCCAGAGCAGGGGGACCAGCAGGCAGCCAGGGCATTTGCCACCACTCCCCAGGCTCGAGGAACCACCACCTAGAAGGAAGGAGGAGGACAGCTGAGCTCTGTGGGTCCTGTTCATGCCTCCCCAAGTCTGTTTTCTGCACTGTTCCCAATCCTCAGAAGGCTGAAGGAGTCCTTGCAGTGGCCATCAAGAGTTGCATTGGTGAGGGGGTTTCTTGCACTGGTTGCCTGATGTAGGAAATGAGGGAAGCACTGGGACATCTCCATTGAGAAGGGTTTCTGTATTTTAGGGCAGCCTCCAAAAGCAGGGATGTTCTCTGCCTTCTCCCACTGTCCTTGATGAAGCTCTGCAGGGTGTGGGCTGGATGCCAGCAGGAGACCCAGCTGGAGCTCCAGGACTCTGCCGCTGTTGTCTGCAGAGCTACTGAACTTCTGCAGCTTTCAAACAAATGAGCCCCACTTGAAACCAATTCCTGCAGGTGTTCTGAGAGCCAAGTTCATCACCTGTGTTACCTGGCTCCTCCTGTACTCTCACTTCTCTCTGTATTTCTGTTCTGTTCCACAAAAGAGACTTGGAGATATGTGAGGGTCTGTACTGTGCTTCCAGCCAAGCTAAGAAGTGCTCACAGGATGGCCCTTGATAAAAAGAATAACCTGCCTTTATTTATTTTTTTCCTTCACTGAAACCAGACAGTCTGTTGGGCTTTTTGGTGTTTCCCCTTGAGCAGTCATCACTGTGGGCAGTCCTGCCCTGGCAACAGCAAGGACTTCACAAAACCTTTCTGGACCCAGAAGAGCCAGAAATATTCCTGTGATGTTGCGTGAGGAACTGAGACATCGCCCTAGGAAGGAGAGCTTTAGGCCTTGGTGAGATGAAGGCATGTGTTGGATACAGCTTCTCTTCCTGCTGTGGACAATGGCCTCTCCTGAGCTCTCCAGGCTCTGCCTTTGGGAGAACTGGTGACAGCATTTGAGTTCTGCAACCGCATCTGGATTATCAGCAGTGGGAGAAGCCTGGACATCCACAGAGCTTTGCTGAGATGCTACATGGGTGACTTGGAGTGAGCAGGGAATGGGTGTGTGTGAGATCCCCCTTCAACACCTGCCCCTCTGCAGTAGCCTCCAAGGAACTCCTCCTTCATGTTTCCTCCCTGCTCCTGACTCCTGAAACAGCAGAATGTCCCCCTGCATGGCAGCAGGCTGAGGTTGGAGGTGGTCAGTGTGGAGTTAAGCAGAGTGGTGTCGGGGTCTGTCTCACCTGCTGGAGTCATCACTGTGCCAGGACAGCTGCCTTTGTAATTGCCACAGGCCTGAGACCAGAGCAGCACTGTGAAGCTGTCTCAGGATTGTGTCTGAGCAAGGATTCTGCTGTTGGTTATGGAAGGTGAGGATTAGACGTGCTGTAATAGAGATGCTGTGTCTGAGCTTGCACTCCGGTGTTCTGAGCTTTTTGTACCAGAGCTCCAGGCCTCGTGGCTGCCTGGTGGTTACCCCTGGATAATGATGCCTTTCTGTCTGTGCCCAGCTGCTGCTTGCTGATAATGGAGCTGTTCAAAAGCTGCCTGGTTCCATTTGGGAGGTGACTGCAGCCCATCTTCCTGGGGACTCGCAATGCCAGGGGCTTGGCTAACCCGCAGCTCTCAGCTTTCAACCCGAACTCGTGCAGTAGCTCTGATGCAAGTCCAAAGAGCACAAAGCTGCAGCGCTGCCGAGTTTCAGGAGCAATTTTCTCCTGTCCTCATTAAAACCCTGTGGTTGTCCTGCCTTCCTGTTGCTGCTTCCACTGCTCACAGCTGCCTTTTGAGTTTCAGAAGACCAAACACAGAGATGAATCTCACAAAGTACCTTTGCCTCCGGTTTCCCAGCTGTGTGGGCTCAGCTTATTCGTTGCTCAGAGTGTGAAATATATACCTAAAATCCTGAGAATTCAGCATGGATTTGCTTGTATGGGAGTGCTGAAACAGCTGCTGGCCTGAAGCATTGTTAGGTGGGATTTTTACCAGGTAAGAGCTTGGTGTAGGTCTTGTTCATGGGATCCAGGTGGAGGCTAGGTTATCCACAAGTCCCATCCCTGGGGACCTGAGACTCCTTGCCTAATGCTGTCTGAGGGAGCTCACGGAGATCTGTGGCAGATGGAGTCAGTGGGCAGGTGTGGGGAACCCACACTGTCCCTGGGGCTGATCTGCAGCTTGCTCAGGGTCCTGATCTCCTGTCCCCAGAGCGGGTGAGCCTTGTCCTGGGGCTGTGACCTGGCCTGGTCCCCAGGGCCTGGAGAGGCTCTGTCTCTGAGTCCTCCAGCACCAAGCACAAGAAGTGTTTCATACTCCTTATGCTTCCCAGAGCACATCAAGCTTCTGTTCAGGTAAAGTCCTCTTAGCAATAAAGTGGGCTCTGGACTAGCAGTCCCTAAATGCAGTAAAGGAATCAAATAGTAATGAGGTAAAAGCAAAGCAGGGGTGCCAGCTCCACACAGGAGCTCTGGAAAACAGCTGGGCCTGTTCCCTTTGGGATTTCCACTGCCCTGATGGCTGAGAGCAGCAGTACCCTCCTCTCTCTTATGTACAACGATTTTTAATGTTGAAACTTTGCAAACATCTATAAGCAGTAGGGCAGTGTGTGCTGCTAAGGGCAGTGCTGACCTCTCCCAGCCCCTTTAACACCAACCAGCTGTGCCCATTAGAACACATCACTCAGTAATATTGCTGTCTCTTGAATTTGTAATGATTTTTTCCAACTAAATGGAGTACACACATCAAAATATTTCTTTTAAGTGGACGTTACAATGCAATTTTTTCCATTTTCTTTTCTATTGACAGGGGATAAGCTTAAGTATTTCAGATTAGCCATTTTTATAATAACAGATCTTGGAATGGCCTTTTTGTCAGTAATATCAAACATGCAGGTATTTTTCCTGCTAGCCTGATACTTGGATTTTTTTTCAGGTAATCTCACTTCCATGCTTTTCACCAGCCAGCTAGAACAAGTGCTGCAATACCTTTGTAATTTTCGTAGGCCCTATCAGATTTTAAATACATACCCAAACCTCAGAGATCTGCTGGCCACGGATGAACCTTGTTGATGTAAATATCTTTTTCTTTCCAATCTCTACAAAGATCCAAACAGAGCCCTGTGTAGGAGAACAGAACTCTCAGTTTGTGTTCAGACCATTAAATTGGTCTCAGCACCTAAATTCACCAGTTTGCTTCACAAATCTGGCAGCTGATATAGTAACCAGTTTCTTGTTAATTTTTCTTCCAGCTGGGATAGGATATCCAACATTAATCCTTTAATTCTTAGGCAGCATACATTTGAAGTTGAGTTGTTCACAGTAGATACTGAGATACTTTTAAATCGTAGCAGGCTCTCCCACCCAGAATTTCCTGTTTTTAAATAAGCCTTTGCTATAAAATCCCTGCCTTTGCATTAAATTACAAAGAAGTTCTTTTAAAAAGAGAAGTTTGCTTTGAATATGAGGTCAGAAACCCACTGACTGTCTTACTTTAGAAGAAGTGTTGCTGCTGTCTTTGGTATGCACCTTCTTATATTGAAATACTGAAACCTTAGCTTAGGGACACTTTTCTTTCTATATTTTACCTATTATGATGACATCAAGGCTCATTAATGTTAGTGACTCATTTACCAGGTGCTTTATGATCTTGGGGCTAGGTTTGGTTATTTACTGCTGCAGAGGGGCAGAGTGTGATCCCTGAAGGTTGCAAAAACACATTCATCAGGAACACTTCAAATTTCAGTTTGGGCCATAATGTTAGAAACACACAATCTGTGGTTGATTGTTGTTTATGAAAGAGGAAAGGTATTGTAAACCTGTCTATTGACTAGAGTTCTATGTTGTTCTGATTCTGTTTTACCAGCTGTCTCCCTTCCTTGTGGTTCTCTCCAGTCCTGACAGAGGGGATGAGCAGTGGCAGGGCTGGGGGAGCATCCCTGTGCCCCCATGCCGGGGCGGGCCCATCAAGATCCCCTTCACGGTAAGGAAAAGAGATTCTTCTCTGCCTGATGTAGGAGCAGGATTTGTCCATTGTAGCAAAAAAAACCAACAACTCAGACCTTTACAAAAACCACAGTTACAGCTGAAACAAATCTCCCTGTGGCTCGGGGGAAGGGCTGTGTGAGGGGCAGCAGGGACAGCTAAGCTCAGACACAGCATTGCCCTCACTGAGGTGAAATTCTTGTTTTAACATTGCAGTGAACTCGGTAGAGTATTTTTGGATGGAACAGTCTGACCCAGACTTCTGCAACAGTCCACTATTAACTGATAAGTTAAAGGAGGCTCTGGGGGAATCGTGGATGCGGCTAACGGGATGAAATCCTTCCCTGGAACTGAGGCTGGCAGAGGGCTGAGTCTCCTTGCTCAAGCCTGGTAAAGATGCCAGGTCCTCCTCCTTCACAACTCTTCAGAAAATGTACTGGTTGTCATTGTCAGAGGGATTTTTGATTTAGGGCTTGGGGGAACCTCCCCTGAGCACTGAGGGGAAAGCTCCACTGCACAGCCAGAGACATGCTGTGTCCATTGGATGCTCACTCAGGATGACATCCTTCATGGAGATGTGGAATTCCCTCTTTGGGGGTCTGTCTGCCTCCTCCTGACAGGAGAGTGAGTGCTGGTGGCTCTGCCATAGTGCCTGTGACAGAGAGCTTGTGTTCCTGCACAGTGAGAGCTGCAGGACCCCAGAGTGCCAAGCCTCTGCCCAGGTCACCTTCTTCATATTTTGGGAGCTTCCAAACCACCTTTCTTGGAAATGCAGTTGATTTATGAGGGCAGGGAAAACAGGTCAGTGCACAGAGGGCAGAGCACGGTCCTGATGGGTGTTTCCAAAATGCAGCCCCATCCCACTGCTCCCCAGTACCCCCAGTGACATGAGGAGGGTCTGGGCTGGTGAACATCCCTGGATGTTTTGGCAGGCCCAGCCCCAGGGTCATCTTCTGAGAAACTCTCAAATAAATAAATAAAAACCCCAAACCAGGGGGGGAAGAAAAAGAGAAAAAAGTTGCAGTTGAGGTTGAGGCTGCTGCAGAGCCGATGACATCAATGTTTCCATGGTGACAAAATCTTCACTTAGGTATGGTGAGTGCCCTGAGCTTGCGGCTGCCAAGGAAACCCGCCTGAGCTCCAGCACCAGCCACTGCGGGCCTGGGCCTTCCTCCTCCTCCTCCACCACCTCCTCCTCCTCCTCCTCCTCCCTCCTCCTCCTCCCTCCTCCTCCTCCTCCCTCCTCCACCACCTCCTCCTCCTCCTCCTCCTCCCCCTCCTCCCTCCTCCACCACCTCCTCCTCCTCCTCCTCCTCCTCCCCCCTCCTCCCTCCTCCACCACCTCCTCCTCCTCCTCCTCCCTCCTCCTCCCTCCTCCTCCTTCTCCTTCTCCTCCTTCTCCTCCTCCTCCTTCTCCTCCTCCTCCCTCCTCCTCCCTCCTTCTCCTCCCCCTCTTCCTGCCCTGCTGCCCAGGGGCTCTGAGCTGCACCCTGCTCCCTGTCCCATGTAGAAGTTAGTTGGTGAAATTGTCCTTTTTTTGTCCCCACTGCCATGCCAGCTCATCCTGGGAATGATGAGGGAGAACTGCCATCAGCAGGGACATGGGGACATGGTGGCTCTGTGACTGTTCATTGCCACACCATGAGTCACCTGCTGTCCATTGATGGGCTCCAACATCTTCATGGAGGCCAAACAGAGCTCTTGGCTTCCTTCAGCTCATGAGTGAAGTTGCTTTGGGTTTTGGGGTCTGATTTGGGCTGACACCGTGCTCAGGGAGCCCAGCCTGGTGTGGGGACCCTTCCTTTCCTGGGATGTGGTGTGGCCTCAAGGCAGCAAGTGGCTGAGGGGGTGACTGTGGAGGAGCAGGTGGGCGGGATATTTTCCATTCCTCCGTGTCTTAAAATGCAACACGAAACAACCCCATCTGTGGCCACTCCTTTGCTGGGAGGTTGTACCAGCGCAGCATGGGTTGGCTCTGCGTAATTTTTTTTCTCCTATGATTCAGGTTAAAATCCTTTGAGTACCCACAGCGTCAGAGACCACCCCCAAGGAGAATTAGGAAAATTCATGAGATGACAACAGTGTTTATCCTCCCCCACCATCACGTTTTCCCTCCTCTTCATTAGTACAAATGGGAAGCTTCTCCTGAAGTTTGGTTATTCTCTAGAAATGCACTGAATTCAGACAAGAGCAGTCATTAGTCACCAGGGTGAACCCAGGGCTAACGAGCAGTGAGTGAAGTGATGAAAAATAATTGGCAAGAGGTTTGGGTTGAATAAAGTCCTGATTTCAATGCTGTGCTCAGCTGAAGCTATGCCATAGCTGGCCAAGCGTGAGCACCCTGACCAGTGCTCCCACAGCAGTCCTGACAGCCCAGAAGGACCCCACAGGCCGCTCCACGTGGTGGCTGGTGGCCAAGGGCTCTGTCCTGCCATGAATTCATCTCCAGTGAAAAAGTACAATCCAAATCCCACGGAAGTTGATGGAAAATGTTATTTTCTAGCTCATTTTAAGGCAGACCCCAGTGATTAAACAGCAGTCTGGTAATCTTTGTTTGGTTTTGTAAGTGGATATTGAGTACAGACTAAAAGGCTCCAGTGATGGATTGTGTCACATGATGCCACTGCATCGCTCTAGCTTTGATTATAGAAGTTGGGGGTTTGGGGCTTGGTCAAGCTGTGTTGTTATTTCAGAAAAGGAAAAAGAAAAGCAAAAAAGCAGCACTGTGTCTAAAAGAGAAACATCTGGCATGTGAGGCACTGCTGGCGCTCAGGCTCCGGGGTCTGTGATCCATCAGGCTCCGAGTCGCGGCGTGGCTGAGCCGAGCCAGTTGCTGGGAAGGAAAGGGAGGGAAAAGCTCAGCAGTGGCACAGCAGAGCTGCCAAATCCCAATGGCACGAGGGAGCCAGCCTGCTGCTTCCTCCCACAGCAGTAGAACAGGTGACCAGGGCTAACAATCACCTCATGCCACTTTTATTTTGGGGGGAAAAGACACAAATTACCAGGAGGCAGAACTATGGTACAAGGAAGGCCCAACCTGCTGCTTGGGGCTTTAAAGGAAGTCCAACAGTTTTTCAGTAAAATGGCTTAATTTTATCCCACAGCTGTGGTAGGAGCAAAGGCGATTAACTAACAGCAAATCTCTTGAGAAAATGAAGGATTTTTTTAGGCCTGGATTTTTGAGAATAATTATCAATTTATTGACATCCCTTCAAAATAATTATGAATTTTACACAGTACCAGACCTCCACTACCCGATTTCTGGTCACAAGAGAAGAGTGTAGTCAAAGGGAAATGACTCACAGCTGCCTGTGGTTGAAATTAATGAGATATTTATCTGGAAATATTCTTGTCAGTGGCTTTTCCTTGTGTTTTGAGTCAGGACAGCAGCATGGAAAACATCGACAGGACGGTGTCCTCACTGTGGTGGCTGCAGGGACAGGAGGATCAGCTCAGGTAAGTGGACAGTCAGAGGAGTGATGGGGTTTAAGGCCAAGAAACCCCTGTCTGAGTGTTCCAGCTGACTTGCTGCAGGAAGCAGCCCGGGATAACCTCACAGGGTATGTCATGAGGACAGAAGGGAGAAAGGATATGATGGGGAAAACCAGAAATTAGCTGTGAGACCTTGGGATGGGACTTGTTCTTTTTTAAGATTTTTCTTTGCCCATCCCTAGAAAGCCCTTTCACATCCTGCATTTTCATTCCTGTAAGCAGCAGCTCTTCCAGCAGATTTAAATAGATGTGGAAGAGAAATCCTTCCCCTGCCTGCGCCCGGGGTTACCCCGCACGTCATTTTCCCGGAGAGAAGCAGCAGTGGCCGTGCGAGCAGAGAGCTGAGATTTCTGGATTGCTTCAAAGCCCTGCTCTGCCAACCAGATTATTGATCAAGAGGAAACGTCGGCGTTTCAGAAGCTTCCCCAAAAAGGCACGGAGCCTACTCGGCTCCTGTGCGTCACTGGGGATTTTTTTATCCGCGGATTTTCCGGCGTGTTTAACACAGCCGGGTCGTCCAGGAGGGACCCTGGCAGAATCTCCCTGCCGAGTGACTCACACTCGCACATCATGGGAATATGGGTTGACTTCAACATACTGCACTTTTCAACTCTGATTCATGCCACCCCAGGAGAGTAAATAAGGCAACTCCACACACATCTCGGCCCTGACGAGCTGCCTTCCCACTGAAAAGGTGTCAGGACGAATGACACTGCCAGGGAATGGGGTCACCTATAGCTTAGCCAGCAATTTCCCAAATGGGACAAAGGGTCTCCTTGCATGTGCAGCACAGGTCCCCTTGCAGCCCGGAGTAGCTGCCCTCTTGCATTTTGCAGGAGGTCTTTACTAAATCAAAGATGCTGCACTAAGTCCAGCGAGTTTTTGGCAGGTTTGCTAAAGCCTGGGGACATTTATTAGCAATCTGGGGTTGTCACTTTTCAGGCAGATTGTTTCTCTGCAGATCACTTCAGAAGGGTGACTCAAAAAAGTGGAGAGCCTCACTCTTCTGGATGGTTCCCAAATTCAGGGTAAGCCAGGTCACTGCTACAGAAGGCGTTACGTGATGTGTTTAGCACCATAGAGACAAAAATCAGGAGCATATTTTTTTAACACGATCTAAATGAATTATGTATTTGAAATGAGTTGTTTGGGGAAAAACTCCAACTGTCATTACTGGTACCTGAATGGTGGTGAGTCACCAAATTACATCCTTGGGTTGGGGAAACAGGGAGCTGAATAAGTGGATGTCTAGTTGCCTGTTAAGCCAGTGAAACAATCCAGCTAAAGCATCTCCTATACCAGTCAGATGATTTCTTCAGTACAATTTCACAATTTCACTCCAATCCCGGCTTGCAGCTTTGCCAGGAAAGCCCAAGGAAAGTGCCCAAGTGCTCCTTACAGCTCCTGTTCAGCCTCTGCAGGCAGCAGCAGCCCCTGCCCTGGGCCAGCTCTGGCAGCTCCCTCCAGCACATGGCTCTACAAACCCAGTGACTCAGCAGGAATATCTTGGCAGAAGTCATCAAAGGAAGGAAGCCTTAGACATCTCCTGATAGCAAATTGTGGGTCTGTGCTTTTTATTTAGCCTGATCTGTCACTGAAACCGTGTAGCTATCTGTCTGTGCCTGGAGGGAGTGGGATTACAGGTGATTTTTCTGATTGCAGGTTGCTGATGTGAAGAAGTGAATGTGTTCTTAGCCAGGTTAGCCAAATGGAGGGGCAGAAGCTATTGAATAAGCATTAAGTGAATTGGGGACTTAATTCGTGGTGAATGCCAGCTCCTCCAGTTCTTTTCTCCCTTAGGCTTTAATAAAAATCTCAGTCTTATCCTGAAACCTGCAAGAGAGAGAAATATCCCCAGCAGCACAATTAGGGCATGCTATGCCACCTCTTACAGTGCTGTAATATTGTCTTTCTTTCAAAGCAAATAAAGAAAGAAAGAACCCCCCTCAACTGATTACATGTTCTGTTCTTTCCTCCAGCCTTGTCAACGTGAAGCACAGAGATTGCCTAATCTGCTCTCGTTATTTAATTACGTGACTGTGCTGGCTTCTGGCCGTAACCCATCACGACTGGCTCCACACTCCTGCCCAGCCTCCAGGCACCTCCAGCCCCGGTGGGTATGGGAAGTGTGTCCTCACATTCTCTGCCTGTTGGGTGTGTGAGTGGGCAGCAGCTCCGGAGTAAGGACATGGCTTGGATTCAGCTGAGGACAGAAGCTCTGGGTCCCCAGCATTGGGGCCTGTGGTCCCCAGGGGACACCAGCCAAGCCCTTGAGGAGGAGGCAAGTGGAGGCATTGGGTGTCCACACCCTTCCTGGCATGCCCACTCCCTGGGAGTGCCAGTGGGATTTGTGTGCTGGTGTCCTCCCTGCGGTCCCAGGGTGTGCCAAGGCTCGGTCCAGCTGCGGGGCGCTGGCAGCTCCTGGTGGGAGCTGAGCCCCAGCCCTGGCACAAGCCCTCCTCTGGCCAGCCAATCTCTCCTGCCCTCAGGGGACAGCTGCAGCCTGCTTGTGTCTGGGGATGGTGTCGTAATCCAGCTACTTAAAAAACCCAATAACAGAGTCCTTCTGCTAAAATGCTGCTCTAGGGAGAGCAGAGGAGCCCAGCTGCATGGCTCAACAGCACAGATGAGAGTTGAGCTTCAGTGATGTTATATGAGATTAATTTATCCTCTCAGCCTTAGTCAAACTGTCTGCATACCTGTTCCCTAAATCACTGTTTTCATTGTCTTATTATTTATCTCTCTCCCTCACAGAGCTATTAAAATCCTGGGATTATGAACATAAAATGTGTCTCCAAGACAGAGTCCATGCCCTCTGCTGTTGGCAGTTTCCCCACGTGAGGCCCTCAGCAGTGTAGCTGTGTAGGCCAGAGAAGGAAATAGGGAGAACTTGGTCCCCCCAGCTTGATCCTTGAGGCACATGGTGCTTCTCTTCCTCTGCCACTCGCAGGGAAATCTGTCACCATTAGGATGGCATCTTCTGTGTGAGGTTGGCATAGCTCTGGGAGATGGACCCTGGCAGAGTGATGGAGGTTTGATGGCACTGAGAAAGAGCCACTTCCATCAATAGCTTTGCACAAGCACTTTGGTTCTTTACAGTTTTCATTAGGTGAGCAGCTGCAGAGGCATGGGGTGACGGATTTTTCCACCAAGTCAGTCCCCTTTGCCTGTGTCTGAGCAGCTTTGCCTTGGGGGATGGACCTCATGGGGCTCCTGCACCAAGGCCAAATTCTTCCAGCACCAGGATGGTATGTGGGAGACCTATGGAAAAAAAAGGATTTCAACTGAAATTTGGTGCTGGTGTTTCTTAGGCTTTGAGCATCCTCACCTAAATTCACAGGGTGCTGAAGGACGAGGTGCCTGTTTTCCTCTGTTCTCATTTTGTTTCCTTTGTTTGGTCCCCATCATAGCAGCTCTTGGGCCCAGGCCCAGCACTTAGCAGCAGTAGCACAGGAATTGATTTCAGCAGAAGCAGACAATTTCCTAAATTATTAATGTTAATAGTGGACAAACCACAGGACACAAGCAAAAATATACAGAACAAAGAGCTGAAGAAAAGCAAGAGGATGGCAGCCGGAATCATCAGGGTGATGAGAAACAGAGCAGGGATAGGCAGAGATATGTCCTGCATAACTGGGACCAAGATGCCGCACACACAGAGAAGGTTTTGGGAAAATCCAAAAGCAAAGCAGTGCACCCCTTGGAGAGATTCCCAATTGCTATGGATACATGCACTGTTATTATCAGGGTTTTATAACAAGCAGCTCACACGCAGAAATTTCTGCATGATGAAAGATCTGTGCCCCATGCCTGTATTAGGAACCTGCTGGGGGGCAGGGGACACTCCTGCATCCCCAGCCTGTGCCCTACCTCAGGGGTGGTCCCTGAGGTTGCCCAGTCCCTGTGACACAGGGTAGCTCGTTGCCAGCCTGCCTGGCGCGTCCTAGTTGTGTTTCTCAGAACCCCTCCGTGTTTTCAGCTGATTTGCTTTGACATCAGCAGCCGGCAAGAAGTTCTCTGTGTCAGGGTGCGTGGGAGTGCTATGTGACACCTTAATCATGCTAAACAGGAACACACATTCAGATTTCCTCGGCATTTCAAAGAAATGTGATTTCCTTTGTGCTGCAAAGAAAGAGTTGACTTGATTGCGACTCTCTGTGGAGATCAGCTCTGGTGCCTGTGAATTAGGGTGCCAGGATCTCATTCTGGGAGAAAAGGGAGATAAAATACACCAGACTTTTGAGCTGCAACTGTTAGGGTTAAGGCTCTTGCTGGTAACTGGGATTCATTTTGAGGAGACCTATTTAATTTGACAATGTATCAAGAAATCAGATTTTGTTAGAAAATTAAAATTTGTATACAGTCAAAGTACCATATCATGCTGAAATATATATACTGAAATATCATACTGAATCCCAACTTTGGAAACAGTTATTAGTCATTTAGCACAGGCATGGGAAACTAATGCGAAGTCTAAATGAGTGATTAGCTTGTTAACTTCTTTCTCCTCCCCATATGGGTGACAAATATTGAAAATCTCAGTGAAGACCCAGCTAGGGATGAATACAAATGATTACAGATATAAGTGAGCATTTCCTGACACAGATGAAATGAAACAATGGTAGGGAGGAATCATGAGACACCTGCTAGCACAGGGCCCAGTGAAGAGTGATGGTGACGTAGGGTGGGATTTTCTAGCTGGTGTTATTTGTGCTGTGTGGCAAGGCCATTGGGAAAGCTGGACGTTCATCCTGCTGACAGCCTCACTTGCTCAGCTTTCCTCATCCAGATGCACTGGACTGCTTGGATGCTCAACATGAACATGCTTTTGATTTTTTGTGATTTAAGAGACAACCTTAAAAACAGTACGTTTGGTAAGCTACCACTCATGGTAATAAGCAAAACTCCTATTGGATCTGATAAATGAATTTGAATGATTATGCTCAATTTAGCAAAGGACTGTGTTTCTGCTTGATATGTTCCCAAAGCACAGGACTGAAATGTGGTACTGCCCAGGAACCCCTGTCAGGGGCGCTGAGGTTTGCCGAGGCAGCCACCAGACATGTAATTGTTGCTGCCCAACTGTTTCAGTTTTCAGCACCAAATTAACTGTTGCCTAACCCTATTCACATAGCGTGCAGAAAAAGTAGGTCACTCAAGGCAGCAGGTATTGCTCGGCTTGGAAATCCACTTCTGCACGTTCACAGTTCAGCAGCTCCTCTAGAGGAAGGATCACATCTGCTGTCACCAGGCTCCTACCTGAGCTGCTGCCTCAAAAGTGCAGTGACATGTATTCCTCTCCCTAGTGTAATGTGAGGGTGATTTTCCTTCCCCAGGTGGGCTGCTCCAAGATAGGGAATGTCCCCTTCCATCTTCAGTGGCAATGATCTTCCTGTTTTAGTTGAGAGCTAATAATAATCTTACCTTGCTCTCTGAATCGGGGTCTGGATTTTCAGTCTCAGACTGGGAAATGACATCTCTGCTCAAGGGGAAGCTGGAAGGAGGATGAATTTCTCTTCCTGTGCCTTGGTCTCCTGTTCCTCTGTGATGTTGCAAAAGCCAGGTGCTGTCCAGGATCAGGACAAGCCCTGCTCCCTGTGGCTGCCAAGGGCTGCTGGGCTGCACGGTGGTGTCCAGGGACAGCAGGGGAGTCCCCATGGAGGCAGCCCAGGAGCTGGCTGCTGGTGGAGCAGCACTGCCCCAGAAAGCAGGACAGAACAGAGTGGCAGAAGCAGGGTGGGCTTGTCCTGTGAGTCTCTAGAGAGGAGTTCAGCATTGGATTGACAACACTGGATGTTTGTCCACAATGAGCTGCTCTTTCCCACGGTGCTCAGGCATTTTCCTCAGGGGCTTAAGGCAGTTTGCATGATCAGTTCTTGGCACCCAACCCCTAATACTTTGTGTTCTGAATCCTGCCTGCTGGGCTGGGGTTACCTGCCCTGGTCATCTGCAGGAAAGCAGACCCAGGCAGAACCTTTCTGCAGCTCACTCACTGCATTGCCACACAGTCCCACACCCCAACAGGTTTCTCTCACCTCGTGCTCTTGCTGTATTAGGTCTCCACATTTTGTGCCTGGCTGCTGGCCTGGATGGCTGGGGCAGACCTGTGATGGCACTTGCAAACAGCAAAGATTTCTCAGTCTCTCAGTTAAAACACATCCACTTGCAACGTGGTACGGGTTGGAAGGCAGCCACTGCTCCTTCTCCCTGGGTGGAGCAAGGGGCTCTCCCCCATCCATTTGTCAAGTCAGTGTTTAGAGCTGGGGTTAAACAGTCACATAGAATTACCTGTGTAAAATACAGTGCAGGGAATGCTAGCTAAGCTTCACTTAGATCACTGCAGATGTGTTATTTTGGGACACATTCATACTATGCAGTCCTTATTCAGACGAAACTGCAACTGACGTAATTTTTTCCATAATGTTGCTTTTATTTGAAATCATATCTATACATCTTGTACAAATCAAGCTAATAATAAGCATTTCCATGTCAGACTCTACTTATGGATTAATTTTGGAATTTAGTTTATGGACACAATTTGACTTCAGTGGGATTTATGTCCCTAAAAGGCCTGCAGCAACAGGGGACAAATGCTAGAAAGTAGCTTTTTGTCTATAATTCAACGTATTTGTTTGTGGAACCCTGAACAGTGTTCTAATCTTCCATCTGAAAACTGCCTTGTCACCTCTTGATTTACAGCATTTTCCTTTGCCTTGCCTCTCTACGACTTGGTATTTCTTACAAGGCAGGTATTGTCAAATCTCTTTCTTGAAACATATAATAACCACCTTTTGTATTGAACAGGCATATAAATTACTCAGCTTATATGACAGAACAGAAAATAAAGAGTTGAATATCTGGCAGAGATGCTGAAGACTGATGTTTTTATAACTTTACTGTGAAAGATTTGCCAGCAGAAAGTTACATATCAGTGAGGTAATCAATGACAATATTCCCTTTATTACACCAAATACCAGAACAGATTATTGTAGGATATATATTTCCAGCCAAATCTCTTATTGGGATGTTCAGTAGCCATCCTTGTGCATCACAGATGGGATTCAGAGCTTAAATAGACCCCAGGCAATGAAAGACACATGATCACAGGGGTTGCCTGTCAGTGTTACAGATGTATTATTCAGATCTTCTTGGGAATTTTCCCAAGATATTTGTTTTTAAGTGGGAAATAACGCTCCTGCAAAATCAATATCTAACAGATTTTCAAATTTTCCTTCATGAAAATTACACCAGGAATGGAGCAGCTATTTCAATGCAGAATGGTCCAGAGGCAACCAAATCACAGTGCTTGGCTTGGAGCAGTTTCAAACAGCCACCCATCCTTGCCTGAGCTGCTGACAGATGTATGGGATTTATGTTTGGATGCTCTGTCCCTCCGGTTCCTGCAAACAGCCTTGGCTCATCTTCTGGCTGCAGAAGGGCATCCACCCTGGCAGCCAGCAAACACCACGTCCCTGGGCAAAGAGGTGCAAGGAAGCAGAATGTACCCTTGTAAGAAGAGGTGAAGATTTCCAGGAAGGTGAAGATTTTGACAGTGGAAAAGATTATGGGATCGAGAGGCAGCTTAGAGAAAAGCATCTGTATCAGCCTCTCCAAGCCCTGTGTCTGACTCAGACTGCGCGGCCCTCTTGAAGCCTCCGAACCAAGTGGCCTGTGCAAGGGTAATCAGGGCAGCCCTACACAGACACGGAACAGAATCCCAAAGCATTGTCTCACCAGCTCCGTCCTTGGTGCCTGACTGTATTCCGAAGCAACCCTTTTCCCCAGGGGATGGTGGGGAAACATCACCTGCAGCACCCGATCAATAGCGAGCAGCATTACTGTCAGCACTTTCTGCTTGATTTATCGCTGCTTGTAAACATCAGCTGACTTTGGATGGAGCCTGAGGATGAGCCTGGCTGAAGTGGAAGAATAAAGAGCTGAAAGCCCTTGCTCGCCCTATTCGCGGCTGGGATTTGGTGCACGGCTCCACCTCTTGGCGACTGCACGATAGAGCTGTGGAGGGAATGACAGCGTTTCCTTCGCTGAGTGTCACCAAATCAGACTTAGCTGAGACTCTGGAAATCATTCAGGTGCAGCCGGGATCTCGGAGTTGAGCTTTTTCTGCTCAAGGTGTGAAAGTCGCTCACAGGCTTTGGCTGCTCTGTATCCTTTCCTCTCTCTGCATTGTAGGTGGGTGAGTATCCTGCAATCAGGTTGGAAAAGCCCTCTGAGATCCTCGAGTCCAAACATGAGCCCAGCACTGCCAAGCCCACCACTGAACCACATCCCCAAGGGCGCATCTACACGTCTTGTAAATCCCTCCAGGAACGATGACTCCATCGCAAAAGTTTAAAAATGTTACGACCTCAAGAGAGACTTATTTATCGTCTGATTCCCCGGGCACAGGTTCCTGTCGGGCTCCGCATCCCGCGGGGTGTCCCGCAGCGCTGGCAGGGTCAGGGTGGCCGGGACACCCGGCTGTCCCCGCAGAGCCCGGCTCCCGTTCCGCAATCTCTGCTGCCCTCGCATGGCACGGCCAGGAAAGGAAACGAGCCGGGTTTGGGCACGTTCAGCTTCGGGCAGGACATGTGCCATCAGTGGCCGCCACTGCGGGATCGAGGGCAGTTTGGCAAGTGCTGATGGTCATGACCCTTTCCGCGGTAATAACACTGAAAATTGATCGCCGCTGGACTTTGTCACATTCAGCGCTGTGTTCAATAATAAATCTGAGCTTCTCTAGGAACGGGCTTGCAGTACAGACCTAAGAAGCCAACCTATCAATCTGCATGTGTCCAGGCAGGGAGTCCTTGTCTCTCTTTGGTAAGTGGGTTTTTTTTCTGTAAAATGTCATTTTGTTCCTCACTAATGCTCTCCATCCAAGGTTATCAGGAAGCTAATCAGCTAGACTTCCCAAGAACAAATCATTACCTAGCAAAATATTACTCATCCTGAAGACCAAACACAGCCTCGAGCCCTGCCTTGAATAGGTATTAAAGAAGGCTGTTCCAACCTGATGGTAAAAATAAAAATTCTTTTTGCATTAGGGCCTTCTTACTGCTGTTACTAGTAATCAATGTATTTTATAAAAGTATCAAATTACAGCTCCAGCTGTTATGAAAGTCCGAATAGACTCCGCTTCTCAGCTATGAGAAACTCTGGTGCTCTGAGTTTCTCATACTCAATACCATTTCTAGCTATAAATCTGTAGACCATTGCTTTCATTTTATTTAAACCTAATTTTACTACAAGGCTGTTGTTACTGCTCACTCCCTGTGGGTAATTCCCATGGTGGTGTCTGTGTGTGGTGCACACCTGTGTGCCTGCTCTCGTAGCAGTTACCAAACCCCAAGCAAGCTCGTTGTATGAGGGGCAGTACAGCACTCAAAGGACTAAAGGTGCTGTCCCGTGGGATGTGTGCCACATGCAAATATGGGTCACATGTGTGAGGAGCAGATTTGAGAAGATAAGCTGCTAAACTGGCCTGTCTCTGGGAGAAAGTCAGGCTGGCAGACTGAAACGCCTGAGCTAACAGCTAAACTGATCTTTAATCCATCTTTGCTGTAAACTATCTAAAAAGAGATTACTAGGCAGTAAGTAGCCTGCGTGGATGAGGTAAATTGTAAAACCTGAGACAAATCATTTGGAAACTGGGAAAGTCATAATTCTGAAACGTCAAAACTACTGGAATTGTATGATTGTATCCAGCGCAAGGCATGTATCTGTTGCCATGTGACTTTGCTGATGCAGTTAGGTTAATTGCTCACTTCTGAGTCCCCTTTGAAAGACACCAGCTGAAAAGACCCAGTGGGTGTGTAGCATGAAGAGACGCTTAGGAGCCAAGCCAGAAACTTGTACAATTCCACTGAGCAACATTTCTAAATGAATCCTGAGCAGAAAGTCTGCTAATACTGGATGTAGACAGTGAGTGGCATTGTGGTATCACAGAAGAAGCAGCAGAGCAACAAACTAAGAGGATTAGACACAGCAAAGGGACAAATAAGAGGCTGAGGAGGGAATTCTCAGGATGGGGATCCTACCTGTGTTTAGTGCTCTGTTCATATGCCCACACGTAAGTTTTTTACACTGCAGCTTATGGAAATTAGTACCATTGAGCAGTGAACCTTATGCTGCTCCTTCATGTCTGCCCTGCAGCTCCCAGGGATGAGGAAAGCAGGCATCTCTTCTCTCTCCCTGTGGACTGATGTGCCTCCTGCATGGCTTGTAGAAATGTACTGCACAAGCAACAGATCTTAGTGACAGAAACAACCTGGTATGTTTGGATTCACTGAACCATCACTAGTTTGTCATTAAAAGGGAGGATGACAAAAATGGTCCTAGAAGAATGCACACAAATCCTGGTATGAATAAAAAAGCAAGTGCCAGAGTAGCATGGATGGTATTTTAATGTCCCAGGAAAGGAGAATTTTAGGAATCTGAAACATGCAAAGATGCTTGTTGGTGTTCCTGGGTCACTAGGTTGAAACCACAGCCAGGAGCTCCTGGGAGGTTTGCTGAGGGCTTCAGGCAGGAGGAGTGGAATTGGAACTGCAGCAAGTTTCCTGACTGAGACTCAGAGTCCGCACACCACAGCCTTCCAGCTTCAGGAAGTGTAGTAGAAGGGACATAGAAATGTAATATGACATATATAAATTGGAATATTTCTTTGGCAGTTTCCTCCCTTGTTATATTCTCAGTGGCAGCACCTCTAAGTCATAAATTCTATTATCTGTAAGTACAGGATAGGGCCAGTATTGTTTTAAAATTCAGTTTATCATGCTAATTCCAAACCTCAGTGCTGTAATACAGGCTTTCTTTTTATTACATAATCCTTTGCCTTTGGGAAAAGAGTATGGAAGGTGTTAAAGTTGCCATCAATAACTGCTGCTTTAAAATATATTTCTTTTTTACCAGCATGATTGTATCATATGGTAGCTGAAAACATAGAGGTAAAAATAAATATGGTTATCATATTGGCCTCAGAATTACAAATAGTTTTTTTCAGTGCTACACTCATGCAGATTTAGTTTTTAAGTACAGCAAGATAACTTTTGATAGCACAGATTCCATCTGGAGTAAAACAATAGCAATGTTTGTTGTAATGACAACACTGCATTGGTGGTGGAGCCTTGTTGATAAATAGTGTACCACAAACACTGCCTCCTGTATTCCTGACCCAAAATCTCAGCAAAGTGAATGTCCTCTTCTCCATTTTGCAGCTGGGGAAGGTGAGGCACAGAGTGAGTTGCCTGAAGTCCTCAAGGAGCAGTTGCAGGGTTGGGGAGATCAGAGTGCAGCTGCCACCCCAGCAGGAAGGACGTCCTGCCATGCAAATCCTGGGCCGTGCAGACCAGCTGCTCTCATGCAGGGACTCTGGTGAGGGATTGGGAAGCTCCCATTGCAATGAGGTGTTCTGATCCCTTGAAAAAGGCTCAGTCTTTTGGAGTGCTGCTGCTTTTGGGATGCCTGTGCTTTCTGCAGAAAGTTGTCCCTGTCCCCTTTGCGACATCAGCCTCCACCATATTTGCAGTCCAAACAACCTGAGGGCAAATAAGGAAGGAAAACAAACAGCCAGCTGCTTTCCATTGAGTTCACGGGTTTCTCCTGGATATTTTGCAAGAGTTTTGTTTAGCCCAACTCTGGCTTCCACCCTCAGTGATGTGAAGAAGCGAAGGAGCCATGACTGCTCTCGTGTGAGTGGCCCAGCCGTGGTGACACAGCAGCAGCAGCTCAGGTGCTGGGGTTTGAGATGTGACCTGGTGCTACAAAACCACAGCACAGCCTCACTGATGTCCTTTAGTTTATTATTCTGCTCTTTGTTCTCAAGGACCTGCAACAAACTCCACAGAAGTAAAGAGGATCTGTTTTCTGTGTTTGGGATTTTAGGGTATTTTTTTGAACAAATCATTGCAAATCAGCTGCTAAAAATGTGTATGTAATTTCTTTAAAAATGCATTTCCTGTAAAATCAGCTGGGATTGTCACTCTCCCTGGCCTCTCTTCTCCTCTGCAGTAACCCAGCACTTTGGTACAAGAACCCTATGGCCATTTCTTCCTTGTTTTTTCTCAACTAAAACATATCCAGAAGGACTGCTGGTTTCCTTCAGTCAGAGGGAAGACTAATTAAAAAACATCTTTATTATGCTGGTAGGACCAGCCTATCCCTCAAACATTCATCTTTCCTTTAAACAGTAAGAATGAAAAGAAGGTAGTGTTAAACCAGCATGGTGCAGGGACTCCACACACAGGAGCAACTGCAGCTTTTTTTCTCTTCAGCTGATCCAAATTTTTCTGCAGAGCCTGATTTTTGATAGAGTGATTAAAAAACATTTTTGAACAAGCCTCAGAAGGCAGCAAATTTGTTCTCAGCGCACACATAAATAACACCATGATGTCTGAAGGTCTAAAAAATATCTGTAAAACATATGTCAGCAAGAAATAGCATTTCCAAGGCAGCTCTGCTCTCAACTTTTCTGCTTGAATATTTCAACAGAAATTATTAGTGCGGATTTTATTTTAATCATCATGGAGGTTTTCAAAAAGCTCCTGCTTGGTGATTCTTTTCCTCTTTGCAAAATGCCTTTTTTTCTTTAAGTGAATCATTGACAAATTTCTTACTCAATTTTCTTTTTTTTTTTTTTTTGTCACATCAACTGAGATATATCTTAATGCATTTTAAGTTGTCCGTAGGTGTCTTGGCACAACAGATTTTTCCTTTTCTCTTTGACAACACAAGAATCAGTTGTTTGCTGGCTGGTTGGATTTTCATTAACGAATTTCAAAACACACAGTGCTTGGCTTAATTACAGAGTCTCTATTTTCAGCTTCCTCATCTGAGGTAGATGTAACAGTGTAACATGCAGATTGAATTCCAGGTATTTCAGCCAACTGTGCTGTTCAAGGACTACTCTTGTGAGCTTCTGAGTGGTTCTGTTGCATTAATTTTCCATACCCATTCACAGCAGTAAAGGTTATCAGCTTGTTTACTGCTAAGTAACAACCATGAAAGGCCAAATTAAAATCAATTTTGTAACTTAAAGAGATATATCTCCAGCTGATCTTCTTTTTTCCATTACCTGCAATATTCATGGTGCTAGTTTTGGATTTGCGTTTTCAGATTTCTTTCTTATCTATGTGGGCCGAGCTGAAGCAGAGATAGCAAGAGGCAGACGAGGTCTTTTTCCACAGTAAGTGCTGGATGAAGATGTGTGTGAAACTTCAGCTTGAAACCAATTATGCCTCAGCTCTTCACCTGTGGGAATAGAGTTAATAATCTCTCATTGTCTTCCTGTGCTCCTTCTTCTATTACCTGTGCTGCAATCCAAAGGAGCACTGATTTTAGCTATTTAGCATTTCTGTAATAACTGCAGCCACAGATGCAAAGTATTCTGCTTAAAGTGACATTCTTCAGAGTGAAACATGATGTTGACACCTCAGTACCTCAGCTAGCTCTAGGTGAGCTCGAAGTTTGCATTTTTTAGCAAAAAAAACAGTTTTCTTGTACGCTTTTTCTCTCTGAGAGAACCACAAAAGAAAAATGCCTGTCTTTTAAATTCTCAGCCCCACACTTCCTGACTGACCCAATATGAACCACTGCTGCTCTGCACACATTATTTCCTCTCTTTGAAAAAAATAAAGAAAAAGAAATAGCCACAGTCTGGCAATACCTTGCATTTCCATTGACCTTATCTCTCATCTTTTGGGGGTAGCAAGCTGCTCTTCACAAGAAGGGAGCTAAAAGCAGAGCAGGGCAGAGGCGGACACGGGGCTGGAGACATCACCTTCTCCAGCCCCGTCCTTTCTGATCGTGCTGACTGATCTCCTCCCTGACATCAAAGCACCTCACTGGTGTCCACTGGTAGTCAGAGGCTGGAAACACTTTGTTATATTCTTTCTGTAGTATCAAGGATGTTCTTTTGCTGCCTTTTTTGTCTGGCAATTTTCTTATCAAAACCCCTCCTTGCCGCAGTGCTGTTGCTATTGCACTGCCCGGTGCTAAAGCCTGGCTGTTGTCATGCTACAAAAATCATCAAGAAACAACTTCAGCTCTTGTCTTTGCTGTGTAACTGAGGATTTCCTGCCACAGCAGTGGCCAAGGTCTTCTCAGCCCGCTGAAGATGTCTGTCATCACGTCAGCAGCTCGGTGTGTTCCCTCCATCTGTGCTGCCAGACCAGGGGAAAGCTGCTGACTGGCACTTACTGGGAGCAGGATTTTCTTACTTTTCCCTACAGGTCCTATATGGAGCCTCTTCTCCAGCTGTACTTCTGCGTGGCTTTTAATTTTTAGTTTTCTGTGTTTTCTTTTTCATCAGTGTCACATTTCGTGTTGTTTTCATAAAATATCTCAAAAAATGAACTCTGTTTTGCCATATTCAAACTCTGTTTTGCCATATTCAAGCTCTGTTTTGATACATTTGTATTGCATTTCAATCTGTTAAAATAATATTTATTTCTAAATAGATTTATCCACAGATCTAATTATAAATTCTGATTATTATTTGCATATAATTCAATTGAAAACTGGTGTAATTCAGCTTCAATGTATTCACTATTTTTAAAATAAAAAAATAAAGTGAGTGCCAAGTATCAGTTGTTAACAAAATGAATATTCTCTAATCTATTTCCCTCCAGGGTAACAAACCAGGTGTTCTTTTCTGGTCTAACTTTTAAATTCTAGGTTCCATGCTTAAACCATTTTCTCCTGACAGAACACAAGCTGAATGTTTGCATAGAAATTATAAATGCATGTCACAAAACAGATGTGATTTTTTTTTAATTCTCAGGTTTTGATTTTTTTTATTCCTAAGGATTAAAGATATCTGATGTTTTCCCAGAAGTCCAATGAGCAGAGTTCCTGAGACTCTTAGTGTTTGTAAAAAAAAGTAAATTATAAACCCCCTGGATGCGGAAAAAACTTAGAAAGAAAGGGCGTCTCAAAAGTTTAGAAACCAGAAGGCAAAGAATTTAAAATTTGCCTAAGACAACCAAAAGCTGTTAGAATTGATGATCTCAGGTGGAGCCATCATTAACACATAGCCAGGTTATTAACACATGGTGTGAGTGTGAAAAGGGCTCAGTCTGTGCAGGTGCTACAAGAGGAGAGAGTCCTGCTGGCTGGAAGGGACATATTTCAGAATTTGTGTTTCACTTTTTTCTCAGAACAACTTTTTTTGTTTAAATTTTTTTTTCCCCCTTCCAGCAGCAGCCATAACAAAATCTGTCCTTGTGAAGAAGTGAGTGTCATCAAAGGTGACTTTTTTTTCTTTTAAATTTTAAATTAGCTAAAAGGCCCAGGCTGTTGAAAACTTGATTAGAGATTTTGTATGCTTAAGGGGTCTTAACAGTGTGCTTTTAGCCAGGTGGAGTCAGAGTACAAAGAGGAAGGAACCTCCATTTGACACTGCTTCACTAATCTCAGCAGTGTATCACTCATTATTCTGCACAGGATTAAAGGTAAGCTCTGTATTGCTGCCTTTGAGGCTCAGCAGGGCAGTTATCCTTTGCAAAAATGGGGTTAAATAATTCCCCACGTGAGACAGAAAGGTTCTGGAGAGAACACAGTTGGGTTTAAATTACCTGGCAGAGCATTCAGTGTTCCAGCCTTTGTCTTCTCTCCTGCAACATATTCTGTAGCTTAGCTCCAGGATAAAAGGACTTTCTTAATAATAAAGGAAATTTAAAAAGCATTTTTTTGAAAGAGAGGTGGTATTTGAAAACTACTAGTCCAGTCTAATAAGGAAAGAGGAAACAATTTTTGTGCGTGTGACATTTTTATGATCATTACAAGCACACACAAGTCCTCAGCTGATGCTCAGCTGAAGTTAAGCAAGATATTTTTAATCGGAGATCAGGCCAAATAAGCACTTGTAAATTCACATTTCTGTGTTCTTTATTCTAGACATTGTCTCCTGTTAAATGAGGAGCATGTTAAATTTTCCATGGAAAGAAAGTTGGTTGTTTTTTGTTGTTTTTTTCTCTGTAGAGTTCAAATCTTGTGTTTATTTTTAAATCATCTCATAGAGTGTCTAAGTTCAGATATTCAGTCAAATGTTAGTGATTTAGAGGTGGTGTAGCTAGTGTTTACAAACATATTGTGTAGTTTCTGAATTTTGCACAAATATAATCTGTTTGGAGATGTGAAAGGATTTTTTTAATGTGATAAGTGAAATAATAGGATTCTACCTATATTCATTTTTATACACACACACACACACACACACGTATTTGAGATCAGCAGCCATAAGGGGTTGTTGATACCTGCCTGCATTTCTGAAAAATGGTCCTTTGCTCTTCTAAACCGAGGCTCTTCTGAAGCTACAAAGGTAAGTTTTCTCCTCAGGATGCTCAGAAGTCTCTTACTACAGATCATGGCTGTAGATCACCCCAAACCAGCTCCTACCTCGATCTGTTGGCACACAGGATCTCTAACACTGCATGTTGAAAAGATGCTTATCACAAAAAGTAGAACAGAAGGTTTTGACCCTTTAACATGACTCACTCAGTTATGACTACAGTGCAGAAAGATAACAGCAGTTGCAAGAGCGATTTGCATTCTATTCAAATATGCTGATCCTGGAGATATAACCAGATGGATGCTTTTCCAAGGCACAGGCATCTGGAAGGCGTATCCCTGTTGAGTATCTCTCATTCTTTCTCTATTCAGAAATTATCATTCAAGGATATCATTAATTTTTCAATCATATTTTGATTTTTGTGAGATTTTGACATGTGTTTTTACATGACTACATGCTTATCTGCATTAGGACCAGCGTGCTCTCGCCATCCCCAGAGAATTCTTGTGCTTTGATGAACTAAAGGCTTTTCTAAACTTTTCTGATGTAGCATGTGTCAGATTAAAGCTGATCTATGCATGAGTGAGCACAGATGCAAGGAACTTCTCCTCCCTTCCTGTGTGCCCTGAGGGAAGGCCTTGCACAGTAATAAATCCCTGCAATCAGCCACCTAGAAAGTAGAGAAAGACCTGGGCTATCTCTGTTTTATGATCCCAGAAAAGCTTCCACCAGCAGTAGCAAAATCAGTGTTAAGAAGAGTTCAGTAGAATGGGAGGAAAAGGGAAAACGACCATGGAGAGAAGGCTTGGTGTGTGTTCTTCTCACACTGAGCCCCCTGGGGCTCCATGGGACGAGCTTAGGCTGAAGGCTGAGCTCAGCCCCACTCATTGTGCCCAGGCTGCCTGAAGATCCCTTTCCTAAACCTCTCTGCAGGCTTACAGGGATAATGAGTGAGAGCAGGAGGCTAAAGCAGATGGTAACAGAGCCTTTTCTCTCCTCAGCTCACCCGTGGTGCTACTCTGTAGTGGGAAAGAAATGAAAAGCTGAAAGTTGCCTAGGGGGGAGAGCTGGACTGTTTTTTGCTGAGTTGCAACTCACTTAATTTGAAACTATTGTCAAATGCTGTTTTTTCCAGTCCTTCCCACTCAAAATAACATTATTTTTATGAAAGATTTTTATATACTTGGCTTAAAAAGCATGGGAAAAAATTTTCCGCTGGTTCCCTGCAGAATCTTCTGCATTTTTGCTTTTCTGCTGAGGCCTTGTAACATTGTTATCAATGCACTGTTGATGGTACTGGTAATGATCTGCTGGCATTTTATTACTGTGGATGTAGTGAATGTAATATTTAACTCTTCATCTGAGGGTGGGATTGAAGGCCCTTTAAACACACCGATGTTTTCTGTGGTCAAAGCTGGCTCAAGATGCTGAGTAAATAACTTATTAGTGTGTGTGTAAAAAAATGCACTTTTATACTTATTTCAAGTATTTTCACATGTATTTTTAAAGGGTTTTTATTGAGCATCCCAAACCACATGGCAGAGTTTTCACTCAAGTGAAACTTTTGAAAATACAGTTCTGATAAATGAAAAGGTTTCTTCTGGCACAGTGAGCTTTGCTATAAGGAAATGCCATTCCAAAGTCATGACATTAGGATAAAACCTGGAAGCAATGTTCTGCCCAAGGCATGTAACTGCTGTGAGATCTTTGGCAAACCTCCTCACCTTCTAGGCCTGATGCCTTTGAAAATGTGATATAATGATTGCCATTATTTTGACATCTACAAATGCAAATTATTACAGAAATTGTAAGGATTTTGTGTATGGATTTTGTGTATGAAGCCAGTGGGCAGTAACTCCTCAGAAGATTTTTTAAATACAGATCTTGCAAATACCATGAGAAGGGTGACTGAACTGAGGAGCAGCTCAGTTTGAGGACTCAGACAAACATTTCAGCAGGCAACAGGCCAGCCACTTACAAGTACCACCTCCCTTCCTTCATGTCAGCTTTTCTGCTAGTGACCATAGTAGTTTACTTTAAGTCAATATTTACTTTAAATATTATGATTAAGTGACAATAATTTACCAAGATTAAAATGCAACTCTGATAAGAATGGAGCCACGTACACACTGGAACACTTTCTACAAGAGATTCTCTTCAAGGAGCCTGAGCTTTGTTATGCTGAAAAGATGTGCCGGGGGTGTTGGACATGTCACACTCTGTGATGGTCTTGAAGGTGGATCTCCTGTAAAATTCATTACTTGAATTGTGCTGCAACAGCTGGACATTGCTCTCAAAGGTCAGCTTCATGCTTCAAAGGCCCTTTGAGCACTAAAGATGATCGCTAACATCAGATTGAGGCTTCCCAGAGTAGCTGAAGCTATTGCCATGAGGAGCTGGGGTGGCACAGGACTGCTCTGCCACTGACAACAGTCACTGGGAGGGACATCCTTCCCCTCTTCTCTCCAGACTGCAGCAGCTGTTGCTACCTCAACTCTAAGTATGCCAGTTCTCTTGACAGCTTTAAAATCAGCTTGAGTCCTGCAGATGAAAAGTTCATAAAAGCAAACCTTGAAAATTAAGTTTTCTTTATGAAACATCTGGTTATAAGTTTTGCGTCTCTAACCAGAAAATCTAGCTGAGCTAACATACATCCTGCTAAGGAGTGCAGGTACTGTGGTGGTTAGTAAATCCTTTGGCTAGAAAATGTCTGTGACAGTCTCTAAAATATTTGTTCCTCCTGCCTAATCACTCTTTAACATTTTTTACAATAGATGGGGCAAATATTTTCAACTTCTGTCTTCTACACAGAAGCTGTTTTTTCATTGTAGCTCCTGTGAGGAAGAGGTACCAGTTTTGTGGCCATTATTTATTATATCCACGAGGCTGCCTAGCCAGTCATGTGCTTCTCTTTCATGCCTTGCTTTATTCTCCAGGGGAAGCAATCAACACTTCATTACCAAGTATAAAACAAGGTTGAACTTTTCAATGCTGTAATTAAGAGAGTGTTAGCGTGAGCACTATAAATTCCCTTTCTGAGGGATTTATTACCAAAATGTAAAACTATACTCCTAGCTGAAAAACTCACTTTTCAGATCTTATCATATAAATTGTGATATTTTAACAATTCAAGAAGTCTTTAAAAATTACAAGAAGGATATTAAACTGAAAAGAAAAAAGAAAAAAGGAAGATTTTATTCTAGTGTCTAACCTTCGTTTTAAACACACAGGCTTTGCTGGGGCAGATTCTTCAACTTAGAGAACTAATTTTCCCACACCTCTCCTCAACACATATCTACAGGCTTTCTTTCTACAGAAAAGGACTGGAGATGTCACCTGACAGTGACATCTGTGACTATGAGATCCATAATCCTTACAGGAAATTATGTTGTCTGCCTGGAAGCTCTCACTTTTGAGGTTTGGTTGTTGGATGGCAGGGCTGCTGATTCTGATAATGACTTAAATCTGTTGGGATTGTCAGGAAGTCAGAGTACTCTTATTTCAGGTCTAGTGAATGTGCTGAGTAACAACTGGTATTTCTAAGAGTTACTCTTTCATTGGTTTGGTTTTAAGGATTGCTTACTCCATCTGAGATTTTGTTACATCCAGCAATTTTCAGGATTCATTGTTATGATCCCCACAGCAGCTACAACTCTCTCCAACATACGTATTTTCTCTGGCTATATAATGACTCCTCGGCTTTAAGAGCATTTCATCAGGTAAGTCTAAGGTCATGCAAGAAATGCTCGGAACCGGTAGGTTTAATTTGTCCTTCCAAAGCACCAATGAGGCACAACCACAAGTAGGTCTAGAGCAAAGATTTTCTTTGCAGCAGTGTTTTAACTACTGCAGCACAGCTCCAAATACCATAAAGATGAGCAGCTCTGTGCTTGTGTGGCTTCTGAGTTGTTCAAGTGTGGTTCCTGTGCTGAAGCTGTGCCATATGACTGCTGAGGAGACTGTTGGTACCTGGCCAAGTGAAGCAGAACCAGGAGGAGCTGCTGGGGCTGGTATTTGCTGGAACTTGGATTCACTGTCAACTGACTCGGATGACTTCTGGATCTGACAGCTGACATTAAGTGAATACTGCCATCTCCTGCTTGTAAAATGCCCAGGATCACCTGCACCCTTCAGCTCTCTGTGGCGTGAATGGATGTTTGGGCATTAGCTTCTGCAGCTGGGGAAATTGGCTGCTTGTCTCTTGCTTTTGACACTGTTCACATAATTTCAAAAGCAGTTTCAACATGAAACATTGAAGACCTTAAAGATGAAGAGCTAAAAATAATGTATGGTAGAGATACCATGGTGTGATCAATAAACATTCTACTATTCTCATTCACTTGCTACCATGGCTCCTGTTAGATGTTGTTCTGTGAATTTGTAACTGAGTCACACGTTATAAAGGGAGAAACTTTTCCTAGGTTAGATATCTGGAAAAATGTGAAAAGCCTTCACAAAACAGCAAACTCTGATAAGATTGCAATGATCATCTTTTTGTTTTGCATTTTAAATGAACCACACCTTTCCCAGGTATAGGGATTCAGGCTTTTCTTCCTTTTGTGGTGGTATATTTTGAATGTGTTCTTCAGTTCTTTTCTGATAGGTCATACTGATTTGAAACCCCTTTGATACTTTTGACCCTGATAAAGTCTTGTTAGTTTGCCTTTGGGAAGAGTTTCCCAAATTGCTCCTACAGAATACCTGGACACAATTGACATTTTCGTCTCCTGTGTAGCTAGGGAGTACCTTTGGTGGCATTTGGTGGTGCAGAACCCCATTGCAGGTATAATTTTGTTTCAGTATTTTCTGCACATATAGGGTGAAATTCAATTAATGTTTGTTCAACCATTTATATTGCTGACTGAAATTATGGAAAACGATTTTTCCTCTCAATAGAGTAGATCACTGTTAAAAGACCTCTGCTTTTCATCCCCTTGTGCCAACCACCAGTATTGGAAGGAGAGGAGATAATTCTTTATCTCCATTTGGGAATCAGCATTTGGAATACAGGACCTGCCATTGTAACACGGCACAGCCCTTGCAGAAATGGACAAAATCTTCCCTGCAAATACTGTGGCACCCCTAGCTTTGGTTTCTGGGCATTTGTTTCGGTATCTGCTGAACTGGCATGACTTGTTCCCTGTGATGACCTTGCCATCCTGCCTATGGGTGTAGGAATTTTCCCTAGATTTATCAAATTGGTCTGGGGCAAGACTGATACATCAAGTTGAATGTCTGTACCAGGGCTTGATCTGCAAGCAGGATATCGTCCTACCACAATTCTTCGGAATCCCAATCTGGGAAACACTTTTAGCATTGCCACTCCTAAACCGCGATACAATTGCAGCAGATCATTTGGAGTCAGCTTTAACTTGACAAGGTAACTCCAGCGACACTGAAGTTGTACAGCCCTTTCCTAAGGCTCACCCACCCTCCCCAGACGAGCAGAACATCAGCTCCGAGCGGCGGGACAGCCGGCCCTGGCACAGGGGACACCGCGCCTCAGGGGGCGGCTGTGGGCCCGGGGCCCTGCGGGGACAGCGCCAGCCGGGAGCTCTTCCCGACAGCAGCCCCGGGGCTCGGAATCCCCAGGAGTCCCGGTCCCGCTCCGGCGCTGCGGGGGCGCGGCAGGGCAGGGGCGGTGTCCCGGGGCTGAGGGGTGGCCGCGGGGTCAGCTGGCGCCGCCCCTTCCCGGTGACGGCAGAAGCAGAGCCCCGAGAGGCGCCGCGGGAGCAGCGGCAGCCCCGGCACTGTCCCGCCGCCGCCCGGAGCCGCCGCGCAGGTGAGGGCGGCCCGGCAGCAGCAGCAGCAGCAGCAGCAGCAGCAGCAGGTGCCGCGGGGCTGGGGCGGGGCGGCGAGTCCGGTGTGAGGGAGGCTCTGGGGAGGGCAGGCGGGGGATGCGCGGGGTCGGGGGTCGGGCCGGGGTGCAGCGAAGGGTGAGGGGCCGTCGTGCCAGGGGGCCGCGAGCACTTGGGCTGGAGGGGATGAAGGAGTCCAGGGGTTCCCTGAGGTGGCCCTGCCACACCGCACCTTGTGTCCGGCCGGGCCCAGCCTCAGCCCAGCCTGACGGAGAAGAAGGAAGGAAACCTTGGCAGTGTGGCAGTGCCTGACAGCGCCATGGCCCTGCCCGGGCTGAGGGCCCTGCCTGGCTGGGGCAGGTGGGCACCGTCTTGCCGTGGTTCCGCTCCCCTGCTCGCCCCGCCCGGCCCAGGACTCTGCGGGCAGCAGCTGCATCGCAAGGGCCGTGCATCAGTTGTTATTCATTATTAGTGCTGTGGTACTGCCCTAGTGTCACTGGTGGGTATCCATCTGGTGAGGTGATGTCCTAAATCCAAAGGCACAGCTCAGGGCAGAGGATGCAACAAACCTTTTGCAATGCCCAGAGCACATGGAAAAATTTAGAAATTGGCTGGTGGCAAACTTTGGACTGCACTTCTTGGTTAACTTTCTGTGTCTGGAAAGCACCTGCTGTGTCATATGAGTGAAATTATAACAGACTATGGATTCATCAGTGATTATCTGAGATATTCTTCACTAGCTGATACATTTATAACTTGACTTTTCTAGTTTTTCCTTTCTGTGTTATCACGAAGAGAGTTACAAGCTGTACACTGATCTGCTAAGAAGGGTTTGTTTGTTAAAGTCTGAAGTAGATGAAGTAAAACTGAGTAGACAGTTTTTGGATTTGGTTGTTTTTTTTTATGTCCATGTTCACTTAGTCACTTGCAGGGTGTATTTTAGACTTTTTAGTACATATCAGGCTTTTCAATTAAAACCTATCAAAACAAGTCTTACACAAACATTAACAAGTGATCTAGGTTTTTCATATGGTACAGGACGCCTTCAAAATTTAGCTCCTGTAATTCCTACAGTCAAAGGGAAAGAGTCATGTCTGTGTCTGAGCTAGATCTTGTGGCATGTTTTGATGATTATTAACTCTCTTTCTGAGTCCTGTAAGTGATGCTGGATCTTTCCAATGCAGGCTTAAGTAACTTCTCAGCAGAAGAGCGGTGATGCTTCTGTTACACACAGCATCTTGTATTTCACACTCTGCTGGGCTAGAGGCATCCAGGTAATGGGGTGGTGAAGGTCATCACAGAATTCTGCTGCATGAATGGGTAGAAAGATTGTTAATTCAAACAGTTGTGCAGTGATGGGTGCAAGGAAGGCTGAGGGGCACCTGTGGGTAAGACAGCTCCTGATGTTTGAAGTTCTAATGCCAAGGGCTTCTGTTAGTTCTTTTACTATTAGGCAGCTCTCTGTGATGCTACTCTTAAACTGGAGCAGGTAGCCAAAACAGTGGTCAGTTAGGTTGATCAAATATTGCAATATTCTTTCCACCTTAAGTCAAAAACTTGGCTTAAAACTTAACTTGAAGTTAGATTAAATCCACTGTTTTCTCTAGTTTCAGGAGAAAGAGCTCCTTTAAAAGGGGAAGTCCAGTATATTATATTCAACAGAAACTGTTTAAGAAGCCACCTCTGAGAGGCAGTTCCTTTGTACTAAAGGAGTTATCTCTCAAAAAACCTGCTGCATTGCCCTTCATTAAATAGCTGAATTTAGAAACTTCTTCTCTTGTTTTTCTAAATCACATTTCCTGTAACAGCTATACCTTGTACTGTAAAAGGCGGAGTTGATGTATATTTTTTTATCATCTCTTGAAAAACTATACTCGTTTAAAAGTTCAGTTTTTTATTATTCAGTGTAATGTTGCACAAATGCTTAAACGTTGTCCCAGATCACAGCATATATGTTTTATTATGATTTTTAATGAAAAGAGCAAAGTGAGAAGACAGGGTTCCTTTTTTTTTTTGTCAGAAAACAGACACTGTTTGAAGATTTTAATTTAATTTTTTATTTTTTCCTCCTTTGATTTCATATTTTAACAAATCATTGTAGCAAGATGACTGTCTTTTTGGTTCAGGCCTGTCATAATTTAAATGATTATCTGATTATTTTCAGGTAGTCTAAAAGGATCATCAAGGATTATGGCCAAAAAATAATAAATCTGCTGTTGCTTACAATACTTCAAAGTTGTTCACTCCCTCCCAGTTGTAGGATTGGGGAACATAATTTTTTTCAGTAGTATAAGGAAAGAACACTCCATTTTCTTTATTACTGTAACAAGCCAATATAGAACACTAAATAATGTATATAATATTTTGCAAACCACGGAGTTGTTCCTGCTGCAGGGCACTTCAAACTCATGGTTGGCAGTGTAGAGGTAAGAAGGGACTCTTGTGGCTTCTCTGTTAACTTTCGAAAAAAACAAAAAGTGTTTATTGAAGTGGTAGAATTCAAAAAGAGATTTGAAGGATTGCACCGGACAGCTTCAGAGTCAGAGAGATCGCTCCTAAAGCAGCTGGTGACATGATGTTCAAAGGCAATTGAGTGCTGTTAATGAGAGGGAGCAGCGAAGAGCAGTCAGGAGACAGTGACACGGGCTGAGGGGGTGAGGGCTGGCAGAAGTTAGGAAAGGGAAGCGAGAAGTGCCACGGTCAAATTAGCCATGAACACAGAAACTGAAACTGCTTGTGATGGAGAGCAGTGGTCTGAGGAGAGAGGAAGAGAAGCAGAGGAGACGCCTTGGCTGGTGGCTGCATGCACAGAGCTTCTTTAAACCTGTCCTGCTCAGGGATGGGGTTAAGGGGGATGGCTGGGAGCTGTGTCACAGCAGCCCCTGCGACTTGTGTGATGATGATACTCATCCATGGGTGAAAGAGCTGGTTTCAGGCCATTGTCTTTGTAAATAATCTCACTGAGGAGTAGGCAAGCTTGTAATTAGCTGTTTGATGCTAATGTGGGATGTGGGAGACCGGAGAGCACAGAAACTTGCTATCATTTGTGAGATATGTTCTGTACACATCCCTCCTTTGGCTGTTTTGTGCCAAGATGTGTCCCAAGTGCATGCACACAAATACCTGTCACCCAACATGTGGGTAAGGAAAGGCAGACTGTGTAGGAGAAACAGAACCATGAAGTTTTAAAAGTGCAAAATTGATGTTTAGATGTTGCCAGCGCCTCAGTGTTTGTATTACTCATGTTTTCCCTTCAATACAGTTCTCAAAATTTACCTGCTTTACAGTCTCATGTAGGTCTCATCCAGGTTTAAATTCTAATACAGTGCAAGAGTTTACACAAGCTGGTGTTGCTGGAACTGCCCTCAGTGAAGGCTGTTTGTGCCTCCTTTCAGGATAAACCAGCAAGGGTTAATGTTGGCCATGTACCTGCCTTGCATTTGCATGGGCAGGAGTCTCTGTTAGGCATCTAGCTACATAAATGTGTTCTTTAAAGAAATGAAAATGCTCTTTTAAATATTGATTTTTCTCCCTTCCTTATATTTTTTTTCTCTTTAGGACATTGAAGACCATAAAAGTTTGATTAAGAAGAAAAAATGCCCAGAAAGAACGTAGACTATGGAGTGCTGCCTGAGTATGAGAAGAGCCAGATTAAAAGGACCTTGGAACTGGGAACTGTTATGACAATATTCAGTCTTAAGAAGGGTAGCCCAGAAAGGAGGACTATTCAAGTCATAATGGAAACCAGGCAGGTAGCATGGAGCAAGACAGCTGACAAGATTGAAGGTTTCTGTGAGTATTTATAATGTGTACCTGAACTTGGAGTTACTAATAAATTGATGTACTTGTCAAATAGTAACTTAACAAGCCTTTTTTTAACATGATGAAGATTTTGGCTGAAAGAGTTTGGAAATTTGCTGAGATACTTTGAATTGTTGTAATGTAGATGAAGAAACTACTTAAATATGATTAACATGCTTTTATCCTTAGTCTTGTTCTCAAAGTTTCATCTTTGAATATGACAGACTGTTTTCCATCATTATGTCTTACAAATTCAAATGAGTAATTATTCTTTACTACTTCTCTCCAAAAAAAAAAAGAACTAACCAAACACCTTCAAATACAAGGAAACTGAATTCACACTTTGGTTTTTTTGGGGCAATTTGCTGTCTCAGGATGGAAGTCATTATTTAGGACCATTACTGTAAAGTACCAATGACTTAGGAGGATGAAGCTGTGAGATATGAAGTGGTTTCAAGGCCCTGAGTTGGTATTGTCTCTTGAGTTGATATGGAAACTGACTAAACCCACTATTTATAACAAGGTTGGGGAATAGAAGGGGAATGTAAGGCTAGATAGGGCTGCAAAAACTAGAATAGAAGAATAAAGTCAGACTAGTCCTCAGTTCTTATGAACACAACTGATGCCAGGAAAGCTCAGCCTGGGCTTTCTGTGATTTGTCTTGCTCAATGCAATTGCAGTGCTTGCATATGATTATATAGTAACTTTTAAAAAAATATTGTGAGCATGATTTTACTCTACAGCTGCTAAGTAGTGTTTGTCCTCAATAAAGGAATTGAATAGTATGTCTGAAATCCCAGAATCAGTTATTGGTCTGTTGAGGTGTGGATTTTTAGAAGATTTTGATTTTTTTTGGTAAATGCATTAATCTTATATTAGTCTGTAAGATTGCAAAGAGAGGCACGGAGAATTTGCATGATTTTGGGATTGTCTGAGCAGTTTTTCATCATGCTCCTGACATAAAAGTGTTAAATCTCTGCTACTGTTTCTATTGATTCCTGTCTCATTCCTTGTGGAGACTGGACCTGCAACTGGATATGTGGAAATATTTCTACTGGATAGTGGAAATAAAGTCTGGTTGTCTGGGAGGATTTTTTTTATCACTAGTGGTGAAAATATGGTTTTATTCAATATTCTGGGGAAAAGCAAACAGATCTGGACACTCAGTTAACAGGCACTCTGGATCACAATCTTTCATTGTCCCAGTTTCTTACATGACAGATGAGGGTAATTATCTTTTCCTATAATGATGTGTATGAATGCAAGTACAAGTGTATTGCTGGTACTGTGCCAAAAAAGTAGTCCTGAGAGGGCATGTAGAATTCAGTTATGAGAGCAGTGCTTGAATATTGTTTAGCAAATAAAGCCTTGGGTTTGCACACAGAGCAATAAGATTAAAACATAGCAGCAAATAACCACTTCAGTGAGGGAAGGAGACCTCAGAGTCTTCCGGCCAATCTCTGACTGTGTGTTGAAGTCTTGTTGTAGCCATTTGCCCAGAGGGGACAAATTTAAAGCTGAACGGACTGTGCATTGCAGATGTTGGGGTCAGCTTTTTCAGTCCTGTCTTGTAATCACCTTTTATCCAAGCTTTCTGGGGGTGGTGTGTGTTTGTGGTAATAAATTAACTCATTTGCTTTATGGAAGGATTTTGATGCTTTTAAAAGAAGGTGAATATTGTAATTTGACTCTTAAACCTGGGTGATCCAGCAGGGTAATGACTTGGCTTCCAGATCCCCAGGTAGCCATTGCTAGAATAGGGAATGTTGCTCCAGGCCTGTGACTTAGCCAAAGGCCATCTGCATCTCCACAAAAATTGTAGTGCTGTAGTAGTTTTTTTAATTGAGCAACGCTTCAGTGATGTGTATAACAATGGGAACTTTAGGTCTGAAAATATGTCCCTAGTCTAAAGCACAAATAAGCAAAATATTGTTTTATTGTCTTAAAAAGCAATGAATCTGCCCCAACAAGCTGTATTTTGCAGGTATTGTTCCAGAATATGATACGAACAGTTGTTCCAACCCACCATGAACCGTATCTGGTGTACTAGAAGTGAAAGTCACTGCAGTTTTAGCTTGCTGACAGTGTTTTTGCTGAAGAGGAAGGAACTATTTTATTTATTTAGTTAGTTATTTGTATGTTGCTTCTTTTGACTGAGACTCAGGCTTTATTTTTGCTTGAAAATTGGAAAAATGATGGAGCTTTCCTATTCGATAATTGAATAGAGCAGCCTCTTGAATATACATGGATATATGAATGACCCCAAATATATGCTGGTGGATTGTGTTGGCTTTGTGACAAATAAAACCCACATATTTTGGTTTTTTTGTTTTTTTTTAAGCAGTTGAGGGTAGAGAATCTCAAATATTATATTAACTTATGCTGTACAAAACCTCATATTCATGAGGTGATCTTAATGGTTGCTATTTGTGTGTGTGTCAGTCCAAAAAGAATTAATATTCAGTACTAGTGCCAAAGTTAAGATGGTTTCCTGTTCCGTGTGTGCTATTTTAACTCAAGTTTGGCAACTGCTTTTTACAGAAGGCAGAAAACTCAATGTTTGCATCTGCTGTGGGTTTGTGTTTCTAAATCAGATAGTGAGGAGAGTTCTTTAACTTTGGGACACAAAAATAGGCTGCTAATAGTGAAGATGGAGTCCAACTTTTGTACTTTATTTTAATAGTCTCCCTTTGGAGAGCAGGCAAAAACTATTTTTTTTCTCTCCTGAACTGCCCTGTGTAGTGTTGGGAATTTTGGATGTCATAGTGCTGGTTTTCTTGCTGATGGACTGTAAATGTTTGAAGAACACTCAAATTCCTTTAAACCAGAGTTGGTTATAATTACTACAATAATCTTTATCAAATTTGGTTGATATTATTTTGGGAGTGATTTAAGTTAAGTCTCACAATAACAAAAAGGTAGCTATTCTTATTCTGGAATAAATTGACCAGGGCAAGGGAGAGATGTAGGATTAGCTATACTTCAATAAATATTTACACAACCCCATGGGCCCAAAAGTGGCACTGCTGTGTATTTTAAATTGGATCTCTCATGAAAAGGCCCCTTTTGTTGGAAACCTGCCAGCATATCTGTTTAGAATAGAGTGAAAGAGTTGCTAAAATTAAGGCTCGTTCCTGCTCAGTGCAGATGTGTTTCTTTGGATGAGAAACTTCAGAAAACTCTTACTACATCCAGGTCTTTGGTGTGGTAAGAAGTGAGGATTTACAAAGAGTAGGAAATCCAGTTTAAACAATCTTTGTCTTTATTGTGTGGACCAGATCACACAGTGTCCAAGTACTGGAGATTTTACATTGACCTTTTGAGAGACTGGAGTTGCCATATACAAAAGGAATTTCTAACAGAAAGGACCTGGACAGAAACCTCTGTATTTCCCCCTAAATGAAAGAACACAGGTTGGTTGCATCCTTTAGAGAAGGATATGCTATTTCAACAGTAGATCAAGAGGCACTGTATTTCTGATTGTGCATGACATAAGTTTGAGGTGATGTCTTCACTGCCCAGTGTTAAGCAGTTAAATTCCAAGGTTAGTCTCACCTGTCTACCCAGACAGGCATTTGAGAGAATGAACTTATTTTTGCTAGACAGAGGGAAAGTTTGGTTTCCTTGTACAGAGGAATTTCTTGTTTTATCTGTAATGAACCCTTTTCTTGCAGAAATGAATCCCTGATTGGGTGGGTAACTGAAGCTGTGACTTACCAGCATGGTCTGTTGCAGTGTGTTGCCTCCTTTTGGTTCTGCTGGGTATTTTTGTTGTGGGTTTAACCTTTACAACTGTGTTTGTGCCTGGATGGGTGCCCTTGGGTCACACACACCGGGAGCTGGTTCTCCCCACCTCAGACTGTCCCAGGCTGGCCACACTGGAGGGGTGTTGTGCACACTGGGACAACAGTGACAGGCAGAGGGGAAGGGAGAGGTGGCCAAGGGAGGGCAGGATTTGCCAGGACTCTGCTAAGACATGGCTGTGTCACCTGGGGTTTGCTGTCTGAGAGGACATTCCAGAACTCCCAAATGAGGCCTCCCAAATTGTGGTACAGCATTTATATGCACATGAATAAATTAGGGCCCAAAGTTATGATATTTAAGCTTGTAGAGCAAGCAGGTGGTGAGGTGTAAATATCCAGGAAGCTGATCCGTTATGGATATTCCATTCTTTGTCAGATGCAAAGTGCTTTCAGGACAGTTATTAAGGGAAAGCTCACAGTCACTAGAGTTGGATTAGTCACTGGAAAATGTGTGAGTTTCTGCATATTCTTCCAAGAATCCCTTGAGTGAAGGGATGAGTCACAGCCAGGAGAATTTATACTGTCAGAAATCTGTAGTGCCATCCTTGAATGTGCAAGTGTGTGATTCTCTGTAATACAAGCATGCTCATTTCAAGGAAGATTCTATTTGAGGACAGAAGATGATTTTTCTGTTTTTGAATACCTAGGATTTTTTTTTTTTTTGCGTGAAGAGGTGACCTGCTTTTGTAAAATGATATAAATCATATTTTAATCCCTTAATTTTTGGACAAGAAAGATCCCCTTTATTTTTCATGTTCTTTATTTATTGCAAAAGACTCCATAATAAAAATATCTAATGACAATTTAATTGTGCAAGCTCATAACAAGGAATAGTTTTAAAGTGTCAGAGAGCCATATTTAGAAAAAGTTATATATCAGCTGTGAAACTGCTCCTTCTGTATGCAGGGTGAGAGGTCAGGGTGTAGGTAAGGGTGAAAGAGAAAAGGGAAGAGAAATGTTAGTATTAATTTATTCTGAAAACTTTCTCAGAGGATGAAGTGCCTGGATTGGGGAATGGCAGAGATGCAGACATCATGTCGATGTAATTGCAAAATTGTGAAGCAGAGGAATAAAGGCTGTACTTAAACTGAAGCTTTTGATGCTCATGACACACCACAGTACAATAGTAGCCATTTCTATTTTTTGCAGCCCAGACCTTTATTAGTGCAATAGGACTATCTTGTATCTTTTTTTTCATTTATAACAGAAGCCTATGTTTGACAGTGCATAACATGTTATTTGAGAATTAATGTGCACTGCTCATTTCACATTGTCTCACTGCTCTAGTTTTATGTGTAATATTTTCCCAGAATTTATTGGAAAAAATGACCACTTCTAAAATAAATTTGCCATCTAAAAGTAATTTAGCATTACTGATTTTTCATTTAACCTACAGAAAACATCAAGTGTTAAGTTCACCTGAGATTTTCTTCCCTGCTGAAAAGGGGAGATTTTACAGAATTTGTTCTCTAGAACATGATTAAAAAAACTCAAGCATAAAATGAAATTGAATTTTCATGTTTCACAGGTAAAGGGAGTATGGAAACTAAAAACAGGCTTAGTAAATTCATGTTACAAATAGAATTAGAACCTGTGGGAGCTGCTCTGTTTTTTCTCAATCTGTAAGATTATACTGTGCTTTGTTACACTGCGAAGCAGGAATCACTAGTTTTGACCAAATGTTGCACCTGGATATTTATTGGTCAAAGCTCATTATAGAAGCAGTGCATCTGTAATAGGGCTGCACAGATAACAGCACCAGGTCAGGCCACATTCAATTGACAGGGTGAGGGGAAATGCAGGGATCTCTAGTTTAATTTAGTGGCAACCTACTGTGTGTTGCCACAAGCAGTGCTGTTCTACCTAACAAGGACTAGGATTTCTTGTCTTCATTGTTTGATTTTGTGAATTTTATCTAGCGGCGTCTTTGCCTTTAAATTAAATTTTGATAATGTGGCTTTTAAGATCTTTGCTAAAATGACTGCCAAAGAGAACAAATTTTGATGCTGTGTATCCTTTTGGATGTCAGTTGAAGTTGGGGAACTTCAAAAACTAACACCTAAGAGAGTGTTCATGCATGTGGCTCACATTCTTAAGCATTGATTTTTTTTCTACATGTTAAACAGCTGAGTCATTTATTTAGTAGAATTGTTAATATCAATATAAATTCTATGTGGTGGAAAACTTTTCTATTTTTTTTCCTCATTGGAGAAGGTGATATAAACATTTACAGATCTAAATGATGATATAAGCATATACAGATCCACTGCTCTGGGAGAAGTGATGAGCATCTCTGTATTCTGGTGAGGGGTGTAAAATAAATGCTTAATTTGGCTTGAATACTGGACTTGATCTTGCTGATTTCTAGTAGGGACCTTTGTTTTCCTTACTGTTAGAAGAATTTTTGTCTGAATTTCCTTACTGTTTCAGACTTAAAGTAATAAATAAACTTAACTCAGGTTTAAAACCCTGTGTCTCTGCTCTGTCATTTGCTTTCTGTATACTGACTCCTATTAAAGAACAATATGTCATTGTAAAGTGAATCCACTTCTTGATCTTTATGGAGTAAAGGAACATTAAAATTCACCTTTTTTTGGTGTGTTTTGAAATGGCTGTATTTCAGTTATTAGCCGGGGGATCTTTATGTAAGTCTTCAGCTGAGTACATGAAGCTTGGTTTCTGTGGTCAAATGAAAAAATGAACGTGTGTAGCCTCTAGCTCTTTTCAAATTATGTCTTCCCTTTAGCAGCTCAGTTCTGCAATGTCTGATGCTTACAACGACCAGACTTCCTGTCATGGCCAGGCAGCAAAACAGGGATGGAAGGAAGTACACAACCCCAGCACCCCTGAATTGGTTGATGAAAGTGAGTGTGAGATGTAGGTGCTCCATCTTTTTCCCAAAGTCAGGTTTATATGCCAACATTTTTGTTTTGTTTTGTTGCATGGAGCAGAATGTAAACTTTTACGAGCACATACATACATTTTACCCTATTCTTATGCCATTTTGTGGAGGTGTCCTTTAATTTTTAATATGAAAACAGTAGCCGGGTGTACAGCCCCTTGAATTCAGAGCTCAAACTGGGAAGCACTTTAACAGTGCTGTACTGAGCAATCCAGTGAGAAGTTATGAATTTAGTAGTAATTTGTTGTTACTGTACATGCCTGTGTGATCTGATTATGTAAAACCTTGTGGGTTTAAAAAGGTGCACTTCTCTAAACCTTATGTCAGTCACTCAGCTAAATCCCCAGAGGACCCCTTGGAAAAGTACTCACGGGTACTTTCTCAAGGTGCACCACACTGTCTCTCATGTTTCATCCTTGCAACTGTGTTTTCAGAAGTTTTGTGGCTTATCTGTAATGACTTCCTTGGGCTGCTGAATGTCTCAGTAAACATCTCTGTTTATATGAGCTGAATTTCTTTCCCTGCCAAATCTGGACTGCCATGCTGCAGGACATTTCTGCTTTCTGGGAGGAGCCTCACCTGTTCCCTCTAGAGTCACATACGATTTGTATTTCCTTGCTGCTCAGAAAAAAAGAGGCTGTTAAAACACACCTTGGGTAGTTAATATTTAATTCTGCAGAAGTGAGAGCAGAGCTGTGAATGTACACCATGAAGTACATTTGCAAAAGGATACTAAAGGCTTTCTTCATTCACTGGCCACTCATTTGCACACAGCCTCTGTTGCAGTGGGCAGTTTCTGCCTTTCTAAAATGAAACCTACTTTGGAATATTTTGTAATGCAAATTTTTGGAAAAAAAATCTATTTCTGAGTGCAGAATGTTGCTATACATGTATACATATGAAAATGCAATTATATTCATAGAGAGAATGGCCCATGTCTTGGTGCACACTGCTTGGGTGGTCAGAGTCCCTTATTTTCTTCAAAACATTGCCAGTAGTTTCCCTTAAGCCATCTTGAAACTTACTAAAATAATGCTCACAGCATGATTTCTCACTCTGTAAGCTTCCTCTGAATCTCTCTGTAGGCTTTTTCTTTTCCTTCATTAAGTACATGACTGAGCTCTGATCCGAGCACCATTTGTGGCCACAGATACTGAAAGACTCCTGGGGAATCTGGGCTTTGAATCAGGAATGTTATCTTACAGAACTCTGTAGTCCATAGTGGCAGATTTAGGTAAACTTTTACTGTTAATGTAGACTTTTCTATCAAGGGTACCTTGATGGGTTGGCAGCCCATGCATTTATATACAATCAGCCTGATGTTCCAACCTAACATTACCTGACTTGACCAAAGGTGTTGCAAACTTGCCTTCCTCCAGTGAATTTAGATGGACACTTCTAGCTCACAGAAGCTGCTCTGCTGGCAGCACTGTCTGGTTTTCAGCAGGGTCTGTTCCCTAACCCACCTGTCTGTTCAGGTGCTGGATGGTTGTGTTCCCACCCAGAGGTGGCTGGTGGGTCACCATCGTGGCAGACAGAGCCAGAACTTCTCTCTCTTTGAACAGCCCTGCTGGTTCCCTCCTGCAATGAGGAGCACTGTGTTGTGCATAACAATGTAATGTTTTTTTGTAGTTCTCCTCTTGACACAGTTTTCTACCTTTGGCTATCTTGTATCATGTCTTCCCCTTAGCCTGCACAGCACCTGCTGTATTGAAATTCAGGGTCTGTTTTACCATTTACCTCCGAGTGTGACTGAAGGAAATGTAATAGGAATTTGGACCTGCAAGCGTGTGACTGAACATGATCACTGCTGCACAGTTATTTGAAAGGAGATCAGTGGAGATGTTGAGGATCAAAAGTTAATTGTTAAGTTCATGGCAGTAAAGAGCTCTGTCAGGTGCCCTGGAAGGCACTGAGCAATTAATCTGTGCAGTATTAGGAAAGAATGTATGTAGTAGTGTAATGATCCATTGAATTCACTGATTTGCTAAACAATAACACAGCAGCAGGGGCTGAAGTTTGGCAGCTTCAGGCTCTGAACTGCCTTGAATACATGTCCAGATCAGAGCCTGAGTCAGTTTGGTAATTGAAGGTGCCTTGGAGTCTGGTCTCCTTCAAGAGCCACTTGAGGGAGTTGTCAGAATCAATCTGTGACTTATGAGGCTGCTAAGGAGATCCTTTCAACCTGGGGAAATAGTCACCTAAAGGAATGGATGAAATGTAAACTAATTGTGGGTTTTAGAGTGGCAGTAGACTTGTATAAACTCATTGGCTGGGGACTGGCTGTGCTGGAGGTGTGCTATCCTTGTCTTGCTCAGTGTGAGTCAATTTCTCTACAGAGCATACTTTGACTCATGTTTTCTTAGGGAATGTTTTAATCTTCTTTCACCTTTCTTGTGGAAATTACACCTGCAAGTGTATTGGATTTGATTTGACTCTGCAAGATGTATCTGTCCAGGTCTGTTTTTTGGGTGTATCAGGCCCCAGGAATATGTGTCTGTGAAGCCAGGGCAGGATATGGCTCTGCAATTTCCATGTGGGATTGAGAAGGAGGAAAGCTCCAGTACTTCAAGGCAGTACAAAGATAGCGTGTCTGAAGTGCTGTGTCTGCAGATCTGGCATGGGTATGAAATTACATTTTAATTGTTCAGCGACAGATTGTGCTGCAAAAAGTTCACAGTAACTGCGTAACAACTAAGTTGGTACAGTTGATTTACTAATTTGAGTCTGAAACATGTTGCAGTTTTTTCTGGTCTGCTCCTTTCTTGATATAGTTGACATAGTTGAATGGTAACAGCCATTCTGGAGTTACTGGGCTTCATGTGGAGGTGACTCCAGACCACCTGTGGAGAAGGCAGAGCTTAGTGCAAGACCAGAATTAATGCTTGGTGTTCATATTTCTCTTTTCTCCCTTAGATTCTCTACATTGGCTTTTCTTTCAGTAATGTAGAGTAATACATCCTAACCAACACTTTGAGATGTAATTAAAATACATACAGGTAGTTTATATTCATTTTCTGACACTATAATGTGTATTATGTCTTTATTTCTGTAAAAAGCTAAAGAATGTTTAATAAAACTTGTGTTTTGTACCTGTTTCATTTATTTTCTAAGGAAACATAATGATATATTGCCCAGATTTTGTAGGATGTATAGAATATGTTGCCTGAAAATAATAGGGATGTTAAATTTTGAATTTGAGTTTTTTAATATAAATATTTCTTTCTCCTCCATTTCACCCAATTTTCTTCTCTTGCTGAACCATTCCTCTATTTACTGAATGTTTAGCAATTAGGGTACACGCTAAACTCTTTCTGAAAAACCAGTTGGAGAAGCAATAACATGTCTGTGCATACAAAAATTGTTGTGCCACTATGTATATAGATAGGTTGGTGCAGAAGGGGATGGTGGTGTTGAAAGGCTGTAATGCAAGGAGAAGGACTGTAGTGAGTGTGTGTAACTGAGAGGAGACATTGAGTAAATTTGTGTGCTTATTTCAGAGGTCAGTGTGAGGTAAGAGCCCTGGAAATGACAACAGCAATGCAGGTTGTGAAATCTCTTTTATCACTGCTTCTAATTTGTACTTTGAGAGGGCCTTTTGTTGTGTTGTTTGTGTGTGTGGATTTAAAGGAGTCTGAAAGGAAAGGTGTGATTCACTTCCAAGTTAAAACTGTGTTTTTCAGCAGGGATTTGTTGAGTGAAGGGAAAGCAGAAGAGGTGACTGGGGTTGCAATGGTTAGAATAAGCCAGCCTGGTGTGCAGTCCCATGCCATTTACTGCAGCCATGTAACCTCCTCCCCTCTCCATTTGGGTACTTTCTGTGTCTGTGTTCTGATTCCTCTCTGTTGTTATTAATGTAAATTTGTGGCTTAAAATCTACTTTTTTAGATGGTGACATTTAGGATGGTAATTTGGATGCATCTTAAGGGATCTGAGTGAGACTCTGAATGGTAAGGGGATCAGAGTCATTAGGAGCTTTTGGTTCCTGGTCATTCACTTATAGGCATAATGCGAATTTATTTTAGAAGTTTGCATCTAAATTTAGGGGTCTTGGCCAATCAGATATGCAGATCTTAGGAGATGTTTTTGTGGTTTGAGAGGGAGGCTGAGGCATTAAAACCTCTACCTTGAGAATAATGATGCTTGGAAAAATTCATTTAAGAAAGATGCTTATATCCTATGATTAGTTCAGGTTAACCTTTGAGGTCTCATTTTTACAATGTAAGTTGTTTAATGACTGTGAGGAGTGTCTGGTAGAAGTTTGGCCTGGGATACTTTGCAGAAAATAAGAAGTTCCAAGATGAATTAATGTTTCATTCTCAGGATTTTTTTTATTAACTTCTTTGCTTGTCTGTCCATGTTGGCATCATAGAAATGAGCATTACACAGGTGGAAGCTTTACCATTGTTCAGCTCACCCTCATCTGGCAATAGAGCTGCTGTTTCATTATGTTGTTAATGGTGTTCTTTTATTGATGAGTGAGGTGCTCATTTGAAATAGGAGGTTTATATTGTGGTATTCTTAAATGCATGGACAAAAACCCTCAGCTGTTTTCCTTGGATCTTGCTAGGTCTGATAAACACATTTCAAGAGCAGCCATGAAATGTTTTTCTTCACTCTTTGTCCTGTAGCTCATAAGTCAAGACTGTCCAGAAGTGGAAAGAGCTGTTTATTTCTCTGGTCCACAGGCAGAGCAAAACCACTTCCTCAGTTTTCTAATAAGTATCTTATCTTGAGAGCACACATATTTCTATTTCAGTGCTGTCTCACTCCTGTTCTGCAGGCCCTTTATCAAGGGTTTGAAAAAAGGGAGCTGGCTTAGGAAAGTGTGTGCTTGTGCAGGGTTCCCATTCTGCCATGCTCCAGTGCTTCTCTGGAGAGCTGCGAGGTGAAAGTGATACAACAGGTTATGTTAAATAACACAGATCTCTCTGGAGCTGGTCATGAGGAAACTCACAAACATTTTAATTATTAAGCTTGATTTTCTCTTTATATTCCTACTTCAGATATTTTTCTTGAAAGTAGCAGTTACTGTACTAGCTGGCAAGGTTAGCTGGCTAAGATATATGTGGGTGGTTTAGGTGGGTAAGGTAGAATTGTATATTTTCTTTTTAGTTTCTGATGAACAGTTGTCATGGCAATTGGAAAATTACTTGCTTAGAGTTAATGCCATTTGTGAAATCACATTTTCTATGACCCAAAGGGCCAAGTGTCTGCATCTTGTCCATGGAAAATCAGTGATAGTGAAATAATAAAAATAAGACAGGTTTTTTTTCTTTTTCTGGTCCTGTTCTACTATCATCTGTTACTATTTATTTGTGGATTTATGGTTTGCAAACTGGCAGAATTTGCATTTCTTCTCCAATACATATCTGCGTTTTTATATATATGACTTTTATTTTATATATGTATAGATACTTTGAGTTATCCATCCTACCATTTCAAGCTCTGCAGTTGTACTGATTGAATGTTGTTTCCTTTCAGTGGATCTGATGGAAATAAAAGAAATTCGCCCAGGAAAGAATTCAAAGGACTTTGAACGTTGCAAAGCAAGGCACAGAGAAGAACACTGCTTTACTGTTTTTTATGGTACCCAGTTTGTCCTCAACACCTTAAGTTTAGCAGGTACTTTTATCTTCTTTCCTTCTTCTTTAAAGCTACCGATTGAACAAGTCAAAGATATTGATGGAACAGGAATGCACAGAATACTGTGGTTTTAACTTCTGCAGTTCAGGAGTGCACCAGATGCTTAAAATCTGGAGCCAGACCTTTTACTCAGCCCTTCTTTTCTGTGACCTGCTGCATTTGGAATGTTTCACTTTCAAGTGGTGTGTTGTGTGAGTGTCATTTCTGCTTTTTTCTAGCAAGGTAGACTTTGCTGGTTAAATAACTCTAGTAAGGTTTTCAGCACTGAATAGCAGAGGTAACATTGCCCTCTTTAAAGACAGCTTTTCAGCATGGCCAGAATATTGTCCTAATATTTTCAGTTTGGCCAAAATGATTTTGGATATAAAAGCCATAAAAAGTTACACTGCAGCTGTATCACAGAAATTTTCCTATTGTCTATGAGCAATTGCAGATTAATTTGGAAAAATTAAGTTTTAGTTTGGGTTGTGTTTTGTTATTTGTTATTTTCTTTTTTTTTTTTTAGTTTCGTTATTTGTGTGCATGTCACCTGATAATACTAAACCCCTTCTAAATAAGTATTAGGGAACCATAAATAAAATTGGAAAGTGATAAATTTAAAATTAAGAGATTTGTGTGAAACAAAATGAATTTTTACCCTATATCTATAGAAAGAGTTGGAGCACTTTTTATTACAGGCAAGATTATCCAGGGTCACAAACCCAAAGATTTGGAAATGAAAAGAGGTATAAATTTTTACAGTACAGACTGAATAAAATTTCTAAGTAGTGGAATTTACAAAGAGATTTCTAAAAAGTTTATAATGGGTCATTGGTTTAGAACCATACAGATAATTCATTTGGAGTCATAGTTCTCTCTGTCCTGAGCAGGAACGTGCTTTACCCATTTAAATTTAACTTAATTGGAAAATCTTAATGTGAGAAAAGGGGAATGCTTTGTAAGTGTTTAAATACTGACAGCTTTTATTTTATTATTAGTTATGGGATTAATTTCTTATAGATTGCAGTATTAGAAGACAAATTTTTTACAGTCAGATGCTTTTGAAATGAAAGACTGCTTGTGATCCATTCTTAGAGGTTTTTAACTTTAAACAACTTTACCCATTACCGTTAATAACTTTAAATAAGTTTTACCATTGTTGACTGAAGTTTGTGAAAATTTTGAGTAAGTGGCTGTGCTTACGTGCAGCTGTGCCAGGGACTTCAGCTTGATTTCCTCTGACAGTCCTTCCCCCATGGCAGTTCTCAAAACAGGACTCTGCCAATACTTTGAAAACACTTGGTACCATGAGCTGTTGCTGTAATGCAGAACAACATGATATAACTTTCAGTTAAGGGGGAAATCCTTTTCCTTGTTGAAGGGCTTTGTCGTGGTTTCTTAAAACAATATAAAAGAATTGTTCCTTGAAGGGAATGGTAGTTATCATAAAGGGCAGAATTGTCTTGGGAGAAGAATTGGTTTGGCAGTGGTAGTGGATGTTCTTTCCAAATTTGTAACTAATTGAAAAACATTCCCATGGGGAGCTGAGGCTGGGCTCCAGCTTCATCCTCAGGGGATAAAACATTGTTTGAAAGTATGTTTAAATAAAATGTAATCTTCACCTTTTGAGAAACTGGTTTGCTTTGAAGGCTGATAAAAGATTTCAGCTCCTGTGTGAAAATAATTTTTCAGAGCTGGTTTAATTGAAGCATGCCTTCATGCAATTTGAGAGGCAGCTAAATCAAATGGACTTCTCCCAGCTGAGGGCTGTAAAGATTGCATCTCATGCAAGGTTCTTTCAGCTTAGCTGGTGTTTCCTAGGGAAACCTGTGCCCAGCACAGTTCCTCATCTTGCTTCTGCTGGGTTGAAGAATTACCAAATGCAATCATGATAAATGATGGGAAGGACTCTTCAGGTTTGGGAAATGGAAAGGCAAACTCAATTTTAAACAAAACAAAGCAGTGATATACTAATTTGCAGGGTTGGTAGGAAGATGTACCTGGCTTCTAGCTAGGACACGTAAGGAATTTTAGACCTTCTTTTGACTTGTATTAAAATGTTTTATATACACTACACCAGTTCTGTACATTGCTCACTTTCTGTTTGTCTTGCTAAAATTTAGGCTGGAACAATCTGTGTTGAGAGGCATGGTTAAGATAAATAGAAGGTGATTATGTCAAAAGGCAGTGTATTGCAATTTTGTTGTAGGCTGCTGGGAATATAATGAACCAGCTTTATGCTACAACAGTACTGAGTTCTTTTGCCTATGCCCTTCAAGTTGCTCTTGAAGGTCCTGGGCTTTTGCCACTTTGGAGACAGAAGATAAGAAAATTAATTTAGATTGTGTTACCACAGGAGCTCATCAGTAGTTTTATAGTGTTTTTTCTGAAATATTGAAACTATTCTACTCTAAGAAACAGTCTTCTAAAAGCAGATAGTTTCTGTCAGAACTTACCTACCCCTAAATTTATGCTGTTTTTTATTAGTTTTATTAGTAGCAACATGAAGCTATGTAATGAGATTTATCGAAGAGAAAGGTTAGTCAGCATATTAGGGTTTATTTAAACAAGTTATGTCTTGGTTATGTGTTGATTTTGTTTTGATGTTTACCATAGCATACTATTTTTTTCAGCTGACTCTAAAGATGATACTGATAAATGGTTGTGTGGCTTGAATATCTTGTATCAAGAGGTCATGAGTGCTCCCACACCTGCTATCACAGAGAGGTACGTGGACATATTTTCACTTTGTGAGACTGGGAATTGAAAGAGGAAAATCCGAATGAAATTTTTAAGGTGCAGCAAGTGGTGCTTGCCAATTACACTAAGAACACTTTCAAATTAGTGCATGACACTGAAACCTCATATGGAAATTCTCAATGTCTATTTTGCTACATAGGTGCTGCAGGTGCTCTGGAGTCACACTCTGATTCTTACACTAATGTGAACTTGCAATTCACCTTGTTCTGTGCACCCAAAACAAAATCTCTTCATGAGATCACAAGAGCAGCTGGTGTTTGTGTGTTGGCTTCTTGGAAAATTCAAAAGTCAGCCATTTGAAACTGCACCTTTATCCTTCAGAGGATGTTGTGTGTGAAGCTGCTCAGGCTCAGATTGCCAGTTCTGTGGACAAGGTTTCAGTAATGTTTCCATACCCCATTGCTTTGCATTACTGCTAGCATTTTTGTTTGTGGCCACTGCTGTTAGTGAGAATATGCCCTGCCCTCGCTTGCTCCCTGACCAAATTGTAGCTTTGACACTAGTCTTGTTAAAAAAGAGTAATTCCTGTTAAGGCTGGAGATTAGCTTTGGGGTGCATTCATTTTTTAGATCAAAATTGTGTATGTATTTATTTACTATTGGTGCAACTAAAAGTATTTTACTGTGCATCTAAAACTGACATGCAGTGTAATGAGGATTTTCTTTAACATTCTCTAAACCCTTTCCCTTCTCTCTAGTTTTTAATTTTTATGCATCTAGCAAATATTTGAGCCAGGAGCTCAAAGATAAATCTGTCAAATCATTGACTTTATGGAGTTACTCAGTTTAGATTAGCAGAAGTTTTGGCTCACTTTATTCTTTAACTTTTTCACAGCTTCTGGTTACTCATTCTTTTCTGTTCTGCCCACCCTTCCCCTTCCTGTGTTGTTTATATGACTTTAAAATGCAGAAGAAAAGTACATATTTACAAATGTGGTTAAAAAAACTGGCTGGATCCTTGAATGCTGCACTGGTTTTTTGCTTTGCTAAAAGAGATGAATCTTAAGACTTTTAAGTATTTCTGTTGAGTTTTGTCTATGGATTTTGAAATTTCTTTGGCTGTATATTCTTTATAATTCTTAGATTTATTTTTTTCTCCCTCTTCTACAAGCTGGCTGAGAAAGCAGATCTATTCTGTTGATCAAACTAGAAAAAATAGGTAAGAAGCTCTGTCTTTTTTCAGATGTTTCTAGTGAATTTTTGTTGCAGATGCTAACATGGAATGAAAAGAAATAAAGAATTAATTGTTCCAAATGTGGAGCATTAGGTGCCTGAAAATGGCATTTGCCCTTGCTTTAGCAACTTGAGTTTTGCCTTTTGCTGAATGTGTTCATAGCATTTCCTCAGGTTTATTTACATGGTATAATGAGGAAACAAATTATGACAATAAGTATTTTAAATTTTAACCTAGAATTACTTTCACAGAATGAGCAATGCATTATTGTAGAGATTGAGCTCGCCTGGCAATTGGCCAGGCCACGGGTTTGTCTCTGCCTTGTATTTGAACAGACCAAAGCCAAAGAATCACCTCTGACCTGGTGCTTCTCATGTGAAAGAAGTCCCAGGGGTTCTAGCTCCCAGTGTGATGTGTGGCTTCATGTGTTTGAGTGTCAGTAGGTCCTTTCAGGTCCATCTGTAATGTGGCTTTGTGGCTTTTACACGCAAAGGAGACTTTTTAAAAAAATGAATTCAACTGCACACCTCTCCTTAGGGTTTCCAAAAATTGTGCTACACTGAGAAGAATATTAGCTTTTCCTCCCTTTTGTGGTATTATTTCACCATGATTTTTATCTTTGCCTGGAACATGCATTTTATTCTAAAGTACAAATCAGTGTAGAAAAGCTCATGCTTTTCCTTTCGTGTACACCTTTTCCCAAAAGCAAACTGCAGTGAGGTGTTTAATTGTGTGACTGAGGCTGTGGAGGAAATCACACCCTTGTGCAGACAGCCTATGGCACCATGCAGGGTGAGCTGAGACCCCATTTCAGAGCTCTGTTTCCTCAACTGGCCACAGTCCCATCCTTTACTGGATATTGATTTGTGCCCCCTGATGCATTTTGAGAGCTAACCCTGCAATGGGGTGTGTTGTTGGGGTTCACAAAGCAAAAGTGAATGTTAGGATGGAGCAGCTGTGGCTGACAGTAGGTATCTGCTGAAGAGGTTTCATTTATTGCTATAGGATTGTTTCATTGCAACAAGGCAGCTTGGATGGGACCAAGGAGACTTGCATTGTGAAGAGGGCAGTTTTTCCTTCTCTTCCTAGATGATTCATACTTTTAGAAAAATTCAGGAAAGGAGTTTGGGCTGAGGTCTGTTGTGTTCAGAGCTGTGTTTTTTATGGAGGTTAATTGTAAAGGTTAGGCTACCATGCAAGTCCTGTTCCACAGGTTGAATTTTTTTCCATTGGTAATGAAGTCCCAACTCTTTGTTTTCTCTTGCACTTGTCTGGCCAGAGGAAATTCCGTGTGCTTGGTGTTTAGTGTACAAATGGAGCACTCGTTCTTGCTTCTAATAGTGTTTTTCTCCAGAGGTCTGGCGACGAGGCGGAAAGCCAGGAATTTCCTGAGGTCTAATCTGGCTTGGCCATGGACTTTGGCATAGTTCCTTCTTGCTTTGCCTTTTTCCCTCTTGCACAATAGAGATGAGAATGTCTCACGGGGTAGCTGCTTGCAATGGAGGTGTTACTTTCATCAGCATGCTAATTGGTTTTGTTGTTTTCAAGCAATTCTGTTCTGACTGTGTTTGCAGGGGTTTAATGCCTTCTGAATTGTCGTGTAAGTCAAGGCAGAGTCCCCTCAGTCTTGTTTTGTTAGGTACTGTTGTTATTGCTTTAATACTTTGTGGGCTTTAGCAATAGGACGCACAGGTCTTGTACCTGTGCTCTCTTGACGTGCTGCCTTGCTGTTATCTAGAAAACTTTGGTTTTTGAAGTGTTGCTGGGTTATCACTGGGAATTCTGAAACTGTGAAAAGAATCAGCAGGTCTGTGTAAACAGAACTGGAAGGGAAGACTTGGTTGAGAGAGAGAACTGAGATCATGTTCAGATGTTGCAGAAGGGAAGAGTCTTGCTGCTGCAAATCAGCATTACCAGACTCAATAACAACTGGAGAAAAAGGTTAAAATGGTACAGAAAATTGAGGCTTTTTATTTTCTGTTTGTGCTCATGTTTGGTACAGCCTTTGCATGGTGTTTTCGGTGTCTGTAATTCAGTTTCAGTGGAAGAAAGGCTTCAGTTCATCTGACCGTGTATAAAATCTACATTTGAGCTGATCATCTAGATCTGATTACTTGCTCAGAGAGAAATACATATTTATGCAACATGGTTCTTTTAATTCCAAATTAATTGAAATGCCTGTTTCTCCATGTCTAGCTTGCTTCCCTGTAGGTGTTAAGTTTATATAAGTTTATAGGTATGTGAGATGAGCCCTACCAAAAATGTTTCCATAGTCACATTTTTGTGTTGATAGAAAATATGAGTAGCTGACTAGACACAAAACAACTGTGGTGATTTTGCTATCTTTTTCTTTCTCCTTTTTTCCCCCCAGTATCAGTCTTAGAGAGCTGAAAACTGTCCTTCCCCAAGTAAACTTCAAAGTGAGCAGCA